>NW_027397123.1:7786614-7807613 GCF_003265705.2 Callorhinus ursinus | reverse complement strand
TTTTGTGTGTGGTGTAAGGAAATGGTCCAGTTTCATTCTTCTGCATGTGGCTGTCCAATTTTCCCAACACCATTTGTTGAAGAGACTGTCTTTTTTCCATTGGACATTCTTTCCTGCTTTGTCAAAGATGAGTTGACCATAGAGTTGAGGGTCCATTTCTGGGCTCCCTATTCCGTTCCATTGATCTATGAATCTGTTTCTGTGCCAGTACCATACTGTCTTGATGATGACAGCTTTGTAATAGAGCTGAAAGTCCGGAATTGTGATGCCACCAGCTTTGCTTTTCTTTTTCAACATTCCTCTGGCTATTCTGGGTCTCTTCTGGTTCCATACAAATTTTAGGATTATTTGTTCCATTTCTTTGAAAAAAGTGGATGGTATTTTGATGGGGATTGCATTGAATGTGTAGATTGCTCTAGGTAGTATTGACATCTTCACAATGTTTGCTCTTCCAATCCATGAGCATGGAACGTTTTTCCATTTCTTTGTGTCTTCTTCAATTTCTTTCATGAGTATTTTATAGCTTTCTGAGTACAGATCCTTTGCCTCTTTGGTTAAATTTATTCCTAGGTATCTTACGGTTTTGGGTGCAATTGTAAATGGGATCGATTCCTTCATTTGACTCTCTTCTGACTTCTTGTTGGTGTATAGGAATGCCACTGATTTCTGTGCATTGATTTTATATCCTGCTACTTTACTGAATTCCTGTATGAGTTCTAGCAGTTTTGGGGTGGAGTCTTTTGGGTTTTCCACATACAGTATCATATCATCTGCAAAGAGTGAGAGTTTGACTTCCTCCTTGCCGATTTGGACGCCTTTGATTTCTTTTTGTTGTCTGATTGCTGTGGCGAGGACTTCTAATACTACGTTGAATACCAGTGGTGAGAGTGGACATCCCTGTCGCGTTCCTGACCTTAGGGGAAAAGCTCTCAGCTTTTCCCCATTGAGAAGGATATTTGCCGTAGGTTTTTCATAGATGGCTTTTATGATATTGAGGTATGTACCCTCTATCCCTATACTCTGAAGAGTTTTGATCAAGAAAGCATGCTGTACTTTGTCAAATGCTTTTTCTGCATCTATTGAGAGGATCATATGATTCTTGTTCTTTGTTTTGTTAATGTGTTGTATCATGTTGATTGATTTGCGGATGTTGAACCAACCTTGCAGCCCAGGGATAAATCCCACTTGATCATGGTGAATAATCCTTTAATGTACTGTTGGATCCTATTGGCTAGTATTTTGGTGAGAATTTTTGCATCCATGTTCATTAAGGCTATTGGTCTGTAGTTCTCCTTTTTGATGGGGTCTTTGTCTGGTTTTGGGATCAAGGTAATGCTGGCCTCATAAAATGAGTTTGGAAGTTTTCCTTCCATTTCTATTTTTTGGAACAGTTTCAGGAGAATAGGTATTAATTCTTCTTGAAATGTTTGGTAGAATTCCCCTGGGAAGCCATCTGGCCCTGGGCTTTTGTTTCTTGGGAGATTTTTGATGACTGCTTCGATTTCCTTAGTGGTTATAGGTATGTTCAGGTTTTCTATTTCTTCCTGGTTCAATTTTGGTAGTTGATACATCTCTAGGAATGCACCCATTTCTTCCAGGTTATCTAATTTGCTGGCATAGAGTTGCTCATAATATGTTCTTATAATTGTTTGTATTTCTTTGGTGTTGGTTGTGATCTCTCCTCTTTCATTCATGATTTTGTTGATTTGGGTCATTTCTCTTTTCTTTTTGATTGGTCTGCCCAGGGGTTTATTAATCTTGCTAATTCTTTCAAAGAACCAACTCTTGGTTTCGTTGATCTGTTCTACTGTTCTTTTGGTTTCTATTTCATTGATTTCTGCTCTGATCTTTATGATTTCTCTTCTCCTGCTGGGTTTAGGCTTTATTTGCTGTTTTTTTCTCTAGCTCCTTTAGGTGTATGGTTAGGTTGTGTATTTGAGACCTTTCTTGTTTCTTGAGAAAGGCTTGTATTGCTATATACTTTCCTCTCAGGACTGCCTTTGCTGTATCCCAAAGATTTTGAACAGTTGTGTTTTCATTTTCCTTGGTTTCCATGAATATTTTTTTAATTCTTCTTTAATTTCCTCGTTGACCCATTCATTCTTTAGTAGGATGCTCTTTAGCCTCCATGTACTTGAGTTCTTTTCCACTTTCATCTTCTGATTGACTTCTAGTTTCAAAGCATTGTGGTCTGAATATATGCAGGGAATGATCCCAATCTATTGGTACAGGTAGAGACCTGATTTGTGACCTAGGATGTGATCAATTCTGGACAATGTTCCATGGGCACTAGAGAAGAATGTGTATTCCGTTGCTTTGGGATGGAATGTTCTGAATATGTCTGTGTAGTCCATTTGGTCCAGTGTGTCATTTAAAGTCTTTATTTCCTTGTTGATCTTTTGCTTAGACGATCTGTCCATTTCAGTCAGGGGGGTGTTAAAGTCCCCCACTATTATTGTATTGTTGTCAATGTATTTCTTTGCTTTTGTTATTAATTGCCTTATATAATTGGCTGCTCCCACGTTCGGGGCATAGATATTTACAATTGTTAGATCTTCTTGTTGGATAGACCCTTTAAATAGGATATAGTGTCCTTCCTCATCTCTTATTACAGTCTTTGGTTTAAAATCTAATTTGTCTGATATAAGGATTGCCACCCCAGCTTTCTTTTGGTGTCCATTAGCATGGTAAATGGTTTTCCACCCCCTCACTTTCAATGTGGGGGTGTCTTTGGGTCTCAAATGAGTCTCTTGCAGACAGCATAGGGATGGGTCTTGTTTTTTAATCCAATCTGATAGCCTGTGTCTTTTGATTGGGGCATTGAGCCCATTTACATTCAGGGTAACTATTGAAAGGTATGAATTTAGTGCCATTGTATTGCCTGTAAGGTGACTGTTACTGTATGTTGTCTGTGTTCCTTTCTGATCTGTGCTGCTTTTAGGCTCTCTCTTAGCTTAGAGGACCCCTTTCAATAGTTCTTGGAGGGCTGGTTTCGTGTTTGCAAATTCCTTTAGTTTTTGTTTGTTCTGGAAGCTTTTTATCTCTACTTCAATTTTCAATGACAGCCTAGCTGGATATAGTATTCTTGGCTGCATATTTTTCTCGTTTAGTGCTCTGAAGATATCATGCCAGTCCTTTCTGGCCTGCCAGGTCTCTGTGGATAGGTCTGTTGCCAATCTAATGTTTCTACCATTATAGGTTACATATCTCTTCTCCCGAGCTGCTTTCAGGATTTTCTCTTTGTCTCTGAGACTCGTAAGTTTTACTATTAGATGTCGGGATGTTGACCTATTTTTATTGATTTTGAGAGGGGTTCTCTGTTCCTCCTGGATTTTGATGCCTGTTTCCTTCCCCACATTAGGAAGTTCTCTTCTATAATTTCCTCCAATATACCTTCTGCCTCTCTCTCTCTTTCTTCTTCTTCTGGGATCCCAATTATTCTAATATTGTTTCATCTTATCGTATCGCTTATCTGTCGAATTCTGCCCTCATTATTCAGTAGTTGTTCCTCTCTCTTTTTCTCAGCCTCTTTATTTTCCATCATTTGGTCTTCTATATCGCTGATTCTCCCTTCTGCCTCATTTATCCTAGCAGTTAGTGCCCTCATTTTTTATTGCACCTCATTAATAGTCTTTTTGATTTCGACTTGGTTAGATTTTAGTTCTTTTATTTCTCCAGAAAGGTGTCTCTAATAACTTCCACGCTTTTTCCAAGCCCAGCTAGTATCTTTAAAGTCATGATTCTGAACTCTAGGTCCGACATTGTACTAATGTCAGTATTGAGTAGGTCCCTGGCAGATGGTACTACCTCTTGTTCTTTTTGCTGAGGTGTTTTTTTTCGTCTGGCCATT
This sequence comes from Callorhinus ursinus, assembly GCF_003265705.2. Taxonomy (NCBI): domain Eukaryota; kingdom Metazoa; phylum Chordata; class Mammalia; order Carnivora; family Otariidae; genus Callorhinus; species Callorhinus ursinus. The sequence goes on along the minus strand of NW_027397123.1, from coordinate 7,803,763 downwards.
TGTCCAGAGGAAAATAGATGAATGAGAGGACAAAATGCTAACAGGTTAACATCGTCCCCAGCAAATATACTGTATAGAAATCAGAAAAGACCTGAAACCAGGGGAATAAAAGGGAAAGACAGAAAAAAGAAAGAGAAAAAAAAGAAAAAAGAAAAAGAAAAAGATAAAAACAAACAAAAACAGAACAAAACAAAAAAAAAACAGAATATGATCAAATATGATCAGACTAGTGCATAGGTCAGTGCCACATACTAGGTTTTGGGCGTATTTTGGTCTGTTAGAAGAAAGTGCCTCCTAAAATTTTAAAGGAAGAAAGACTTATATATGTACAAATAAGGTTTGATACAATGAAGGGATGGAAGATGACTGTAAAGATGAAAATTGTAAAAGATTTTATAAAAGGACTTGATAAGAAGTTGTTTGAAAAAAGAAAAGAAGATTCAAAAACAAAGAAGCAAAGGAAAAAAAGGAAAAGGGAGAGAATGTGTTCAGGCAGGAGACTAGAACAAAGCCATACACTAGTGATTTAGGGTATATTTTGATGTGTCAGAAGAAACTGTATCTCAAAATTTTAAGGAGAGAACAACTTATATATATATGTCAAAAATAAGGGTAACTACTATGAAGGGTTAAAATATGACTCTAAAAAATGAAATGAAAAATAAAAATTTTTTTTAAAAAAGCAATTGATAAGATGTTGGTTGAAAAAGGGAAAAAGAAAAATTCAAAAAAAGAAAAAAACAGTTAAAAAAAATCAACTTTGAAAAACTAATGAATCATTGTAAAAAAGCCATGAATTCTATGTGCAGTATTCCCCTAGCGCTGGTGTTCTCCGGTTCTCCTTGTTCCGTAAACTTGGTCTTGGCTTGCTGGCTGTTCGTGCTGATCTTCTGGGGGAGGGGCCTGTTGCCGTGGTTCCCAAATGTCTTTGCTGGAGGGGGAATTGCCCTGCCCTTGTCGGTCTGGGCTAAGCTATCTGCTCAGGTTTGCTCTCCGGTGCTTTTGTTCCCTCTAAGCTCTCGGTACAGCTTTGGAGGACCAGGGTGAAAATGGTGGCCTCCCAATCCCTGCCCAGAGGAGCTGAGAACTCGGGGCCCCACTCCTCAATGCACCCCTAGAGAAAAGCAGTCACTCCCATGTCCCCGGTCTCTGGCCACACTCCATGCTCACCCGGCCTGTGACTGAGCATTTCTATCTCTGGCACCTGACCCCGTGTAGAGTCTCCAAACCCAGGAGATCCCTGCAGTGCGCTCCCGCGCCGCTCCTCCCAGGGAAGGAAGGGGAGTCTCCCTGGCTCTGCTGCTTGTTGGGTCCCTGCTGGAGGAGCAGTGGCCCAACTGGGCCGCGGATCACAGTGTATGGCAACCCCGAGCTGAGAGCCCGCACCTCGGCTCCGTCTCTGCAGCCGGCTTCTCTGCTCCGATACCTGGGAGCTCTGCTGCACTCAGGCACCCCCTGTCTTTCTGTGATCCCGAGGGTCCTGAGACCACACTGTCCCGCGAGGGTTCCACCCCCCGCTTAGCCACTGTAGTGACGTCCCTCAGCGAAGCCGACTTCTAAAAGTTCCGATTTTGTGCTCCGTGGCTCTATCACTTGCCAGAAGCAGCAAACCGAGGCCCCCTCCCCTGCCATCTCTCCTTCCGAATATCGCCTCGAATTCACTTCTCCGCACGTCCTACCTTCCAGAAAGTGGTCGCTCTTCTGTTCAGAGAGTTGTTGCTATTCTTCTCTTTGATCTCCTGTTGAGTTCGTAGGTGTTCAGAATGGTTTGATCCCTATCCAGCTGAATTCCTGAGACCAGACGAAACCCAGGTCTCCTACTCCTCTGCCATCTTGCTCTGCCCCCTCCTTTATTGGCATTTCTTAGTGACTGAATGGCTGGATCTTCATTCAGCCAACTTGCTCAATGGTGTATTCCTCCCTCAGTGATCTCTTTTGTTTGCTTGTTTTATGCCCTCTGAATCATGTGTTCTTTCCACATGTTTCCTTTAATTATTTTAAATGTAAACATCAAGGCATTAATTCTAGTGGTATTTTATAAAACTAGAGAAACAGAGATTTAAGTGTGGTGTTAAGTATTTGAAAACACAACTGGGTCTTGCTTCATACTTGTTTTAAATTCCTTGTCTGATAGTTCCATAATCTGTCATCCCTAAGTCTGTTTCTAACACTTATTTTGTCTCTTCAGTCTTGCTCTTTAGTGTGCCTCGCAATGTTTTTTTTGACAATCAAACATGTAATGGGCAATTGGCATTGAATTAAATAGGTCTTTACTGTGGGGATTTATGTTAATAATATGGCTAGAACCTGGGCTTTGTTTACTGTTTGCTCTCACTGTAAGTACCAGCAGCTTCAAATTTCTCATATCTGTGTTTCTGTCTCCCCTCTTGACTTTGGGCTTCCCTATGAACCATCCTCAGATAGAGTTCACATCTGGCAACCCACTCAGTTGTGATCCACTATTGCTATTCTAGCTATGGGAGTGTGGTAGGAAGGGGTTGAGGAGAGAACTGTTCTGTAATATTCTGATTAAATCTCAATATTTAAGTGTTTCTCAGTGTTATCACCTTCACAATAGTTTCTCAGGTGGTATAGTTTGCCCCCCTTGGTCTCCTACTCCCTTCTCTGGCTGTATCATTCCCAAATAATATCCTGGAAGCCCTGATTCTTGTTGACTGTATTCCCATCCCAAACCACCCTTTATGTGAGACAGAAAGTCTGAAGGGGCCTCCAGTGGGGATGAATGCCCTTCCTCTGAGTGCAATAATATTTCAGACTTACGCTCTGGCAAATCCGTTTCCCTGGAGAGTAGGCTTCTGTTATGGAGAAGGCTTTGGGAGTATTACTCAATCAGCACACTCCCTCTCCCACTGCCAGAGTTGTGAGGAAATCTCCCTCTATTGTCACTGTGAGAATCTGGTTGGGGTCCTGGAGGTAAAGGTCATGAAGCTGTGGAGGCCTCTATAAGACATCTGTCCCAGAAGATTTTCCTTCTTTCATGAGCCCAGATTCAGCCTCCAGCAATTCACCAGTTATCATTTAATAGATCCTACCAGTTTAATGTTCCAGTAGCTTCAGCTCAAGTTAGTAGATTTCTGTTGCTGTATCTCTCTGGATGGACCTGTCTCTCTAGGTTTCAGAGTGGTTTTGCCCTGCCACCTTGTTTCTCTGATGCATCCAAGAAAAGTTGATGATTTTCAATGTGTCCAAATTTTTGTTGTTGTTAGGACAAGAACGATGACATTCAAGTTCTTCAGCTCCATATCGGAGCCAAAACCAGAAGCCTTGATTATGTTTTCACTTAGACACAAAAAAGGAGTATTCCATAGATTATTCTCATTAATTCAGATGTAAACCCTAACTACTCATTGAAAATATGGAAGTTGGCAGCTTGGGGTTCACTGTATCAATTTAAATACATCTTTGTAGGGATGTTTCTTTTTAGAATGGGAAGAGAAGCCAATACTGGCCTGTGAGGAAGCATTGCAGCTTTTGCCATTAGTCATGTGTATTATTTTTTAAAAGATTATTTATTTGAGAGAGAGAGCTAGCAAGCAAACAAGCAGGCGGGAAAAGCGAAGGTAGAAGGAGAGAGAGAGAATCTCAAGCAGACTCCCTGCTGAGCACAGAGCCTGACATGGGGTTCGATCTCACAACCCTGAGATCATGACCTGAGCCAAAATCAGGGGTCAGATGCTTAAGGGACTAAGCTACCCAGGCGGTCTGGTCATGTAATATATATATATATATATATATATATATATATATATATATATATATAAAATAATGTGAGGCCTGTGTAGGTCTTCCTTTGTCTACATCATCAAGCTAGACTTCATGGCTTCCTTAAAGAAGAAGGAAAATGGTTTGATGGTTCTCCTGAGGTCACAGAGCAAAGACCACCATCTGGTTCACATGTTCCATGATCCTGGGAGAGGATCATCATGGCAAATAGACACAGCCAAAGGGAAATGCCAGCATTTGAAAATAGACAATCAATCATAATAAACAATAGCTATTTTATGCAAACAAGTATGAAAAATATAAACTTTGAAATGAATTGAAACAAGAATTCAAATGCACATTTGTAACATAAAGGCCTGTTGAGATAGGAAGTGGGAGGCAGGACAGAGCCAGCGACAATAGACCTGCCTGCAGCATAGCATGACCTAGTATTTAAACCAGACTTCGGAAAGATAGCCTATTCATTTGCCTAACATGGCAAGACTAGAGAGGGATATAAGAAGGAGGAAACTAACTTATGTTGAACACCTACCAAACCACATTTCATTTGCTCATCTATTTATTCATTCATGTCAATGAATTATTGTGTTCTTACTATATACTATGTACTGTTCTTCGTGCTGTCAATTGAAAAATTAGTGGGATCTGGTCCATTCCCTTGGGGAGCTTATAATCCAGTGCAGAAGGCAGACACATAGCCAGGTAAATACATCACAGTGTGATATATGTTAAGAGAGGAGACTTCACAGATTTCTTAGGAATACCCTGGGTGGAGTCTGAATGCTGTCAGGGAGGGCATGCAGCACAAGACATGTAAGATGCCAAGGGAGAGACTGAGCCTAGGGAATGACAAGAAGAGTCAGCCAGGCAGAGGTAGAGCAGGCATGAAGGCCTGGGGTGTGGAGGAGCCTGACTCCTTCGGGAATTGTTGGGTCTGGCGTGGGTGCCACTGAGGGTGCTCCAGGTGGGTCAGGATGATGCCTTTATCCTTGGACAATGGGAGCCATGGAGATATTTCAGCAGAAGAGCTGCATGATCAGACCTGTGCTTACGAGACACCATAGAGACAGTTATGTAGGAAATGGGTTGATATGCGAAAGACTGACGGCACAGAGACCAGCGGACAAATCCTTGCAGAAGTGACCAAGGCTCAAAATAAAGGGTCGTGGTAAAGAGGGAGACATGGTGAAGGATCAACCAGATATTAAGAAGGTGAAGTGGGAGGCCCTCGATGGCTGGTCTGATGGAAGGACTAGGGGTTAAGGGGGCATATGCAGGGTCTGGGGCTGAGCGGCAGTCATGGAGTGATGCATGAGTGTGGGATAGCTACACTGACTATGGTTTGGGGTATGTTGACAGGGCATCCAGGTGCATGGATCCAGACTTTGAAATTAAGGAGGGACCCAAACCTGGAAGCTGCCATAGATGAGGAGTTCTGAAGCGGACACCATCAGTACCCCACCAGTGTTCCCGTGGCCCCCCACGTTGGCGGCTGCATGCACCCCCCCACCCCATCTGCACCTGTGTCTCTTTGCTGGAGACCGTCTCTGGCCTTGGGCACTGCCTGGCATTGGCACAGAGCAGGCTCAAAGCACCGGGAGGAGAGGGAGGAACGCTGCTGGCTCACTACCCACCGTCCTGGCCCCTTGGGGAGCCTTGCTGCAGTGTGTCCTAGACCAGTGCTTCTCAGAGTTTAGCCCTCGTTAAAACCCAGATTCCTGGGCACCCTTCAGGCAGTCTGATTTAGTAGGTCTGGTGGGGAACATGGGGGATGAGATTGGCATTTTGAACAGTTCAGCCTTGCTCCCAGCCACCTGAGTGGTAACCCCTGTTAACACACACTCCATAGATTCTTCTCTTTCCCATCTGGGATCACATCCCAGATGAACAGCCACCATCCAGGTCCCTGAGGTCTGTTTGGGGCAAATCCTAATTACAATAGTCATGAGTTCCCTGTCTTATTTGTAACATGGTGTTGGGGTTGGGGGGGCAATTACGGTAACTATTTCTGAATTGTCATCGGAGCGAAAGCACAAGGGATCCTTAGGTTCAAATGGCAGCTAACGAGTTGTGTCCAATCCCCCTGGCCTCCCTTGAAATATGCCTGAAAATATTCATGGAGACGGGGAGGAAATTTTCAACAGCCCTGGAAACTTGGCTTATTACCCAACAATTTTAAGGAGCCTGAGAAGAATTCTCACCAGCCACGTGGATATGGGGCCCATGTGAGCCAAGGGTCTATGGAGCAGCCCTGTCTCTCTCTACTGTGTGCTCCCAACCCCCTGAGGAAGAGCTCGTTACTGTTACTGCCATCATTGTTGTATTGCCTTCGGGAAGTTAGTGTTGGCTTATTGTTACTGTTACTGTTGATGTCATTGCTAAAGTTATTCTGCTATGGCCTTCTTAGGAGTCCACGAATCCTCTGAAAATGATGCAAAATATGATGCCTTTTTCTGAAGGGAGGGCTCCCACTTGGATCAGATTTTTCCAAGAAATCCCCAATATGCCAACAACCATTGATTGAGAGGGTGGGTTAAGCCCACAAGAGAGGATTAGATTATAAAGAGGCAAACAGAGTGAGTTCCAGCCCCGGGGGTGGGGAGACAGGCAGGCGCCGTGGGCAGGAGGATAGGAGGGAGCAATCAAAGCATCAAGATCCCTGGAGGAGCAGGTGAGGAGGAGAGGTGACCGTGCTTGAGGCATCTCTGGGCCAGGGCAGGGCCAGGGCAGGGCCAGGGGTCTCCTAGGGTGGCCCAGAGCCTATAGGGAGAGACTGAGAAGTATGCAGATGGACACAGACAACTCCTTCAGGAAGCCAGGCCTGGAGGGCAGGAGTTGAGCTGGTAGGAAGAGAGAAGATATTGTTAACTGTTGATGGAAAAGCCAGGGGGCCAGGAATGTTGAACGAAACATGACGTTCTTCCATCTCTGTCTGAAATACGGAGACCGAGGCTCAGGGAAGTAAAGAAATGTGTCCAAGCTCGCTCAGGCCATTGAGCACAGAACTGGAGACTGGCTTCAGTCTGTCCTTCTTTGGAGCAACCTTCTCAACGCATAATATTTCTTCAAACTGCCGAAGGGCCTCTGTAGCCATGAAAACTCAGCTTTCCACAACTGCAACGCGGGGCTAAAATTCCTCCACAGGTCCCTTCCCATGGTGTCAGCACTGGCCTTTCTGAGGGTCACTCTCCAGGGTACAAGGACCCCAGGAAGGGGTAGTGCAATGCAAGTGAGTGGGTCTGTCATCAGATGTCTCCCCTGACCTTCAGCAGAAAGCTGAATGGACCGGATGCCTGGGGTAAAGCCAAGGAATGGTCCAGAAAATGGACAAGACACCGTGCCCACTGGCGCTTTGCTTCGATGTGGCTCACAGTAATGACACCCACGTCTTGATTCCATCTGTCTTCTGATGGCCTGGTGGAGCCACTGGGCGGAGGCAAGTGTGTCATCAGCCTTCTCTGGAGGGCAGGACACCTGTCTTAAAGGACAAAGGAGTGGGTAGGAGGTCCGGGCAAGGGTACACAGTGGCTGGGCTTGGACACACACGCCCATCTGGAGAGCACATGAGGAAAGGAGCAGAATTCACATGAAGCCAGGAACACTGCAATCCTTGGCTTTGCAGAAGCCACGGCACATGTGCACCCTCCCCACACAGACCCGGACTGGAAATGCGCGGGTTGCCAAGGCATAGTAAGACTTACTGTGTGAAGACACAACACAAAGGGATCAAAGTGCGGCAGGCGGACACCAAGCCAAAACCCCGACGGCAGCAGAAATCCAGCTGCCGGACTCCGAGGAAGTCCCCAATATGTGATCATTGTCTTCCATGCTTGAAAATGTCCTACCTCCCTTCCCCTTTCCTGTGATTAACTGTGTCGAAGACACAGCAGAGCCAAGGAAGAAAGTGGTGGGAGGTCAGACAGGGGACGAGACTTGCAAGCTTAGTAAATGTGTGCTGCAAAAGAGACAGGGCCGAAAGCTGACACACGAACAGAGGAGTGACTTTGCAAGCCCAGAAAGCACCAGGCCATCTTCATCCATCAAAAATACAACTGGCATGAATCACCAAAAAAAAAAAAAGAAAGAAAATTAGGACCTGATCAAACAAAGCTATCAAATATCAATATTTGACATTTGACACGAATACAGATTCATCCAGTTTATCATTCACTCTCATACACCTGAACCCTAAATCTAACCCGCTGGAATATCCTACTTTCAGGAGCATCCCATGCAAGCTTCCAGAAGCAAGGCGTGCAGCCTCCGCAGGGCCAGAAGTCAGCACCACAGTTTCTTCTCTGGATGCAGGTGAAAGAAGTACTGAGCTATCTCAAGGAGGAAGAGATCAAGGCCAAGCCCCCAAAGCCAGATTCACTCAACAGTCAGAGGGAAGGCTTCCTTGTCTAAAAGTTAGTGGCCCCCATCCTGTGACAATGTGGATTCTGCTTTACAAAGCCCCCAGAAATAAGAAATGCCGGGTGGCTTCAAACCATCCATGCACATGTGAAATTGTGGCACTGAGTTTCTAGTCTGTCTTTAGAGCCCATCACGAATGATGGGCACAAATACAGGCTCAGAGGGACCTGCGTCGAATTTCAACTCTGGGGCTTGGCCCGGTGCCCCAGTCTCTCACAGCTAGTTACAACGGACCCCCACCTCAACAGGGTGATACACAGACAAGATGCTCTATGCAGACCCCCGGGGCCTACACCCAAGCAGGTGCTCAAGAACTAAGCAGGTACTGGTTCTCTGATCACCTCGATGTTTCTTGCAATGGAATCATTAGCAAAGATCTCTCCTAAGAGCCCTTTATCTTAAAGAACAATTTTAAGACATTTAATTTGGTTTTAGTAGTGATTTCTAAGCTGGGCCTTGTCTGTGCTGTAAAAAAGAGCCACAAAAAACACAACTGAAAAAAAAAGGGAAGCTCAAGTGAGTTCATGAGTGAAACAGACAGCGTGAAGGGGCTGCTCTGATACATTCTGCCCTCGATGATGATAAGGGGCGGGAGCCAAGGTGAGGTAGGTCGGGAGGGGTGGAATGGAGTGAAGGGAAGGCACACTGGGAGAAAAAGAAAGAAAGAAGGAGGGCCCTCCATCTAGCCAAATGCTGCAGGGTAGCGCAACCGTCTCCCTGCCTGCCCCATGATCTCCTAGGCTGCTGGCCTCCCTGGGCACTGGCCAGTGTGAGGGGCTCCCCCCCCCACCCCATGGGGAGCCAGGTCCCCACCTGTGCTCCCTATCCTGCCCAGATTCTCCTAAAACTGCCACGTGGGACAAAAGAAAACACGATTTTCATCTGCATTAATGCCGTATTTTATTTCTGATTTCTGAATGTTGTGTTGGGGATGAGGTGTCCTTAAAATGAAAGGTAACCACGCACACTCACTTTCCCGCTTCTGTGCTCATCTTTTCTGGCTGATTCGGCTCTCACTTTCGGGACAAGGGGAGAAATGTGAGTTTGGTTTACAAAAGTAAAAAAAGCCGTGGACAGAAGCATGCCCTTCTCCTCTGGTTCTTAGCATGCTGGAATGCACCTGTGTTAAAATATGAAGAAATAAAACAAATATAAATTATGCATTTTCCAACTTAATTTAAAATGCATTATGCTCTGCTTTGTTCTCTGGAATTAGTCTTATTAAGGGGACAGATCTGTATGGATTAATTTTGAGTCAGTTTATTCACTTCTTTGTAATTCAGTGGCAAGGATTTTTGTCCCCAGGCATCAAATTAATTTTTTTTTTACTGTAAGTAATACACACAAAATATAGACCTCTTTGTGTTGTTTCTTTGTTTACCTAGCAAGCAACACAATCCCATATTATGTTTCCACCAAATCTTAAATCTCTCCCTTTAAAGAACAAAACTTTCCAAATGATTTTTGAAGCAATGTAACCATTGTCACAATATTGGAGTTGAACACAATAATACCATTACCCTCTTCCTGCTATTCATTGATGGAGAGATCCACATGGCCTCCCTCCAATTCAGACTAAGAGGCCACCAGCCCCAAGGCCTGCCTTCCGATAATTCTGGCAACATGTGAACTGATATTTTACGACGATTTAAAATATGTACCAAATCATCATTTTTAAGTATTGTTTTAGTACAGTAATTCTTTGTTCCGTTTAGATGTTTTAAATCTTTATTTTTTTCCCCCTTAAACTGAGCAAGAAAATAGTCTGCATTCTTAATTAGTCTTCTTTAAACAAAATATCCTTTCATATGCGCTAATAAAGACTAAGGATCTTTCTTCTCTTGTTTAAATAACTGCTTGCTGTGGTATAAAATTGTAAGACACACGATGCAGATCAAGTTGCGGGCTTGAAGTGGGGAAGACGAGCAAGCCGTGCCATAATAAGCAGATTTTAATGATTTACTATAAATCAGCATTTTTGCCCTGTCAGTGAGATTGAAGAGGCAGACAGCTCCTCACATGTCTGCCGAGCAAATGTCTTCCTGATGAATCATGTGCACTGAATCACTGATCACAACATTCAAACGGCACATCCAAATAATGAGGGAAACATACACACAGCCTCCCGATGGCTGCTCGAAGGCAGCAGGAATATATGTTTTTTCGTTGTGTGGTAGTTAAATCCTTACATTGATCCTCCGAGGGTTCCATGGAGGGTAATGGAAGTGTATATTACCGGGTTAACCATTGCTGCCCTAACGTAGACTGATCTGCATAAATGCTCTGCCCCACCCCCAGACTTTTGATGAGAATCTAATCTGGTCTCGAGGAGATGGTGGGGGGGGCAGAAAGACAAGCTGTAATAATGAACCTAAATGCAAAGAATCTGGCCCCAGAAACCTGTAAAAATCGGAGCTAATTTCTGTTGGGTCAAAGGCTCATTTGCTCTGGGGGCAACTCTTCCAATGCCCCCATCTGTCAGCCCCCCACCCCCACCCCATGCCCCATCTTATTGCTTCCTCTCTCCGTGTCTTATAATCCCCCAACATAGAGTGTTTCTGGGTCTGGAACCCAGACCTTCCGTGGGAGGTTGGAAGGGTCTATTTGGAAACCGGGTATACTGGATTCCCAGACCGGACCTGGGGTCAGGGGAAGCAGGCACAGACGCCTCTGGCTCAGACAGGGAGCCCAATCTCTGGACCTGGTTTCATCTTTCACATCCAGGAAGGCTTCCCTGACTGCCACCTTCAGGCCTTATTCCTCTCCAGCTCTGCAGCCTGCCTTCAGCCTCTCACGCATATGCTATAACAGTCACCCACCCTGGGGCACAGTGGCTTTCTCAGCTGCAAGAACACTGCATTAACTCTTCCGAAGCCATCATAATACCTTACACATAGCACAGGCTTCGTCATAACCTGCTCAACCCATGAGTAGTAGCTAAATGGATGATGGGGTCATAGCAGCCAAGGGTGGGCCAGTCAAACTCAACGGGCAGCACCCTGAGACCCCAGGATGTCACAGACAACACGACAGAGTCCTGGGGCCAAGGATGACCAGGTTCCTCCTGCCAGATACTAACCCTGCTCCCTCCGGACCCACAATCCTGCTCTGGTGCCAACAGAGAACATTCTCCGCGGGCTCATGTAAGGAAGCTGATCTCCGAAAAAGTAGAAGACAGTGTCCAGGAGTGAGCAGGCAGGGGCCTTTGGAAGCCAGTGCCATGTGCAGGGGACTAAAAGTCACTCACATTGGATGGTGGCCTCAGGGAGTTTACTTAAAATATAAATCCAAGAATAAATCAAAACTACACCAAACCTGCCCCCTAGCATGATGAACGTAATTAGAACTCTGAAGTTTTTTCCAGAAGCACCTTCTTTCTAATGAGAGTGGACCTTTGTGGTTGATTTGGGGACATTTTCCTCTTCACCACCCAGGACTTCATGAAGACCAGACACAACCTTCATATCTCCAAAGGTGCCTCTGGCAAACTCAGAGATGTTCAAGCTCAGTCCCTGGCTTATCCCACTCTGACTCTTACCACACACATGCTCTGCTTCTAGCCAGCTAGCCCAGGGCCTCCCAATGCCCCCAGTCAGCGCCCAGCTCTTTGCTGGTTCTGGGGATGCCAAGATGCACAAGGCCTTCTAGAAGCTCACCGTCTGAGGGAGTTACTAGAGTGGCTTTGCTCCAACCCTGGACGTAACCACTCCTTGCACTGTTGTTGGAGAAGACCTCAAGTGGAGCCTCAGCTCACAATGGGGAGGACGGCTGGAGCAGGCTCCAAACACTAGGGTTTCCACCACAGTCCCATGGAGTGTGCTCCCCATTTTCCAGAAGGCAGGGGGAGCTTGGCAGCCCATACCTCGGCTCCTACTGCAATTTACTTAGTATTACAAATACAGCTCCCCTCTCCCCTGAAGCCCCTTCTCGTTTCCTACAGTGAAAGTCCTCACTCCTTTCTTGGAGTTTTTTAGTGCTCTGGATATTTAGTTCATTCATTCATTCATTCATTCATTCAACTAGCATCTAGTAGAAGGCACTCTGCCTGGCACTGGGTAATCCAATGTGAGGAGAGACTGGACTCTGACTTCACGAGGCCTTCCATCCTCAGGGGCTTCTCTCGGAGACTGGCTACTCTGCCTGGATCCCCTCCCCACCCCCTCAAGCAAGGAAGACAAGAAGACCGCCATCGGCCAGGCCAGGCGGTGCTGAGACATCCGTTCCTGGGTCTGCTTGGAGCATCGGTTGTGTGCCAGGCAGGATCCCTCCCAGGGGGTCACAAGGACCTGACTTGTGTTGTCACACAGAGCCCCCCCACTCAGAAGGGCCCCTCACTGGTTTAACGCTCTGATGTCACCATTTTGAAATTCTCAGTGATTTGTGAACAAGGCACCCTGAATTCTCATTTTGTAAAATTACACAACAGTCCTGATCCTGTCTTTCAAGGGCTTACAAGGTGCAGGGAAGAGGAAATAAACAAGCAAACAAATAAATTAACAAGACACTGGGGCGGGTCACTGTGGTGAGACAGGGAGTGGGAGGGGACTACCGGAGACATCTAGGAAGGTTGACGGGCGGGCACTCCCCACCAGGGGTGGGGGGTGCCAGCCACAAGCAGGAGATACACCAGCGAACCCCGCTACTTATATAAGCTCACTTTTCTGTTAGGGTCCGGTTGTGTGGGATGGTGGAGACTTGGCCCCTCTCCGACCCTGCGGGGAAATCAGGAGGTCAGGAAGGGGGCTCCTGTCATCTCCTTCCCTGGCGTCAGCAACCCTGGGAGCAGCAAGGAGCTGCCTCCGCAGGCTCTGTGATTAGGCCCCTTGGTTTTCTTGTTTCCCGGTCACCTAAGTCTTGCACTATTTGGCCTCGGAAGGCTCCATGGGGAAATGCAGGGAGTCCCACAGAGAACTTGTTCAAGATGGCCACTATGAGGTGTCCCCACTCCTAGGGGCATCCTTAGGGCTTTTGGATGCAGCTGATGCGGTGCCCTGGGCCTGATGTTCGGACAAAGGCCAAGCAGGCCCCATGCGTTCCCTCATCTCCTTATGGGACAGGCCCCACTTCCTGTCGGCTCCCAAAGTGCTCCGATGGGCTTGTCAGTGCCTTCACGGTAGCCTCCAACACCCCGTAAGTCAGGCATGAATTCTTCTGCCCCAAGGCTGGCTTTCCGTCCAGGTCCCTGGAGAGGAGTGGGGAGTAGTGCCAACTGCCCAGGGCTTTGCCCTCAGTTTGGAGGCTTGCTGCCTTGTGCACAGACACCCCCCCCCCACCGACTTCTGTCACTGAGGCCTCAGCCTGGCCTCCTCAGCGAAAGGCAGAGAGCGGAATACCCCGAAGTGTTAGACGTGCACAGTGGCACCTCCCCCATCTACAGGCACTGTAGACACTGGTTGTAGACACTGGTTCTCTGTTGCAACACGCACCAAATGCAATTCAACAATTGTGAACTTCAAGCCAGAAAGGAAGCTTCCTGAGGACAGCACCTTAGCACCTGCCATATTTCCCAGGGCACCGCATACATAGCACCAGCCAGCCCGCCGGAACCGGATATCGAGTAGGTGTGTGGCTGGGGAGAACGGGATGGGTGGTGGGGACCAGGGAGGACGTGGTCCCGGGGCAGCAGGAATCCAGGTTGTGTGCCAGGGAGCCAGCAGGAGACTTGTCACCCCAACAAGGAATGACACGGAGCACTGTGCAGTTGAAAGCAAATTTCAGCCACAATGTAATTATCCACCCAGGAAAAGAAGGGTTCCCTCTCCTGGGACAGCCATCCATGTGAGGAGCAGGAAAATAAACTCGTTCTAGGTCAATTTAAAGGTTAAACGGAGGTCAGTGGGGGGAGAATGGGGACAGTCCCCAACTATGGGAGCAGTCTCCTGGCCACTGGCTCAGAACTTTCACCTTTGCCTCTCACATTCATCTGGCGGAGAAAAAAATTGTGAAGCAGATAATTGGATATTAGTAGACATACCATTTCAGTAATCTCAGAAAATAAAAACAAGAGTGATTACAAATCCAGTGGCAGTTACTTTAGAAAGATAGTAACGTGTAGTTCCCAGTTTCTCAGACTGTAACTTGTGCACTTAACCACTAATTTCTCCACTGCTCCAAATGCAGTGTATACATTTAGCTCAGAATTTATCATCGCCGTTTGTGTATATTACACCAGCGGCATAATCCATTCTCATGAAGCTAATGCTCGGCATTAGGAAAATGGACTCCGTATGGGTCCTGCCAGTCTCTGGCCTCAGACACACCCGAGCAAACGCTGCGGGTTTGTGCCCCCCACGCCCCCCACCCCCAGAGTGCGTGTGGCTCCACGCTCGTGCAGCATCTCCAAATGGCACGGTCTGATTTCTGCAAGTTGCTGGTGTCCATTGTCTGTGGATGTAAAAATCAATGACCTACATAAGATTTTGATTTTGCACTGGGAACTGAGAGAGAGAGAGAGAGAAGGGGGGGAACGGGATGCAGATAGAACATAATAAAACGGTCATGTTAAAAATATTAGTATGCTGGGCTCAAAAATATATTTTCAAGAAGATATCTATTTTTTTTCCCTTTGAACAGGAACATATTTAATTTCATGGTCATTTGATTAAAACAGTTAATTGTATTAATGTGTTATTGAGCCGAGAGTGCTGGTCATTCCAAGGTGGCCAGTCCCCGGGCATAGAGAACAAAACCCCCTAGTTCCAAGGCTGCTGGTGAGCCAGCAGAACCAGGACCTGTTATTGAAACCTCTCCATGTATTTTCAATCCTTGTTTTTATTTTCTTAAAAGAGAGGGGGAAAAAAAACCTCAAACTGCTGATTTCTGCAGAAAAATCTGCAAATGAACTGTTCTATTAGCACAAACATACCAAAGTCTTTAGAACTCCTCTCTTCAAAAGCATAATTAGGTATTTATTTCAGACATACTAACATCTTTGCGGTAGCTAATAAGATGCAGCCCATTTGAATATTAATATAATAAATGATTAAATTAAACAGCAAGATTCAGACTCAGAAATAGCCTTTATAGGTCCCAGGGGGTCACTAAAACTGTTTCCATTTCTTCCTACAGTTAACATAGTGCAAGGGACACGAATGCATAGAGCAATATTTGTCTTATGAAATGCAGAGTTTTATATGGTGCTATTCAGTTTTATTACTCCACAGTTTGAATCTGGGGCCCAGAATGAAGTCACCATGCTGAGGCCTGACAGCCGCTCTTCCTGCCTCCCTGCTCTCTGGCATTCCAGAGACCTTCCCCCTCTTGGCCAAGGGTTCTCTCTGACTGTCTCCATACTAATAGGTACCCCTGCAGGCAGGCGAGCACAAGGTAAACTCACCATGCGATTCAAAACAAAACAACAAAACAAAACAGACTGGCTCTGCATCACAAACCGCCCAGGGTTCATTCCACGTGTCTGCGTGGGCGTGTTTCACGATTCCACGCCAGCCCTCACGGATGTGTGGCTGCACGACCACGCCCGAAGCCTGGGCGCAGGCCTGAACCAGCCGCGCCAGGATATGCTGGGCACTTCATCTCTCCACGAGGAGGGACCCGCTTCCCCCCTGCTCCACCAGCACAGTAAAGAATAGGCAAAGTCGGCAATTATAATTGGCCATTATTCCAATAAAGGTGTTTCCCTTTTTAAATTAGTCCATGAAAACTGCACACTCTCCAAATCCCATGAACCTGAGAAGTGTTAATAAACATCTGGCCATGGTTTTTGCTTAATTAGCATTCCTTAGTTTGGACGGAAGTCTGTTTATGTAAAACAAAACACACACAGGTTCTGTTTTGTAAGCCACCACCCCTCAGCAATCCAAGGGCAACCTCCCCTAATGGATGGGGAGAGGTTTGGGTCTTTCCAATGCCCCTATTTGTCAACTGAGCAGCGGAAGAGACAAGCTACTTGGATCTGCATGCTTAATTTTATTATGCAACAATCAGACCCAATCCCTCATAACCCGATCTCCTCGCCCTGTTTGAAAATATTCACATCTCCGAAATGGAAAAGACACTGAAACTTGGAGGTCAGTCGGAATAAAATAGAAAACAACACAAACCAACCTCCAGTGTGTCCACAGGCCACATTATTATTATCCGCAGCCAAAAATCTCCCAGCCCTATCTCTGAGGAGCAGCCTTGGCGGGGAGGTAATGCATACCCCGTAACCTGGCTTGCAAGACTCCACTGTCTAAATTAGATAAAAGAAAAGTAGGAAGAAAACTCGAAGATAAGTGGTACAAAGTAAATCAAAACAAATCATCTTACCAAACTTTATTCACATCTGATACCATTTTTAGAAATTAAGGTCAGTTTTGTGGAACTAATAGGGAGTTATACCCATATATCTTGGACACCATGACAAAGCTGGAGTGGAAGATTTATACTGCATGGTTGCAGATGCAGAAGAAAGATATGAAAGATCAAATGGAAGTGCATGATAACAAATGAAAAATGGTCCCCACAGCCCATAAATTAATTGAGAAAAGAAGGTTGTCATTATTTGAACATGCTTTAAAATAAGGTATGGGGTCCAGATGGCTGAGGATAGATAGGCCCACAAAGTTTGAGTAATTGATGACTTAAAAATAAAACAAGATCTTAAAGGAATGAATCACAATGGGCAAGTTAGAGGAGGAATATTATATGGGAAAGGAACAGATTTAAAAAAGCACACAAAGCAAAAGATAAACCCCAAATCCCTGGGCCCATTAAAACCAAATGAAAGCATAAAAGCGAAAAAGTGCATTGGTGGGGATTCAAACATGGGGGAGAGGGGGAAAGTCGGAAACTGAGACCTAATAAAACCACGTTTCAGATGTTATTTCATTAACCTACCCAGCTTTTCAGGGCTTTCTGTTGCAAACACACTCCTTTTTCTTTTTCTTTTTCTTTTTCTTTTTCTTTTTCTTTTTCTTTTTCTTTTTCTTTTTCTTTTTCTTTTTCTTTCTTTCTTTCTTTCTTTCTTTCTTTCTTTCTTTCTTTCTTT
>NW_027397123.1:7695083-7786604 GCF_003265705.2 Callorhinus ursinus | reverse complement strand
TCTTTCTTTCTTTCTTTCTTTCTTTCTTTCTTTCTTTCTTTCTTTCTCTTTCTTCTTTCTTTCTCTTTTTTAATGTTCTCAAAATAGGGCTATGCTGAGGTGGGCCACCAACCTTGCACATAATAGTTTTCTGCTGCTGCCTCTTTAGCTAATCCTCCACTGGAAAATTCAAAAACAATTTGCCTTTGGGGAACATGTGAGGGGTGGTTGGCAGCTTGGGAATTTTCTTTGTGGGGGAAGGTTGCCAAAGGAACAAACCTAATTGATTTCCCACAGCCATGGAAGACCAGACCTTTCTCTGAGGAGGTGATATCACCGCCCAGATAAAACCCATGTCCTCTCTTTCCTCCTGTCAATGGGAAGGTGGGGCTCAACCATTGGTCCTTCTCCTGGAAACAATGTTTCTGGGGCTCCTAGGTGCTAAATGAGTTCTAAACCTCCCTCCCTTCCTCCCTCCTCCCTTCTTCCTTCCCCCCCCCCCCCCCCTTTCTCTCTTTTCCCTTCCCACCCCTTTTCTTTTCCTTCCCCCCCCCTTTTTTTTTTTACCAGAATTCCTTTCTTCCTCCCCCCTCTTTTTTTTAATCACTACTTGTACTACCATCTGTAATTTCACCCATATCCTTGAAATACAGGAAATGGAAACAGCGGTGCAGTGTATTCCATATTTATGACTTCTCAGTACATTAGAGCATTTACTGACTTTGGAGAGCCCCCATCTGAGCACGGCTCTGCTCCGGGGAAACGCTCTATGTACAAGCCAAAGGAGGACGCTGGGGCAGAGAGGAGCCTCTGAGGTATGCGAAGCATGCTCACAGAGGCTCCCCCTTAGGGTTCTACTTGCTCCTTGTTTTTTAGATTTTTCCCGTCTGCTTCTCTTCTTTACACACACACACACACACACACACACACACACACACACACACACACATTTTTGCCCTCAAAGCCACATATCTGCTGCTCATGCTAGGAGAGTATTATGAATATTCTGAATGAAAATAGAACCCTGGGAGAGAATGCAAGGCACAAAGCCCAGTGTTAGGGCTGGCTTCTCCCATTCTCACCCAGCTTCCCCCTGGATATACCCCCAGCCCCTCACTTTAAACTCCTTGGCAAGTAATTACTGATGACAAAAAATTTAGAAACAATGGAATTCCACTGCTGTGGGAAGCACAGGACCACAGACTACCTTTCCATCAAGAAATAGACTGTCATAGTAAAGAGTGTACAAGTGTGTGCATGGGTGAGCACATACATGTGCGGGTGTGTGTGTGTGTGTGTGTGTGTGCAGGGTGGAGCAAAAATGTGCCACCATGACAAAATCGAGGCAAAGTTAAGGAGTCTTTCATCCATTCACACTCCCGTTATTAGAGGTACATTAATCTCCAAAGAGAGACACACATGGGATACACCAAAATATGGCCCTAAGTGCTGAAGGCAAGCCAAAGGACTTGAAAATAATCTGAAGACAGAAATATATAGGCAGCAAACATTTCAAGAGAAGGAGACTTGCCAGCAGGATTGATTTGAATACTCTGCCTGGAGATTTATTTTGCGTTATCGTCATAAAAGGCGAATGCCCCCCTCCTGCAGACAGTGAAGGAGAGGGGAAAAAAACCTTTTTGCCCGTGTGGCAATGGCTATGTCTTAGTAGAGGCTAAAAATGGATGAGAAGTATCAGAGAAATGAACTTCTGCGGTTAAAAAAAAAAAAAAACCAGTTCAGAATAGATGAGCCAACTCCTTTACATGTTCAAAAGAAAGAGGGAACAATCTTGTGAAATGCTAAGGCAGTGCAAAGTGAATGTTAAATAGTTTTTATCCACCAAAAAAAAAATAGACTTATTCAAATGCATGTCTTGCTTGTCTTTAACTAAAGTGAAATTTCTTAAATCCAGCTGTAGTCGGGTGGGGGGGGGGGGGGGGGGGGGGGGGGGACAGCGGAAGCACAGAGCATCTTCCCTGAACCGAGCATCGTGTCATTTTAAAAGCAGAGGCACACGTTATTGATTTTTTTTTAAATACAAATTTGGCAGATTTCACATGATCCATTACATTTCTCAGGACGGTTAAGATGCAGCTTGCATGATTTATTCAGAATAAGGTCCATTTTTAGCTATATTTAAGTCTCCTATTTGTTATTTAACATGTGTTTAATGTTTTCTGTCCCTGCTGTGCACAGCTGCGAGCTGCTATTTTTTGGCAATTTTTGTGACTGGGAAGTGATTTGTGTCTTTGCATCTCACCTTTCTATTCTATGGCCTGCTGTTTTGATTTTTTCCCCCCAAACTTTGAGAAAAAGTTACTCTGTGTCGTGACCTCTGTTTCACTTTGCTGGGCAAACACAAAGGCTTAAAGGACACAAACAGCCATGACGAACCTCTGATAGGGTTTTTAGAAAGAGGTCGCCGGGAGCTGGAGGAGCACTGACATTTCGGGAAGTTTACATAAAAAAGCAAAGTTCTTCCATCGTAGCCCCTCCTCGGAACGGATTGAAGGCGGCGATTTGGAAGCAGGTCTGCTCCCCAGCAGAAATATCTGTCGCGATTTGATGTGATGCTGACACAGTCCTCAAGGACGCCTCTGTCACTTGGAGAGGGGACAGGACAGCCCCCTCCCCCCCCGGCTGTCTGGGCAAACACAATCCGAAGTTCTGGAGGCAATAGCCCCGGCAACACTCTCTAACAAGAACTGCTTTTCTGGAAGAACCATTCGCTTCAGAAAGAAGGCACGTGTCACAGTGCTAACTTCTCCCAGCGCCAAGTCAAAAATGCCACTGTGGCCACCTTGGTGCTTGCCTGGCCCTGCACACCTGCCCAGATGTGTGCTGGAAGTCAGCAATCACCCCGGGGAAGGACGGGGCAGCAGGCTTCCCAGCCTGGTTTGGAAATATCACGCAGAAGTCGAAAGTCTGTAAGTGTTTATCTGATCCGGGCGAACACGGCGATGGCATCGGATGACTTGGTGATTTATTTTTCCAAAGCCGAAAGGCTCTTCCTTAATATTGCTTGATATATGCTAACCTCTCCTTTATAGGGTCTGCCGTGGAAAAAGCCATGTTGCTGTGGTTTAATCCTGGCCTCCTACTTATCTAAAACACACTCTCCGACCGTGCTGTGAAAATTGAATCTTTCCCTCACAATCTTACTGACATGAAAAATATATAATACAGGAAATGATTAATGCAGTTATAAACTATACCTGAGATAAGATTTAAGTATTCATATTTCTATCATGTTAATACAACACGATAAACCCATGAAGCAAACTTGACCAGGATATTTGTTACTCTGTCCAGCGTTCAATTATTCTTTGTCCAAATACAATTTAGGGGCTTGCTGTAATGCAGTCACTTGGTGCAACACATCATGTGCTTCTTGTAGATAATAAGCCGCCTCGATGGTCAGCCTTGGAGACCCCGCTCGGTAAAAGGCCCTACCCAACCCAGGGAAATGTGCGGATGGAGAGCACGCACCTCGCACCCAGGGCGGTCCCCCGGAAAAGATCATTTGCGCCACAATGCCAAGCTCATTGTATTCACTGTCTCTCCTTTGTATAAGAAAGTCTCCCGTTAAAGGAAAACTTATTTGCCATCCTCCAAAAGGAAGCTTAACAATGAGTATAACTGCTTAAAAGCTGCCTTCCCCTAACACCGGAGATCGCGTTTTATCTGTGACTACAGAGAAGCCATTTCTTTGTTGGCTCTAAATGGCCCCCGTTCCTCCGTTGTGCAAATTGCTCACACACGCCAATGTGCCGCTTACCACCCACCTCATTATTTTTATACTTCGATGATGTCGATTTTGATTTTCAAATGCCAGCCATTTATAGCTCATTCTAAAACACACACACAAAATTAAGTGATTCGAGATCTCTGCCATTAGCCGGGCTTTGCGGGGCCTGGCGCTAAGTCGAAGAAAGGCAGGAGAGTGCGGTGGTCACACACCTGGGTTTGGCGTCCCCAGATCTGTCCCTGATTAGCCACAAGACCCTGAACAAGTGACTTTACCTCTGTAAGTCTCGGTTCCCTGCCGAAGATAGAATAATGTTTTCTACCCCTTAGGGATGATAAGCAACCACTAACAGAAGGTGGCATACAATAAAGATCTCAACGATATTTGTGACTACCTACCGAGTCGCCATGATTTCCTGACTTCTCGGGACAGTGGGTGTGTTGACGCCGGATGGCAGGCTCGTTGTTAATAGCTCCCTGCTTAAAGCTGGGCAGCAGCACACAGCTCTACCCCTCGTGCAGGGGGTGCTGCCACCCTTGGGGTTCTGACCTCAGTGCCTGGGAGGAGATGGTCTCTAACGTCTCTGAAGGCAGGCACGGGCAAGCAACCCTCTGTAGGAGGCCCGCTCAGCACCTGGCATGAGCTGGGGCTCAGTGCGGACTTGAAGTCAAAGGTGTAGCGTGTTGGGAATGCAGATGGGTATGATGCAGTGTATACAACTCTCCTTGGAGTGTCTGCACATGGGTCCTAGAAGCCACTTTTGATTATGACCTGACTGTAACAAAGCCACATCCTCAAGGGCCAACAGAGAGCTCGCGTGAGTGGCTCTCAGGGTTCCCAAGAGGGCAGAGTCCATCCCATGAGGATGGAGAAACTGGGATTTCCCGAGTCTCTGCCCAGAGTCCAGCCCTCTGGGGTGGGAGGTGGGGAATCCAACCCTGAGATTTGCCATGAACTAGACAAGTTGTAATAAGGAAGGGATCTCTGTGCTCTTTGGGGCCAAGATGAGATGGACCATTGGATGGCTCCTGGTAGCCAGAGAAAAGCAAAATGGCAACCAGGGTCCCCTGGTCTCGGGGTGGGTGAGACCTGAGGAAGGAAGTCAGGAAAGCTATTTGCCAAATTAAACCAGTCCCTTGAGGCTGAACTGCAATCACCTTATGGTGGGGGTCTGAGGGGACTTCGTCCCCTACTCCATAGAAATTGACATAGTCATACTTACCTTGTAGAGCTTACTGAAATCAGGTATTTCTACAACCGGCTCTCTGAAACAGAACAGCTTTATGCACACTGCCTGGATCATGATGGATGCTCAATAAATCGTAGCTTCCATCAGAATAAAATGTCTTTCCTGTAATCGTAGGATCAGAAATTTGTTCTTTGGAAATAATGTTTTTGGTATGATCTTTGATTGCTTCATCTCCCTGGACTTGCCCTACCTGCTGCCTGATTTTGAAGCCCCTTTAACAAGGAGAGCTAGGTTTTAAGGTGAGATATTTAAAAGTGATATTAAGTTTCAAATGGGTTTATTCACCAAAACAGAGATCAGATTTTTTTTTTTTTCCTAAGAATGTTTTTAGCCAGGGAACAAGGCAGCCGATAAATCCCACGAAACTGCCTTATGCCGGGTACCAGTAAATATTTGCTTAATGAGTGACTAAATGAAGATAAGGAGAGGATCTGGGTGTCTGGTGAGGAGGGGCACCACGGATCCTGAAAAAGATCTCTTCAGAGACCCTTACTTTCCCCTCCATCTCCAGCAAGCAACGGGGTGCTAGGCATAGAGGAGGTGCTCGGGGGATGTCTGCTGAACCGAACTGAGGAAGAAGGGTCCAGTGTGAATAAGTCTACTGCATTGGCTTCAAAAATTGACACAGGTCTTGACATCAGCTGGTCCTTGGCCACACGGGTCTGGCTTCACTAATTGGCCATAATGTGGCCCCTGCTCTCTTCTGGTCCCAATTCCTTTGACACTATGTGTCTCCTTGTCCAGGCCCCCCTTGTATTGCATTCACTGGGCCCTGTGACTCATTGTGTCCCTTCTTCAGGCCTCTAGTCAAGACCTCCTGACATCCATAGTTACCATGGTAACTGCACAGACATGGCTGGGACCACTCTCCAAAGGCCATCTGGACAGAATCTCTCCTCTTCCTCATTTTTATAGCAAACCATCAACCCAATGGGAAGAAGGCTACAGGCGTCAGAACATTTTAGCAAATAACATAGATGCAAAAATGTCTTGTTACCCAACCATTCCGACTTGCCCAGGACAGTCCCAGATTAACACTGGAAGTCCCCATTTCCCAGAAAACTCCTCAGTCCTACTTACACCAGGGTGGATGGTCACCTGACCCACCAATACCACTTCTAGCACTTTGCGTTAAGAAAATAATCATAGATGTGTGTTAAGATTTGGCCACCAACATTTTGCCAGAGCATTAGTTCTAATACTGAAACATTGCAAATGAGCTAAGCACCCAACAATAAGGAAGCAGCTAAGAACTGTCAACTGTTTGCACACAGTAGGCTGGTCACGGCTGCCATGACCGAGAATGTGCTAGAGTAACATGGGGCGATTAGGGGGAGAAGAAGGGGGGTGTGTAATGCATAAGCATATAGAATGCAGATTTATGTAAATACACACATTCTACGTAGGTAAACTATGCATCGTACTTAGGGCTCTGGGGCCAAGCCAGCCAGTTAAATCCTGGCTTCACTACTTACTAGCTAAGGAATACGGGCTAAATTACTCAACTCTACCATGCCTTGTTTCATCATGGATAATATGACAGTACCTACCTTGTCAGACAGGAGTGAAGATCTCATTAGTTATTACAAGGTAAGACACTTGGAACAAAGAATGGCACACGGTAGGCATCTAACGAAATGATTGCCAGTGGAGGTGGTGGCTACCACGGTGGTGGTAGAGGATGAGGAAGAAGTGCTCAGTGAGCCTGAGCAATACGTAGGCTCCAGGCCAAGCCCTCATGATTTTGCTCATGTCATCCTCATAGAGTCTCCATAAATGGGTGTCGGCAGTTGCCAAAGGCCCTGGGCCGGCAAGGGGTGAGCCAGGATCCAAACACGAGTCCTCCGACTCATGTTTTAAGAGCAACTGGCTGACCCTCGGGGAGTACCATGGGGCACGGTTGTCATTATCCATGCCTAGGCAAACTTAGCTCCATAGGATGGAAGTGTACCTGTTTGTCCACATCTTACCTCTGCTGAGAGTCATTAGCTTTGAGGCAGCGTTGCAAAGAGAATGCTAACTTAAATTTGGACTCCTGTTGCCACTGAAATGTCTTTAGAAAGATGGTGCCATGATTAAGGATAAAACCAATATGTTAACGTGGACAAAGAAGACTGAGGGTCACATGCCTGACAATGCAATTAACAGTGGTGGAAGCCCCCAGGTCCCTAGTGATAGGCAAAGGCATTTCATGGTTGCAAGAAGTCCCGTTGTCTAATTCATGAATGACTTTCTCAGCACTAAACATCTATCTGCTGAAAGCTTCCAATGACTTTCAAGAGAAGACCCTTTCCTTCAAAGAATGCATGTCTGAATTCAGGGGGAAGAAGTTTATTTAAAAGTTCCAACAAATAGGAAATGCAGACCAAACCCTATTAACTGTTGATCTGCTTCAGAGATAGGCAGTCAATCATAAAAGTGTTCGGAGATATCAGAATCAAGATTGCCAATGTGGATTTTGAAAAAGGAGCATTCCCATGAAGCTGGGCATCACCACTTAGGGCCAAGAGAAATTGAACATGAAGAAAGCGTAGATTCAAACTTTGATAACTTAGAAGAATAAGCCAGAATGAAATTGAATGGATAAACAAAAATTTCATTGCTGAGTAAAAAACATTTTTCTGTTCATTTACTACATTGCCACCCCCTCTCTAAACAAAGAAGCTCTGCTATTTCTTATGACTGATGGTGTCACTGATTTTAGAAGATGTATGTGTGTGTGCGTGTGTGCATGTATATATGAAGTATTACACTACATTTTATTGTACATTTGTTAATTACATATATTATCTCCTACCACATACATATACGTGTTTATATATAACTATAAACATATATATATAGTTATAAAACCTTTATAGCAAAAGTTTTATAACAAAAAAATAATTATATTTGGGTAGGGGGTTATAGATGCCTGCAAATTTTTCCTTGTCTCTTCCGTCTGAATTTTCTACATTATCCGCAACAAAAATGCCTTATTTCAAAGTAATGAGAAAACTCACACAGAGGAATGCAAAAATATCTGGAACCAAACCTATATGGTCCAAAGCCGTGTGCTTTCTAGTTTTTATGCTAAGCTCAACTTGCACGCTCACAGAACACAGTTCCTGTTACATGCATGCAGTAACGTTGTAACGTGTCATCAGCCCTGCAGCTGGAGGCCCATCCCTGGCCATTGGGCTGTCAGGGAGTAAGATGGGTTCTTCTAAATTCTGGGGGACGGGCTACCTATTGAGCCGTAGGTAGTGCTTGCATTTTGTTACCCATGGTGACAGCTGCCAGTGTGTGAGTGAATGTGAAATGTCAAGTTCTCTGGCACCATTCCTGGAAGAATCTGTAATTTACTGGCTCCGTCATGTCACTCTCTGAAGTATTGCCTGGGAGACAGGCTATGACCCACCTGGGATCTTGGTGGAGTTTCCTTTGCAGTCCTCTGAAGGCCACTTTCCCATCAGGGTACTTTGGCAGGGGCCTTCCCACCCATTTTCTCTTGCTTCGGATTTCTCCTGGGAACATGGAAGGGGTCTCTGGCCCCTTCCTGCCTTTTTATGCCTGTATTTGTGGGTGAAATCCCATGAAGGCACAAAGTGTGGAGCTGGGGTTGCTGTTCGCCCCATCCTATTTTAAACCATGATGAAGTGGCAGGAGCCTTCATCGATCAGGAAGAAAGGGACAACTGGGGGTTGGCAGGAGTAAGCAGAGCTGACTCCAAAAAGGCTTTGGAGGACTCACAGAGTGGGTGCCTGCCAGTTCTTTTTTAGTTTTTATTTTTTAATACCAATTCGGTCAACTGAGCTAACCTAAGGCAGTGTATTGGTTACTTTTTTTTTTAATTGCTGCAAATGAAATGCATCATTAAATGTCATAAATTAAAAACTGGCACTGGATGATCTCATACATCGGATCAAACAAAACAAGTCACCCCAAAACATGGGGAAAGCAACAGATCCTTTCATAGATGAGTATCTCAGACCTCTTGCTGAGGATGCCTGCAAACCACTAGGGCTGGGAACAGTCCTTCATCCCCACACCTGTGTGTTCCAGGCTCTGAGGAGGGCAGGTGGGAAACCCATGTGACTCCCACACAGACTCAGCCTGGGCAGACACGAATGACTGGTCCACTTGGTCAAACAACTGGACAACGAAACGGCATGAGAACAGAAGGTTGAGGTGGTGGTGCGTTAAGTGGTGAATCTGGAGTCTAACCACTAGTCTGTCCCCGTGCGCCCGATATGAATTAGTGTAGTTCCATTCTGAAAAACTGACTCAACCACTACTTAGTAAAGTCTGAATCATTGTCAGCCCCAGTCGCTCTTTTAAATACCAAACTTTCAAGCTTCTGGGAGAGGTATTTCCTGGGTGCTCCGTCAATAATTTAGCCAACATGGTCATGACCAAACTCATTGACTTCTGCTTGGTTGATGGGAGAGAGGAGCTAGGCCATCTTCCCTGAGTTCCCCCTTTCACTATGCACCCCAAAACTAGGAAACTGCAAGTCCACAGAGCCACTCCTGCCACCCAAAGGGCCTTTGGTAGCCCTGCCTCTAATTTATCCCATCTCCAATCGGCCCTCCATGCCACGAGCAGAGAGGTCTTTCTAAACATGGGCTGGCGTATGGCACCCTCTTCCTTGGAAAGGCTTGCTAACTCTCCACTGGCTATACTATAGGTCCCAAACATTTTAACGTGCCCTTCCAGGACTTTCCCTGATACTCTGACCTGGTAGCATTCAAGCCCTGAAGTTATGGCATTCCTCCACAGACCTGACGCTCCAGCCATGAGAGAAAACTCGCCCTTGGAGGAGCTGTGCTCATTGAACTTGAGGGGCCCACCTGGGCAAAGGCATACAGGAGGGTGAAGTAACTTTCTTTGCTATTGCTGTTCACTCATCATGGTTTTGTTCTTTCAAGATTCAGCTGCCGGTGAGCAGCCCGCATCCGTGCCGTCTCAGCCCAGTGACCGCTGCGCTGCAGGGGGACCCTCCTCCGCAGCTGGTGTTCTCTTGGTTAGTGACCTGGCGAGACTGAGCTCCTTGAGGGTAGGAACCATTTCAACTTATTTTGCATCTTGTCATCACCCAGCAGGCAAATCCTGGAGACTCAAGAAATGTTCCTTGAAATCACAAAACCTGAAGCGATTTTTTGGGCAACATAGACCGCACAAAGTTACAATGCCCCAGACCTTTGCCAGGTAATCCAGGTCATTTTCCGAAATGAAAGCGAAGGGCCCGGCTCTTCTCCTCCCTTCCCTCACTTGCTCACCTGGGCCCAGACTGGCTGCCGTAAACCCTAAGTCTCGGCAAAAGCTGGAAGCTGTCAGTCTGTGGCTCTGTCAATCACATGCCTTTCACAAAGGCTCAAATTCATTAGGAGGGTAAAAAAGCCTTTAAGAAAATGTTGTCAGAACGAATCAATCCATTTAAACATCTAGAAGCAAAATGGGTGTCAGTCTTCACAGTGAGGTTTTCATAATGCACAGTGTCCCCTCCTGGTGTTGAGCCGGAGCCCCCGGGGGCATGAATAAGGCTGTGCTGCTGGGGCTTGGCTGCTCCCGGGGTCCCGGGGAGGGGCAGGGGAGGAAGCCACCAGCCCAGGAGCCGGGAGGTGCTGAGGCTGCATAAGAATGGCCTGGGTCCCTTCCTAGCTGTTGCGTGTCTCACATTCATAGAAGGAAATGCCGCGGGTCCAGGCTCTCCATCAGTCATGGGGCAGGAAAATGGTCACTCGGGCTTGTCTTCTGGCTGTCCTTGGAGTTTCCACCATGAACTCTTCTTCACAAGAAGACGGACAGGAAGAAAGGAAGAAGAGGAGACAGGCATTGTCATCATTTGCATTTTGGGGACATTTGGGGTCTTCCCAGCACATCGGTGTCTCTTGATCTTCTGGGGGCCCTCCAGGCTATTTACTATTATCATTTCGCAGTTCAGGATGTTAGCTAACTTGCTTAAAGACAAGCAAAAGGCCTCCTTGGAAACCCACTCTTTGATCCCATTTTTCAAAAAGGCAAAGAGGAAGGAATAAAGACAATGAAACACGAGGGAAGCACTTTCTTTAGCATAGGGTATCTTTCCAGGTGGGGCGGGACAGCACAGAGCACCTTTGAAGGCAGGTTTGGGGTGAGAGGCATGGAGACTTGGGGAGAAGATGAGCCTGGAGAGGGTGGTTGGGCAGATGGGCGCTAGTGGCCCGTGGATTCAGCCAACGCTCTTCTGGCCCAGCTCCATGGCCAGGGAAGCTACAGAATGGCGCCTTGTGGGTGAAAGCTAGTTAATGAATCCAAGACCAAATTATAGATTGACTTAAAGAACAATTTCTTAAAACTTCAGAATAAAATGCAACCAATGGAGTGAAAACCCGTAGGTGGTTTCTCCTCCTATCTGTCTCTTGGGGACTTAAACCTTTATATGTTAGCAAAGCAGACAGATGCCTACACAGGGAAATTTCATTTAAAAAGTACCCTGCTCTGTTTCTCTCACAGTGGATTCCCTTATACACCATCCACCCCACCCCCCGTCAGCCAGAAATTGGACCACTGGAATTGACTCTGGCCTAGGATTTTACTTTTGTGCACATGCAAGCACCTGGTGCAACAAATTACACATAAGTATCAGTGAGTTTCTGAAATTAGGAAAGTAGGCTTATCCAGAGGACTATTAAACATAACATGGAAGGGAAGGAAGAGACAAGGGCATCAAAGGGCTCAAGGAGTGGGAACTGGGAGAGCCAAAGTTTCTTTTAAAAATTAAATTACTTTCTTTGTAGCATATCACGAGACATTCCAATATGGCATCCAGGCCAATTGTCTTCAGGGACTAACATGTAGAGACATGTCCACAGCGCGACTGGGAAGGCCTGGACATGTCGTCCTGGCCCATCATGCTGCCATCTCCAGGATGGTGCCCCCTCCTGCTGGCGCTGCTGGGTGTCCAAGAGGTCCCAAGCCTTTGCGGTTGTGAGAGCCCCTCTTTGGAGCTCATGAGGATATGGCAAAGCATCTGCTTGTTTGGGGAATTGGGTGGGGGTGGTAGCAGAGACTGTCCATGATATTTAAATTTACAATTAAAGTGAATTAAAATTATTTTAATCATTCATTTATTCATTCATTTTTTTATTCATTTTTTAAATTGTCATAATAGGTAAAAATCCCATCAGTTGTCTTGCATGTTTTTTTTTTAAGACTTTTTTTTCTTTATTCATTTGAGAGAGAGAGAGAGAGACAGAGAGAGCAAAAGTAATGGGAGAGGCAGAGGGAGAGGGAGAAGCAGACTCCCCACCGAGCCAGAAGCCTGACGTGGGGCTCGATCCCAAGACCCTAGCCTAAGGCAGACGCCTAACCATCTGAGCCACCCAGGTGCCCCTGTCTTGTGTATTAATACACATGCACAGACGTGCATGCACACACACAGATTACATTTGTATGGTACCTGATTCATTTCTAAGCATCCTGCAGGCTCGAAATTAAAAAGGAAATTGAAGTTCTATAATAACATTCTTCAAGCTATATGTAAAGAGAAAGATTCCTGCCACGTAGTGTCTACTTGATCACTTCTAATAATGGAGAACTCACTACTTAGTGCCTGTTTCCTATTTAGGCTATTGACGGTGTTTCTTTTTCCGTTTTGTTTTGGTATTTGTGTTTGTTTTCTTAACATAAAGATAAATTTTCTGTTTGTTCATAAAAACATTTAGTGAATTCTTGTGACATTCCAGGTGCTAGACTAAACCCTCTGACATATTATTTCTTTCAATTATAACAATAGTCCTGTGGGGTAGGGATTATAATACAGATGAAGAAACTGCAGCTCAGAGAGACCATTTGCTAAAGACCCCACTGTTAGTAAGTAGTCCAGTTGGGATTTTAACCTAAGTCTGCTGACTTCCAAATTCTCTCTCTTGAACACTAAGCTTGAGCTTCTACCCATTCATTATAGGTCTATGTTAATTTCTCTTCCCATGTGTATTAGGCTTCTCCAGAGAAATAGAACCAATAGAAAAAAAATACATACATATATATGTGTGTGTGTGTGTATGTGTATATGTATATATATATAAAGATTTACTATGGGATTTGTTTCACATGGTTATAGAGTCTTCTGCCTTATAGGCAGCTGGAGAACCAGGAAAATCTATAGTATAATTCAGGTTCAGTCTGAAGTTCTGAGGAATCAGAGGACCAATGATGTAAGTCCTGGTGTGAGTCTGAAAGCCTGAGAAAGAAGCACCAATGTCCAGGGGCAAGAGAAGATGGTTGTCCAGCTCAGAGAGCAAATTCTCCCTTCCTCTGCTTTTTTGTTCTATTCTCATGCTCAGTGGATTGGATGATGCCCACCCATGTTGGGGAGGGCAATCTGCCTTACTCAGTCTACTGATTCAGATGGTAGTTTCTTTCAGGGACACCCTCACAGGCTCTCAGAAAGAATGTTCTACCAGCTCTCTGGGCACCCCTTAGCCCAGTCAAGTTGACATAAAATTAACCATCACACCCTAGAAGCTCGGTAGGAAGATGTGCCCAACTCCCCCATCCCTGCTTCTGCTCCACCTCCAACCTTCCCTAGAGCCTCATCTTTTCTAGGCTATATATTGCATTCCCAAAACGCAGCCACCTTTTCTTAAATGCACGGTAAGTGACTTGTAGCCTTCTGTGAACATTTAAGTTCACAGTTTAAGTAAACAAACACCATTTGTGCATTTTCCTTAGTGGTTACCTCCCGCCTACACTGTCCTCAGAAGGAGCAGAGGAATTTTTCCAGAGGGCAGAGGTGCGGCCCTCAGACAACAACACCCCATCTTAGAGCCCAGTGAGAGTGACCTCTGCCCACTGGGCCTGGGCATGGTCTTTGGCACATACATTTCATCCAGCAAATATCCTCCTGTGCCTGTTCTCTCTTGCCAACTGGATCCCGAATTCCTTAAGGGAAGCTTCATTCATCTTTGTTCTAGCAACACCTATTACGGCTTGGGTACACAGCTGAAGCTTGACAGCTCTTTGTGGAAGGAAGAAAGGAAGGAAGGAAGGAAGGAGGGAGGGAGGGAGGGAAAGAAAGGACTCAATTAGGGACAAAATTCATGTAACCTATATGAAAGGAAAACCGTTCGTATAACGGAAGTTACTCCCTTTGAGGGACAAATAAAAGGATTTGGGATGTAATTATGGGTGATTATAGAGATAACATAGTGATATTCTTGGCTTCTACCATTTAGGAATGACCTAAGTTCATAGTAGAGAAGCAGTAAATGAAAGGTCCAAAGCACAGTATTTGTTTTCATTGTTCTTAAAATCGGAATCAGTTGCCAGGAATTTTTTTAAAAATTAAGTAAAAAGTTGAATTTCCAACTTCCTTTGAAGCCACTAGAAGATCTCTGGCCAACCGTTTCTTCCTGGCGAGAGCTAGTCGGAACTGAGTAGCAGCTTTAGAAGTGGTGCCCAACCACGTGGTGGTAGAGCCAAGTTTCCCCGCGCGGTAGCTCCCGGCCGCTCATGAGGGGTCTGCATTCATGGCTCCTCTCTCTAGTCCGTGTGCACCTTTTAACGCCCAGCAAGAATGAAACCATTGATTCATTCATTCGCTTTGGCCCATGGGTCCTTGGACGAAGGCCCCAGCTCAGAAGCCCCTCGATCCTGCATCTTGTCCTCGGGGGGCCTGGGAGTCAGCAGCAAAGACCATCCACACGGCAGTAAGCGAAATCATGCCAAATGACAGGGCCGTCCCCCTCTGCGTATCGGTTCCATTTTCGAATGTTTATTTTTCAGGTGGGATTTTTTAATTTTTCATAAATCATATCACATCAAGTTTTGCTTGGAGAATTATTGAGGTTTTTTTGAAGACGAGCTCCAGGGTGAAGCCAAATGACAACAACAATGACCACAGCACCACGATCCTCAGGCTTCCGGTCCCCTTGAGGCCCTTGCCCTGGTCAGTGTCTTCCGCATGTGTAGACGAAACTCTCCCGGGTTGTTTACATGCCTCCATCCCTCACCTGCCAAGCCCCGTGAGGAGCTGTGAGGATCAGTGTTTAGGGAACCCAGAGCAGCATGTAGCTGCAGTAGCAAGTGTGTGACTGTACCCCCATGGCATGGTCTTCCCGGTGAAACTCCAGGGGTCAGGAGTCAGGAGAACCCACAGCACCTTGGCCTGGAATGCGTCCCTGAGCCTCAGCTCTGGAGACAAGCAGGTGCTCTCCAGGGCTCTTCCCATGGCCGGTGGTAAGTGGGTGCCATATACCTCAGATGGCCAAGCCCACCAGTGTTTTTCATTGGATGCTGCTGAACTGCTCTCAAGATGATTTCTTGGAGCTTCCTTCTCTCCTCCGTTGAGCAGAGGGGGTAAGTCAGGGAAAGCTTTTTTGTGGTTGCTGCGTTTCCAAATGTTCCTCTGTGATTGACAGCTCTGCATTCAGCTTCCCATTATGGCACCTGCAGATAATGAGATATCTTGAAACCGGAATTTCCAGCGCCTGAGCCTGCCAGGAATATTATCATCCGTGTTCTAGCAAGCCATTCCTGCTGCACACATGACCTCTACAAATTTGAAATGTCAAAACACAGCCAGAAGCTGAAACCAAGGCCACTCCAGTCCAAGTGGCTATTGGCTCTTGAATCTCCAGGAAGGAGTCCTTTATCTCGGCAGAATTATGGATTACCAGAAAATAGTGATCTTTTCATTAACCTATATGTATTTTGAATGTAGATAATGTCTGTCTTTTATCATTCTCATAGCCTGTGTGTGGGGAGACAGAGGGATGGAGGGCTCAGCATTTCCCCCGTGAATCCGGACCTGTTTGGGGACTAAGTCAGCATTGAATCTCTTTGTCTTCGGTGGCAATTTGGGCCCTTAATTTTGTAGCTATTATAACCACTTAGATCTTGTTACGTTATCAGAGAGGCTAAAGGTGGAGGACACTTGATTCTAGAATTTGAATTTTGATCTTCTGTGGGTCTCCTCTCTTCTATTTCTTTTCCACCTGGGCTACAGGCTTCGAGCTCTTAGTGCTAGCTAGTTATGAACTCACCTGTCAACTCGGTTGAGCTCGTAGTCTGTGCCCTTCACTGTATTGGGTGCTTGATGTAAAGGTAAATTAGACACTCCAGGAATTTGCAGTGTACAGAGGAAAATACCAGGCTAAGAGTTTCTTTATCTTCATGAACATGGGGAAGCAAAACATGGGATGCCTAACCAGGGGATTAAGGTAAGAGAAGGCTATTCAGAGAGCAAGCTCTCTTGAGTGGGGCCTCAGTGGATGAGCAGAACAGCTCACCAGGCTTGAACTGGAAAGGGAGTAAGGCCATGGATGGGCAGGTTTTACATCCAGATGGACCTACATGAACGAAGGCCCTCCTGTGAAATTCTTAGACCAAATGGAGCTTCGTCCTGTCCCCCAACACCTGAGGACTGGGACAGCCGGAGTGACAGTTATTCTACCTTTGTCCTCTTTCCAGATCATTAATGAGCCAGGCTCCCCAAGTCTTAATCCATGTTGGAGCTGACACCATACCTGGGTTCTAAGGACAGACATGTGAGCTGGTTCCTGCCACTTAATGTTTTTTTTAATTGAGATATAACTGACACAGAACACTGTATTGGCTTCAGGGGTAAGCATGATGGTTTGATATTTG
This sequence comes from Callorhinus ursinus, assembly GCF_003265705.2. Lineage (NCBI taxonomy): Eukaryota > Metazoa > Chordata > Mammalia > Carnivora > Otariidae > Callorhinus > Callorhinus ursinus. The sequence continues at coordinate 7,770,012 of NW_027397123.1, read as the reverse complement.
TATCCGTTGTGGAATGGTCATGGTAACATGTCTAGTTAACACCCACTTTTAAGAGGACTTCATTCCCCGGTCATAGTGATTGGTTTGGGCCAATGGGAATCAGCCCTGTGATTTGGGGGCTGGTGCTTTCATGAACAAGGCACACTATGTCCACTGGGATTTCTAAGCAGACAAAAATATAACCTTGGCACTGCCGGAGGCCATCTTGGCACTGCCAGGGGCGAGCCTGCCTATGGACGATGTTAACAGGGAGGGGCAAGGAAGAGAGGGATAGAGAAAGACCAGGTGCTAATAGTGTCCCTCGGCACCCAATTTCAGCCATGTCTGAAGCCAACGCCCCCACTCCAAATTTCACACTGGGAGGTGATATGTTTTTATTTATCTGTTAGCTCAAACGAGTTTGAGTTGAACTTCTGTTTCTTGAAACCCAAAGCAGCATGATTTATATAATGGCAAACATAGGTTTAGCTAGTAGTTCTGTTCATGCCATAGTGATTTTTGAGGGTGACCCACCCACTGGTCCCCTGATCAGATGACAGGACGGTGGGTGGAAATCCTGCCCCCACAGTGAAGGCTACACCTGCACCTTGTTCTAGGCACCTTACCAACTCTCCCCTTACATTGGTGTCTCTCGAAGGCCTCAGACACCAGTCAACAGGGGCAGAGACACAGCCACCACCCCTGCGGTGTGGCTCTGCCCACGGAGAAGGCCCTCTAGGAGACCAACCGATGGCTACCAAAGCAGGAAACTCAAGTGAAGCTACATGACTGAAGACATCGCTCCTGAAAGGTTCAGGATCTCACCGGTGCTCCTGCCAAACCCCAGTCCCCACAGATGTGTCAGTGTGGGATGACCCAAAGGGTGGAGCCTGCTCTAGGTATGAGCCCAGCAGTGGGGAGAACCTACTCCAGGAAGGCCCTAGACTCTAGCCCTGGGTCTGGGACCTCTTCCTACTCCCTCCTGGGGGCTTTGTCTCCACGAGGAAGTGGATAGCGGCCCTTCTGCTGGCCCAGAAGGCAGAGATGTCTGAGTGCCTGTCCTCCTCCTGGGGGGCCTGGATAGCAGGCCTTTCCTCAGCACAGGAAGCAAATCCATCCCAGAGAGATTTTCTTCTGCCAGGCCAAGGAGATTCAAAGTCGACCAGCAAGGGTGGACCATATTCCCTTCCTCACCCTCTCCCGACAGCCAAATGCCTCTGGACCAATACAATGGTCAGCAGCTGTATAAGATCGGAGAATAGTGTCCTGTATATCAGAAACCCAATGCCCCCCCCCCCCCCCCCGCCCACACATAGATAGGCACACACACACCACTTTTCGAAGACACAGAAGCATCCACCAGGGAAAATTCACTCAACTCAGCAGCCCGGCCAGCTGGACCTAACAATGGAGGCACATAGCCCCTGTTGAATAATTACCATTGCCCTGGGATCCCTGGAAAGGTTTTGTTTTGTTTTGTTTTGTTTTCTCCTTTTATCTTTCCCTCTGAGCAGCATCTGAGGACAAAGAGGAACTTGCAATACCCTAAATGGGCCTCATAGGGTAAAATTAGAACTATCTCTGGAAAGGTACACAAATGTGCTCCCATACAGAACAAATCATCTGCTGTCAGATGCCTTCCCCCCTACTCAGATATCTGGAGGGCCTTGGGCAGCCCACGCCAGGCTGAGCGGCGAGGGGCCACCCTCCCCGGAGCCGGTCCAGCCGGGCTCAGGATGGCAGGCAAGAGGCAGACGGGCAGGGCTCAGGGAGAGAAAATGGCCGCCCTGTCGCCAGGCCTTTCTGTGTGGCCCTGTCAGGAAGGAGCTGGAGCTCCGGCCTGAGCTGGCTGGCTCCCGCTAAGTACTGATGCCGTGGTGGCGGTGGGGGACAAGAGATGGGGAACAGAACAGGGCAGCTGCAAATGAAAATCACCCTGGGGAAGGTTACAACTAGATAAAGTTTTCGACAATAAGATTCCAGAGACTGCTGACGGGAGCAAAGCTCAATATTTTAGTCTCAGTACAAATTTGCTTCAATCTTATACAACTCCCATGCAGCATTGCCCACAGCTGCATGCTGTAAACAACAAACAAATCTATTTCCATCAGCCCTGCTGATACCACGAGAAAAGAGCCCGAGCATAAGACATGCACAGATGCAAAGCCTCACCTGAGCCTGGTGCTGCCCTCCATTTGGCCTCTCTAACTTAATATCGTTGTTACAAAGCTATTGGTCTCCTGGTAGCTAGCTGGCTCAACGCAGTGCCTCTTCTTCCAGCTAATCTGACAACTCCGATCCAAGAAGCATCAAGGGCCCAATTAAGAAGACACATCTTATCAAGGAGCTTATTTTGCATAACAGAATACAAATGACGAATAAAAATTTAATGTTTAATAACTTAGTACAAAGAGGGCTGTTGATATAGAATGCCTGGAATTTTTATGGAGGCTGTCAGACTTGTGATAAAACTGTTATATAGGAACACTTGGCAAAAAACAGCGTAGAATTTTTCAGTAATGGTGTGTGCATGATATTGCATTAATTCTTGATAGGGAGCTAACTGTAAGCCTGGGAATCAGCCAGTCTGAGTTTCGGTTTAAGATGGTGTGTGTGCATGAACGTGTGCGCGGGTGTACATATGTGTATGCGTGTGTGTGTGCGCGCGCGCGCACGCGCGCATGCGCACGCATGCGCATTCTATCCAAGATGCTCTGAAGGTGTGACTGGACATGCACACGTGTGCGTTTTAACGAGGTCTTGACTGAGAAAGTGCTCAGTCCTGCATACGGTATTTGGGTGTGTCTTCCCGAGACCAGAAATGACAGGCAATGCCTGGCTCATTTTCTGGGCTAACCACGTTGTGGGAAGGGGGTTCTGATGCAAAGGGTCAGACAGGATGGTTCAGGCTCCTCCTTGGTGAGTCCCACTTTCTTCTTTGTGTATGGGGGTGAGTAAGTGGCATGGGGGAACTGGGACGCAGGAGGGTGCAAAGAAATAGAAATCTCTTTATTCTCTGGAATCCAACATTTGGTCCCAGGAAATAGCTAATAAAGATACCCACCCAGGAGATGTCATGCCTGAGCTTGAACGATCGCGTCACAACTCCCTGTATTTGCCATTGCTTTGGTCCAGAGGACACCTTTCCACGTGCATTCCTTCGAATATTCAGGGAGAGCCAGAACTTGGCTGGGCTCTGGGAGGTAAGCCACAGTTTCGAAAGGCAGCCGCGGAGAGTGGATGTGACCACACGCATGACTCTTGTCTTTGCCACGTGTTGCCTGCAAGACACTGAACCAGTTACTGAACCTCTCTATAAACGCCCACTTCTTCAGCTGTAAATCGGCTCTAAAGGTACCTTGCTCCCTGACTTAAAGCCATACCCCTACCTGCATTTAGCACAGCCTCCGCGGCACAGCAAACTCTCCATACCTGTTAGCTTGCCTGTACGTTGTCAGTGCATTTCAGATGAATTACATCTGCCTCCCAAGCCTTGGCCCAGAGAAGCACCGGTGTCCACACTCTGAGTGGCTCTAGCCTGAGCTGGAAAAACTCTTTTGACATGATCATTGTGACTCCACGAAATTCTAAATGTCCATCAGGAGAAATTGAGCCTTCATCTCTAGTAATGCTTTATTTTTAAAGTGTCCATTAAGTAGGGCTAAACTCATGTTGAATTAGAGGGGAACTCTTTCCGAAGTACATCACATGTCTATGAATGCAAGATGAATTTCGGACTCATCCTGTCCCGCCGCATTAGTGTTATTACATTGAATACTAAATGAATTTCTAATGATTGGACACTCCAAGGAAAATGTGACCCCTTTAGAGCAGTCATCCAGCTCGATAGGCAGACTGGAAATTGTGGGGTGCAGGGCTTGTCCTCGTGGCACGAAAGCCAAACAGAACAAAACACTGCCCTGAGTGTTATTGTGTGGGCGATTGAAAAACATAATTTACTTGATGAGGCTAATATTCAAATGCAAACTTATATTAGAATTAACACTACAGGAGGGGCTTTTACATGGAGGATTTGTTACAGAAATAAAATCTATCGGTAACAGTTTCATTGTTCCATCATTATGAGCTCATTTGGTATTCACTGTAATAGCACCGATCAGAATGAATTTGTTTGATATTCATGTGGCTCTCCCACACATTAACAGGGTTTCTGTTATAATTCACCATCCAATAAGCATTAGTTAATGTAGACTTTGGACCAATAAAGATGTGCCATCCTATCCTCTAGTTGCCTGGAGCTAGGTATTGAGGGACATTTTGATGCCACACGGTCCTTCTGGTTGCTCCCGGTTCTCGCCGGTGTGCCCACCCCTCAAGCCGGAAACCTTTCTGGATCCCCAACTGGACAGAAATGAGAATGGTCTCAGTTTAGCGTTTGGAGCCCAGAGAACAAGTCCAAGTCTTGCCGCCTCAATGCCACTGTTCTAGCCCTGGACGGTAACGGGCATTAGAAAGAGGCTGTTCGCTTCCTGTCTCGCCGGGGCTCCGAGGGGCCCAGCTAAGATGGAAACAGTGCTGCTTCTGGTGGAGCATGTAAGTTTGTCTGCTCTCCAGACTAATTTTCTACAAAGAAAGTCAAGACCCTGCATTGATGATGGTGCAAATGCTCACGCTGCCTTAGCTCCCCAGGAATGGAGCCAGCTTCCTGGCAGCACGCTCACTGGTCCGCAATCCAACAGCCCAACCCTACGGAAAATAAAACCCGACTGATGCTGGCCCCGTTACTTCATCACTTGTCAGGGCACTGGGTGAGCACTCTCTATTAAACTCTCTGGTAATTAAGCTTGTAAAATGTCCCGATGATGCTCCCTAGCTTTGGAGTAATGGATTTACCTGAGACTGCCGCAGACCAGGAGGGAAGTGTCTTGTGATGGGGGGACGATCGGCCCAGCCATAACCTGACTCTTTCTGCTTCAATTACCCAAATATTTAATACTCATCCAGCAGTTCCAGAAAACTCATAAACCAGTCATTTTTCTTTAGAGCAGATGTGACACATGATTGTCCTGAAAAGACTATCTGTTTAATCTCTTGGTACTCCGAGAACTCTGCCCTCCAGGCTGTGGGCAGGATATGGAAATCCACGCAACTTACCTTTCCAGTGCCTTTTGGGAAGGCAGGCCCTTTAACCCCGGGGGCCGAGGAGAGGGAACAAAGAAACAGGCTTGTTTGTGCCTTGAAGGAATATGCGTGACGCTGGTAACACGAGCTGGACTGTGTGCAGTCCCACGCGTCAGTGTGGCCTGTCTCCCTGGATGGAGGGGAGCTCCCCGGGGGGATTTCGCCCCCTTAACTGACACGGAGTCTTTGGACAAGTTACTTGCCCAAAGGCAATCAAACGGCCTGATGTTCCTAAAAATAAGCTCTTGCACCTGGAAAGAGAAGACGGCTGCAAAGATTAGATACCACGGGAGCCACACTCATCCCAGCTCCTAACGCCAAGTCTGAGCTGGAACAACATCAGGCTGCGGTGTCATTGCTGGGTAAACCTTCCTTCGATTCCTTGGGCAAAAAGAGAGTGACTTCCTTGTGCCTTATTCTCTTATTTTTGTTGTGGTGGTGGTTCTTTTCTCCCCAACACTGACATGGTTTCCCATTTTAAGAAAAAAAAAAAAAAAAAGAAGAAGCTATTAAGCTGTAATAGAAACAAATGCCTTTGGGCATTTTTAACATTGAATCAGGAGAGGATAGACATGTCACATCATCTGGTGCTGAGCCGTCCTCAGAGGAATGCATGTCCATGTCGCCGGTGCGCTCAGGCCCAAACACAGCTTCCTCCTTAGCAGGAAGCAAACAGACAAAGAAGGAAAAACGTCTTGGAGGTTAAGGTGGTTGGCTCTTCCAGGCGAGCCGACCTTGTCCGAGGGATGAATTAGGGCAGGTGCCAGAGTCCCTGAGCTGGCCTGCCCTAGTTTTGTGGGCGCCTGCCAGAGCCTCAGAGTTATTTAGCATAGTTTTGGGTGAGATCAATACACACTGAGTGCGTTATAAATACCATCCCCAGTGCGCCAAGAAGCAGTCCGGGGGCTGTGCCCCACACCAGCCAACAAGTTGCTCCTGCAAGCCGCTCATAACCTCACCTTGAATAAGTGAACTGTGCATTTGATTCATATCCTTCAAGTGCACACAATTTTCTTTTTTTCCTTTCTTTCTTTTCTTTTCTTTTTCTTTTTTTTTTTTTTTTTGAAGAGACACCTAGTTGAGAGAATTTCTCCCTGGAATTCAAGAAATAATGAATGTGGACCTCACCAGCCCCTGGCCTTTTCGTAGTTCATAATGAAAACGAATGTTCATTTTTCCTTTAAAACTGTCTCGAGCTAAATGATACTGACGCTTTCAATTTTTAACATCATAATCAATAAAGCCTGCTTATGCACACTTTGCAAAACCATCAGTTTAGAAGTTTGAAAAAAAATCTGCATATGGCTGCAGCTTGCTGGCTGGAACGCTCTCGCACTAAATCTTCCGAGTTAAAGTTTTACTGGTGTGTTATGAGTAAAAATGCCTTGTCAGCCATCTGCCAGTTTTTCTCCTAACATCCATATTTCCAACCCTTGCTAAACATTGGGAGCATGTGGCCACAAGAGGCCACCTCTACAATTAAACAGCCAAGCGCAGCAGCAGAAGCAAGGGCATGCCACAAGAGAACTATCTGGTATTAATTTTAAAAGTCCGTAAAGACTAGCTCTGACCCATCCAGGATGATAGACTGGCAGTTAAATGTATTAGAAACTGTTAACCCCAGGAGACAAAGTAGGAGGGAAAGGAAGTAGGAAAGAAGAAGAGAACAATTTTAAAGAAAGGGGAAAATATAACAACAGCACAAAGCTTCAATAAACGCTAATCATGGCTGATTAATCAGTCTCTAATTCCACTGATCCAAAAAGGTTACCGAGTCAATTGTGTAAAATTAGCTCTTTCTCGTGTGTCCCTCTGCATTTGGAGCCTCTCTCGGTTCATTTGCATCTTTTGCCAATGTTTACTGAGAATGCAGTTCATTAGCTCTTAAGCATAAAGTCAGAAATTGGAGGGGACTCTGCATTTTCTCACTGAGAGTAGCACTTAGAACAAATAGCATCACTTCCTCAAACATTTATAGATTAAACGAAATGGCATTAATTACTGTAAATCTATCTGTGAGGAGAATGAGGGGGGAAAAGAAAAAATAATCTTCCTTTTCAATACCCACAGTTTCATGGCAGGATCGCTCCATTCCCACTTAATGTCGTGTATAGTTGGGGGCAAAATGTTTAATCACGGAATTAACAGGAAGCGGATGGCGAGAGGAGCTAACGAGGCTTGCCGCTAACTTTTTATAGAGCAGCGTTTTGCAAAGCTCAGAAGCAGAAGGTTGCTTTTGAAAGCCCTTATTAAAAAGAGATCCCTGCCACATATGTAGAAGCCGTCTTGGGAAATACCTGTTTTACCCGTGTTTGGAAAATCCTGAAACCTGCCAAAGAGGTGGAGAAGGCGGTGCTTGTACCAGGCCCAGGTCTGCCCGGGCTTCACAGGGGACGCGGGAAAACTCCTGCTTGTCTTCCAAAAGTGCCCCTCGTGGTGTGTTTCAGAGGAAGGGAGTCGCTCACAGGAGGAAAACAGAGAGCAAGTCAAACAAGCGGGTGGTTAGTGAGGTGCGGGAGGCAGTTTTCGTGGAGCCACACGCCTCCCTCAGAACCGTGCGAAGTTCTTGGTCCTCGGGAGGGACACGATGCCGCCTGTCCAGACGCCGTTGTGCCAAGGGGCCTCTCACCCTGCTGGCTTTGGGAGAAGTGGGAATGGGCAAGGTGTGACACCCCGAGTTTTTAAACAATGTGCTGGTGCTGAGCAAACCCAGAGTGGCTGCTTGTAGGAGTCGGGCATCCATTTCTGGTCCCTGAGTATCCGCCCCACCTCTATCCCAAGCAAATTTCCGTTGTCTGACTGCTGGGCCTCTGCCTCTATATATTTTTCTCTCTCTCTCTCTCTCTATATATATATTTTTGGCTGAAATGCCCTTTTTTCCACCCCCTGTAAACTTCTTTCCCCAAATCTCAACAAGGAAGCAGTATGGAGGGCTGGGAATACCAAACAGAACCCCACTAACATCGACCCTGTCCTCCCAGAGCTCACATGGAGTGAGGGAACTCCAGATACATGAAGAGGCAATTGTAATAAAGCTCAATGGTAAGAACTTCACCTCCTCCAGGAAGGCTCCCCTGATTTCCTCAGGCTGCATTCCCGTCTCTCTTTCCTACATGTTGCTCAGCAAGCCACTGAACACAGTTTCCTGTGTTCGGTGTCTGTCTCCTTCCCTGAGTGTGAGCCCCTTATGGACAAGATAGGTCACCTTCATCTTGCCACCTCCCAGATCAACGACAATGCTGGGCAAAATAGGTGTTCAATAAACATTTGCTGAACGAAAGAACGAGCCTCCTCATCCAGACTCCCATTTTGTATGTGCTGTGGGGACAAAGGAAAGCTTTCCTCCTGGTTCTAAAATATTGTGACTCAGGCTGGGTGGGGTCCCTAATGCCTTTCATCCCAGAAGTTAACAGATCTGCAGAGGATATGGGGAATATACGATATGTACATATGAGTCAAGCGCATAATGAGGTTATTAAAGGGAAATTTGTAGCAAGACGTGGGTGGGGGAATAATGTGATGGAAGTTATTTATTAGCTAGACCTTCCTTTACTTCTGGGGCAGCTGTGAATTGCTGAATACTAGTATCTTGAGGGCAGGCTTATCTTTTTTCATCCAGCACAGGCCTGACTTGTAGATGCCCAGGACATATTTGCAAATGAATCCGTGAGAGGGTCCGGGGCCTTGTGCACTGAAGCGCTGTTCTTGTGTTCTAACAGATCTAGGAGTCAGAGACTGTTCTCCCCGTCTTCTGAGCCCATGCCAGACATCCCTGGAGGTGCAGGCTAAAGGTAGCACATAAGGTCTTGCTGAAAATCCCTCCAGACAGCATCCTGTTGGGGACCCCCCGGGGGCCTCCTGGTCAGTTGTACAAGCCATTTTTCCTCCAGTGCAAGAGTATACCACTGCCTCCAGCGGGGAGCTGATCTGGAAGTTAGCTTGCCTTTGGGAACTGTGTTGTATAAATCTGTCTTTCACTTGTAAAATCGCACTGTTGGTAACAGTGGCCTGGATGCTGAACTGGGGTGGAGGGTGAGATGCTCACACCATGGGAGGGCAATGGAGAACTACTGAGGGTGTACCCCAAAACCACATCGTCCGGCCTGCCATTGCTGGTGTCTCACCTCTCCAGGGGCACCCACATGCCAGGGGAAGCAGGAGAGGCTCAGGTCAGCACCAAGCACCCAAGGGGAAGGCTTCCCAGTGCAGTCCTGCTGGTCCTGGCCCCTCCGTGAACTCCTACCCAGGGGGTCCCCTGGGCAGAGCTGAGGCACCCGCCAGGGGGAGAAGAGCAGAGACTCATCACAGCAAGCTGCTCTGCTCTCCTCAGCTCCCTGATTCATCACGTTTTTTTATTAGCTCTCTTTTCCCTGATAAACCTTTGCCGAAGAGGAGCTCTTGGAAACAGCTGGAGCGGGTCCCTTTAGCAGGTGGAGTTTGGCAGGCAGGTTCCCAGATCCAGCCGCCAAATCACTCAAGCTCCCACTTAGAGGAGGGGAGAAGAGAGACAAGGTGGGGCTGCCTGGGCCTTCCCGCCTCCCTGTTGATTCCCTGAAGAGCCCGTGCAGCAAGGGAAGGGGAGCCCCTGGGGGGGACCTCCTGCTCCCCAACAGTGACCTGGGTCTTCTGTTTGGGGGTGAAACTTCTCCTTAGCTCTAACTCTCCTGCTTCCTTTGTTTAATTTTTGTCTTGCCTGCTTGATGAGGGCATTAGGAGATTTTCCTTGGAATAGACACACCGCCTGTTCTCTTTCTCCCCCTCCATGTTCATTCTGCTCTCCCTCTCCTCCCTTCCTTGCTGCGTTCATCCCCGAGTCAGACGCAAAAGCAAATGGGAAAATCAAGGGCTTTATTTGAAATTATTTTGGAATGGAATATTTTTAAGCATTTTTTTTTTCTGACCTGAAATTTGAGAAGACGTTTGTGCAGCACCAGGCATATTTGATTTGAAACCTCATACGCGTTCAGACTCACTCACGTCGGGGCAAAGCCTCTGTGTCCTACCAGGAGGGGGCCATGAGCGGATGCACAGCTGCACACAAACCCCAGCTTTCCTTCCCCATGCAGGGTTTGGACTCTGTTCTCTTAGTTCTCCCTGATATTTGTGGTTTTGCCCTCACGGGATCATGAGGAGCAAGGTGGGGTGTATTTTCTTAACTCTGCAATTGACCCAGCGGGAAGCACACCTATCCTGAGCAGTGGCAGGAGTTTCTGGGTTTCTAGAATAGAGAAGAAAAAGACTCTGTGCTGTAGTGTGATCACACTGGGCTTGCTCAGAACAGGAAAAAGAGAGAGAGAGAGAGAGAGAGAACAAGAGAACACTTTGCATGACACACGAGCTAGATTGGTACTAGTGGCCTGGACTGCTGGCTTCAGGAGGGACTGTGGTCACACATTGTGGGCTGAGTGGGAAAGGTTACACTCACTGGGGCAATGGTGTTGACCTCAGACCCAAAAGACAAGGAACTTCTCCATGTATTGCCTTTCTGTGCCTAGAATCACGGGACTGATTTTCAATTGCAGACAAAGTATTTGGGAAGTCAAAGAACACTCAATAAATCCTTACCGAATACATGAATCAACTAATTTAACTTTCTCCAAGCCACCATTTTGGCAAATTGAATGCTCTATGGGAATTGCTCCTTCCAGGGACTTAACTGTGTCCCTCCCTGCCCAGTCTTGCTGTGGTTTGTAAAGAGCCCTGGGACGCTAGCTGGGCACCCATGTGAGTTACTTGGAGGATGATCAGCCAAAAGGAATATATGAGTCCTTTGAAGGGAGATACAACTCCATGAATGGCAACAGTTGCATTTTCTTTGACACTTTTGAAGATGCAACATCCATCTACACTGCAACTCACATACACGTAAAAAAGACAAAAGGAAAAAGGTAAAGATTATGAGACGGATTTCCTGTAATATTTAATAATCACATTGAAACACTGACATAAATTGCGCTGCATTTACAAATCTCTATTTCCTTTGAAAATTACACCCCAGCATTTAATTCACCAAAATAACTCATTTTATACAGCACAACAATGTAGTAAAATAACTCATCTCGAATATGTGGATATGAATAGATTTAACACATCTGCATTGAACAAAATGAATTCATCTGAAAGCTGAGAAACTGGTTCTCTTTCGAGAGTTACCGATTATTTTACCATTCCCTTCAGTTTACTTGTTTGTTTTTGTTAAATTACTTTAGGAATTAGGAAATGAGAAAAGCAGAAACACTGGGTAGGTTTTTCTTTGCTCAGAATAGGGGAAAGAGGTATAAATAATCATTTGTATTATACCTTATTTCATTAAAAATTATATTTACAATTGTGCAGAGACCAGGGAGAACCGCTCCCGCCCCCAGCCCATTCACTGTGGGTTGTTTTGTTTAATCCTTGGAAAATACTGTATTTCCATTATAACATTCTCCCAACAGAAGTCTAGATATTAAAATAATTTTTGAAGTTGGATGTAAAGTGCTAAAAACAAATTAGAATTCAAGTGCATGGCAGGGCTCCTCTCTGGGAGGAAGAACCCATTTTCAGACATGGGGTGGTATCCTTGATGGAAAATGTGTTTATCACATGCCGGTTCTCATGCAGGGCCATGGGGCACCCCACGGAGGGTACCACAGTGGGGTTTCCCTATAGCTGAGTCGTGATTTCTGGGTTGGCACAGAAAGCAGAGTCCATCTGTGATTGGTGCTTTGGGGATGTCGTAGTGAGCCCGGACCACATCTGAAGGGAGAAAGTAAACCCACTGTTGAGGTGTGCATGTCCCGCACCCCGGGTGAATCTAACCATTTCTGGGTCCTGAAGGGCCTCTTCAATGCATAGCACTTTGAGGGCCGCAAGTAAAATCTGCTGGACCCCGCTATAGCATTTGTGAAGGTTAGAGACCCCCACTGCCCTCTGCTCGTGCAACTAGCAGGTTTCTCTCTGTGAGCTGGGACAGAAATGGAGGTGTTCATGTAGAAGGCTGTAAAAATGTAAAACCCCGGTCTTCTGATGCAAAACCTGTGGGGAAGAGGCCATGAGTTGGTCCTACGCCATCAATTTTGCATACGCAGTCCTTCAGATGCGTCACAACTTCCAGCTTCAGGATCTGTAAAGTGGAAACACTTTCACAGCCAACAAGGTGCAGAATCTCTATCTTCATGATGTCTTTCCTCAGATAAATACTCTATTCTCTCTCATGGGAATTTTTATCACTCCCCCATATCTGTCGCATCTTTCCAAAGTATTCAACTTAGTTTTCATTAAGAAAAATATCTATTTTTTTGCTCCCAGGTAATCAATTTACACAACTTATTAAATTGCGTAAGGATAAACTAGGTGCAAGCAGGTTTGAGGACAAACTCATCTGAACCCTGGTAAACATTCAGCTCAGCCAGTGAACCCCTAGCTTTGAGCTTTCAGGATGGGGCAGGCCTCAGTCAGAGAATCTTCCAGAAGGAACCACCAGCTCTGGTCATTCAAGGGCTTTCTAGGTCAGACTTTGTCCAACTTAGGAGGTATTCAAGGAATGATTAAACAAGGCTAAAAACACAGGCAGGGGCCAACTGATGGGGCGCCCAACTATAGAATTTAGAGATTATCCTGGAGGTAACAGATAGCTACTAATAATGTTTAAGAAGAGAAGAAGCCATTTTGTCCAGGTCGCATTTTGGAAAGCTCACTCTGTCGTGGTGGGAAATGATAAACATGTGACAGTTCGCATTGCTGTTTCCCATCCTTTCTCCCTCGTTATAGTGAGATTTTGCACCCACACCTTTTGTGATGTGACTTTGGCTTTGCCATGCCCCTGGTAGAGTAGGCAACCTCTTACCTCTGGATGCGGCCAGATTGCTTTGGCCAAAGGATGTTGATCACACATGACATGACCTCAGGCTCTGTATGTTTTCCTAACCATTTCACTTGGCCGCTCCCACTCCTACAGTCTTCCTCTGTCCCTTCAGCCTGGGCCCTGAGATGAAGGACACATGGAGAGACACAAATCTGACCTCCAGCCTGTAGCAAAGTGCCCCATCCAACCCCTGGGCCCAGGGTAAGAAATGCATGTTTGCTGTGGTGAGCCACTGAGGTTGGAGGGCTGTTCGTTACAAAGCATAATGGGGATAGATAATTAACACGGGGCTGGATAGGAGTCCGTGACACGGGAGTCAGGGAACCCATCACTCTGCTTCATCTAGCTGGGTGACGTTGGGTGCATCCCTGCCCCTCTCTGGTCCCCATTTTCTTACTGGCAAGATGAGGAAGTTATAGTAGATGGTCTGGGGGGGACTGCCTTATAACCTCTCAAGGGAAGTGATGAGGTGGAAGAGGGGGTCGAACATCATCTACGTTATGGGAGGGATGATTTCTGTCACGTCGTTCACCAGGAAGTGGTCCTGGTCTGTGGGCAGCTTGTGGTCCACGGCGGGCCCAGAGTTGCAATCAGGCAGGGGCCAAGGGACACACAGAGGCAGCACATCCCAGTGTCCCCAGAATTGCTCATAGTCTGTCCCTGCCCCCACGCCAGGCGGGATGTTGGACACATACATCGTGAATTCCTCAACTATCACCTCCCCAGTGCTGGGGGGCACAGCACCCCAGAGGAGATCACCGGGTCTCCAGGGCGATCCTCACAGGCAGGAAACTTTCTGCTGGGAGCCAGGTCTGGAATGCATAGCTCCGGGGTGGGATTTCCCAGGAAAGGTAATTATCACGGAATCAGTAATAAGGATGGAAGAGCTCGAGGAAAGCGATGGGAGAGACCTCCCCGGTGCAGTCACTTGAAGGTATGTTGCTTTCCTCAACGCCAGGGCCACTGTCAGAAAGGCAACTTCATCTAACTAATTAGCAGGGTTTGCCACTTTACAAATCTGCCGTGGCTTTCTTGGCACGAAACAGCTGCTTAGGCAAAGAGCTGTAGGAACCTATTAAAAATCACAGGCCTGAAAGGCAAGAAGGGGAAGGGGGCCGATCTGAAAGAGAGAGTGGAGGAAGCAAACTTCCCTGATCAGTCAGCTGCCCGCCCCCCAACCCCTGCCCGCACCCGGGCGGAAAGAGGCCAAGGAGATGAGACAGGGGCCCACCCTCCTGGCGCTGGTGCTCCTGCGTGCTCACCTGCTTTTTCCTCTCGACGGGCTCTCGCTTCTTAAAGCGGCTTTGAAGGAATGCTCTCCCGTGGACTGCAACCTGTCACCGCACCCTGTCATCCGTCCAGTAATTAAAATCTGACTGATTTACTGACTGGCGCCGACCATCATAGCTCAGGATTCAGCTGATGTTCATCTTTCCCAAGGCTGAATTTACTTGGTGAAAAGAGACTGCCGGCTCCCAGGCTGAGCTGTCATTCAGCGGCCGTGGAAGCTGGAAAGACAGCTAACAGAGCCCTCACCAGCCATCTTTGGTTTATTTAATTCTAATATTTATTGCCACCCAGCAAATGAACATAATACAGACAAGTTAGGGGGAGCGGCGCAGGCTGAGCCATGGGGCCCCGGGTGGCACACCAGGGAAACTGGGGATGGCCGCAATCCAGGAGGACAGGTGTGTCCCCGAATGGCCGGCTGGCTTGAGGGTTTATCTGTGAGGCTGCCCCTGGTGCCTCCCGTGCAGGCAGCGGGGGACTGCGGAGCAATCTAAGAGCTTTCAACAGCAAGCATGGTTATATCTGCTTGCGGGACAGCATAAATGAACCAGGGTTCTGCTCAGGGGTGCTGGCAGCATGGGGCCCTCAGAATCAGGCACGGATTCTGGATTCCCCAACCTGCCCTGCAGCCTGTGGGGTGACTCAAGTTCTCCTGCCCCTCCTGCTGGTGAGAAAGCCATCCTAAGCTGTCCTGTCGTCAGCTTGCTTTGCTACCACAGTCCTGGGACGTGGCGCCGCTTGACCCTTCTTAGGTGAGGTTGAACAGAGCGCCCCTTGGAAGCAGCGTCTCCCTGAGTCTCTGGAGCTCTCAAGCCCGGCTCTGGCCCCTGAGAGAGGCGGGTTTGCTGTGGTGGCCCAGGGACCCCGTGACCCAGCTCCACCTTGGCATTCATGTGTACATCCTGGGAAGTCTGTTCAGTGCTATGCACAGAGCGGGGTGGGGAATTGTGTGCAGAACAGAACAGACCTGACTCCAGGCTCCGTGGGGCCTGTAGGCCCGTGGGAAGACCAAGATATGCAACAAATAAAGGCACAAAACAATTCCCATGTCCAGTTGGGGCAAGCACTGGGAAGGAGAGTGTGGGGGCCAGTGGGTCGAGTCCCTCTTGGAGGGTTCAGGGGGCAGGACTAGGACCAGGAGAGACAAGGCAGGGGCCCAGGTGCAAAAAGCTCAGGAGGCCCTCCCTCTCGGAGTCATGCCAGTGCAGGTTTCAGCAGAGAGTGAGGGCCCTCCCAACCTCTGCTCCCGGCACCTCCCTGGCCTCCCCCTGGTGCGGGCCCCGCCGCGATAGTTGCTGTTTGGTTTTGCAGTGCAGAGGGCTGGAGCCCGCACTCCCCCAACTGCCAGAGCCATCAGCCCCCATCACCCCTAAATCACAGACAGCTGACACGGACATACTATGGGGTTGTGCACTCACACACCTCGCTGGGCTAGGGGTAGTAATTGTGCATAATGTACAAGCCAAAAATAACAACATTGTATATATATACATATTTTAAACAAACAAAAAAATATTACATACACACACATTTCTTAAAGTAAACACATTGACTGTCCTGTCAAGAAAATAAGGGGGTGTGTTGGGTGGGTCATAGGAAGACGCTACAAGAGAGGAGGATTTTGTAGGTGTCATTGTTCCTCTAACACTGTCTCCTTGGGATGCCCACTCTCCCTGTTCCAGGGACAGCAGTGTTTGGAGGGCGGGATGTGTGGGGAACGCCCGGAGGAAGGGAGGTGGCCCAGACCAGCGCCCGGGAGAGCGCTGTGTCCACAGACCAAGCCCGCTGGAGCCCAGCCAGGGGGCGTGCTGGCAGAGGCCACAGGGCACGTCCATGGATAGCTGTGACTAACAAGAACCAGGTCTCCAGACCCTTCCCAGGGGCTCTCCCACCATCCTCCAAAGCTGAGGTTCTGTTTCATTTTGTTTGTCTCCCATGGTCTTCCCGTCAGAGCAGTAATTCTAGATCCCAGTGGAACCCAGAACCTCAGAGCTCATAAACTAGACACTAATATGAAGAACATCTAAAAAAATTTAAACCAAAGCACTTCTCCAGCAACCAGATAGCCCATCCTTCACAGCCCAGTCCACCTCCTCCGATGCTGGGGTGAACAGGGCGTCCCCGCCCTGGCTCTGAGATGCTGCCAGCCACCTGCAGGCCCGTGCTTGCTCGGTACAGCTCACCAGAACGGATGCATCTGCTAGACAAAATCTATGGCGCTTGGGAGGAGAGGAAAACGGTGCCACAGTAACACGGATCCTGTTGTTAGCAGAAAGCCCGGGGATGTTCTCCTGAATAATATTGAGCATCCCGAAGGACACTGCCCTCAGGACAGCCAAGCACCTCCTTCACCTGGTTAGTAACCCCGGGGGCAGGGGGGAGGGGAGGAAGGCCAGACTTGAGATCTACCTGCTTTCCTCTCTCAGCAGAAGTTGAGTGAAGGGGCGAGACGAGTGGAAGTTCCTGTTTGTATTTTGAGTAAATCAATTGGCTAATCAGGGTGGGATTTTCCATCTGGGAGTTGAAAGGGCAAATGGAGAACAGTTAATTTTTCAAACCATCACTCTAAAATACAGCCCCCCTGTTTGTGAGCTGCATTTGATGCAAGGTCCAGGAGGGACATCAGGAAGCGTTGTCAAGGCCAGAACAAGCATATTTTAGAGGAACAGCAAGTAAATTCAGCCAATTAAGCATTCTGATTGCCTAAGAATCTTTCTCTGCCCCGTTCTTCTTCCAAGAGATCCTGCTTGCAAGACAGAATTTCTCTCTCCTTCTCTCTCTTTTTTCCTTGTTTGCATGTATACCCTTGATTTTTACCTGTGTTTCTCTATCATTAGGGACAGCATCCATCATCGTGACGAAGGTGGGAGCAGGAAGCCTGAACTGTCTGAAACTGGGCTGGCTCTACAGTGGGGTGGACGGCAGCTGGGGGAGGGCTTTTTGAAGACAGCCCCCCGAAATGGGGGAGACCCCACATTCAACCCCCCAGGTAGGACTGAGTGAGATGAAGGGAGATAAAGAAGCGAAACCCTTCTGGAAGTTCTCAGGAAGTAACGTGCTAGACAAATACAGGCTACGCTTATGATGATTTTCATGGTTGGGCTTCTAACATTGTGGGTGGTCCCTGAGCATGGGGCTCATTCATTCAGTTCCTATTGATCTTGAGGTTGAGATTTGCAAGCTGACGCGGGCTCTGGAGTAGAAGCAGAGACAGGGAGATGGCTCCACCAGACACCTCGCTAAGGGGGCAAGGAGGAAATTGCTAAACAGGGAGATCAGCCATGAAAAAATGAAGACAGGTTTCTCAAAATTTTCTGACCGTTGCTCATTTGGACTCAGCCATTGGCTCACCTCAGACACTGGCATGTTTCTGTGGGGGAAGACCTGGTTGATAACAAACAACTGGAGAGTAACAAAATAAGCAAGTTGCTAGCAACACACATAAATTGTGTATTGTTTACTCTATAAGCGATGAATATGAGCATATAGGCACTTGGTTTTATTTTATAAAACAATGCGTCATAAACTAAACACTAGCCCAGCAATTTTATTACATTTACCTTGATAATATGTTGCAAGCCATTTAAACAGAACAAATTCACTGGCAGACCATCACCCATGAAGTATGACTACACAAGCACAACAGTTTTGGGATAATGTATAAATCGGTTTTAGCATTAGGGGCAAGGATGATTCATATTCGAACTACAGTGCAAAATGTCTCGACTTAAATAAAAAAATTTTAACTTAAAGGTCAATAATGCTGTGTGTGGAATGTGTCCTTCTATACACTGTAGGGGAGAGCAACAACCTACAGCAAACTAATAATGGAACAAAATTTCATGTCATTCATAAATTAAAAAAGCAAGATTGGCAGCCTTTGAATATTATGATCAACTCAAGAGACTGGTCAGGGAGGGTCCTTCTGGAAAGTTGCACAGTGCTCTACACGGGGGCGGGGGGTGGGGCGCGAGGCAGGTGCACCAGAAACTGCAGTGCTGCCAGCCAGACTTGGAAGAAAAGTCCTCCTCAAACTGCAGGATGTTTATTAACTTCCATCCATAGATCCTTAATTATATTAACCCTTAATAACCCTCCTAATGGGTGACTAGTAAGTAACCATTGGTAATATGTAAATCTGAAACTTGGTGAAATTCACCATGAAGAGCCAAAGATAGGACCTGCCCTCAGCAGATGGTGGTGGCCTTAAGGAAAAAGTGGAAATTACCAGAAGGGAAGTATGAATTAAGTGTTATGGACGCTCAGAGAAAAGAGGCGATTTTGACTGGATGGAAGGTGAGGTGGAGGGATCAGAGGGCTAACAGCTGGGGAGATGGGTCCTCCAGGAGAATTCCTCAAGAGCAAAGTCCTGGGGGTGGAAATGAGCAAGGGGAGAACATGTGACCCCATTTGGCTGGAGAAGGGTGTGTATAGGGGATTCAAGGTTTAAGCCTTGATTATTATCTAATTGAAATGGTAATCTAGCTATATGACGGGTTTGCAACGTGCAGTCTTCAGAAACCGAAGCTAAGGACTGCGTTCTTGTAGAACAGTGTTTGGAGAGTTAAGACCAGACCCCAAGGATAACCCCTGGTGCATCCAAAAATGGACAGTCCACAGCTGTGGTGGAGATAGAGGGCTTCCCAAACAAAGAAACACCTATCCAGAACACCTGAAATGAGATCTCCTAACAAGCATCTGTAGGGACTAGTTTAGGAACACCTCTTCCCCCATCTCTCCCCCAGGCCCCAGGGCAACTCTTGGGTAGGGTTTTGTAGGGGCTATTACTTTGGGGCTCTCACGACTGCCAATCACACAGTTGTTTAGGAGTGGTCACAGAAACAAAGAAACAAAAATCAAGGAGAGGAGTGGAAGCTAGAACTCTTCACTCAAGTCTGGCTCAACATATTGAAATTCTTCAGGCGTTAAAACCAGCAGATCTGGAATCAAGAGTTCTTGAGTTCAAATCCATCACTTAGCACTCACTGGCTGCATACCTTGGGAAAAGTGCCCTACCATTGGGACTTCGTTCTCTTTCCTATGAAATGGGAAGGATAGCAACCACACTACATGGCTCCAGGGAGGAGCAAAAGGAGTTAAGGGGTTGGAAAGTCTTCAGCAAACTCAACGCATGATGAAAATGATAGGTATCCTTACGTCCATTTCAAGAGTCTCCTGAGCAAAGAGAGGGGAAGGTCCCCTGGGGCATTTTAATTACTATGCTGTATCTACAAATCCACCTGCTCTTGGAGAACCAGGCAGGGCCCTTGCAAGAGCCCTCAAAGGTCCCTACCACCACCTCACCTCCTGAGTAAATGCTATTGTTTCTACAAAATACCCAAAGACAGGGCTCAGCTTCAGACTCAAGGAAAACTTGTTTTTAGTTTTATTTTTTTTTAAGGAGAAAGACCTCATTTTCATCAGAAGGGCAGGGCTGTCCACAACACTCTCCCCTATTATTACACTTAACAGAGTTTCCAAATCAATGCTGTTACTTAACCCAATACCACACTAGTGTTCCTAGAAGCATTTAAAACAGAGCAATTTATTTATTTATGTATTTATTTTAAGATTTTATTTATTTATTTGACAGAGAGACAGAGAGAGAGAGAGAGCACAAGTAGGCAGAGCAGCAGGCAGAGCTAGAGGGAGAAGCAGGCTCCCGGCTGAGCAGGGAGCCCGATGTGGGGCTTGATTCCAGGACCCTGGGATCATGACCTGAACCAAAGGCAGACGCTTAACCAACTGAGCCACCCAGGCGTCCCTAAAACAGAGCAATTAAGCGTTCTTTGCTTTTATTTCTGTGGCTGAACAAACCTCATATATTGTGTAGTGTCTGCCAAAATGAGTTCTAGGTACTCCTCTGATATTTTTTTGTCACATAATCCACTTAAGAGGGAAAGAGACCGAGAGGAAGGGTGGGAGACAGGGCGGATGGAAGGAGGCAGGGAAGGGGGAGGGGCGGTAAAGGAGAGCAGATGGGAGAGAGTTGGCTTTCCCTGATGCCTTCAGCGCCCGCCAGCGGGCAGGCTCTGCTGCAGCCCAGGACCCTCCGAAGGCCACCGAGACAGCGCGTGGGGTGCCCTCCTCACCCTCATTCCCTGCCTCATGCACACCTGAGGGTCGGGACTTTGCATCTAATTGGACAGCTGGGCTGGTGACTGTGGCTTGTCCTGCCAGCCGCCTCGTAGGCCACAGTGACAGCTATATCACTTCCCTGATGTGAGCGGGAGCTGAGGAGTGTTGACACATGACCAACTTCCCCCTAATGTCCTTCAACCAATCTGACAGTTGTCCGGCAGGGGCTAGTCCACCTGGCCGCCAGTCCTCATGGAGGCATCGTGGGGCAGCTTTCGAAGAAAAACAAGCAGGAGAGACTTCAAATGAGGCTTTTGTTGCCTTCCAGGCAGTGACTTGGGAACTGAAGCAAGCCCTGAGGGCGATGGCTAGTGTAGACTGGTGTAGGACCTGCCACCGTGCAGGGAACAGCGGACAACAGCATGGGGGGGGGCGGGGGGGCAGCTTGCTCCGGACCCAGATGGGTGGTCTAGATAACAAGTGATGTGGTTAAGAGGAGGACTTCCCAGAGGGGATGCAGCCTTGTCAGTTTTGCAGGTACAGGACCACATACACATGTTTCTCTTCTCGCAAACCTCTCCACCGTACAATTTAAGGTAGAGGAAACACTCTATCATACGATGCAAAGTTCAGAACCCTCAAAGAGGCAGAAATGTCTCTGTTTCCTGAGGCCGGCCAAAGCCCTAATAGCTTTATTGGGCTATGGCCTCCCTGGCCAAGGCTCCTAGTGCAGGGGGCCCCTCCCTCACCCTCCCCTTGGCAGGACAGGCAATGCCAGGTTGGCGTTCAGGAAGCATGAGTTTCATTTAAGGCTCTCCCCTTATTTAGAAGTGTGACCAGAGATACCTTGTGGCATTGAAGAATCTGGCATGCTTTAATGTGACTTTGTCATTCTTTTCTCTGGCAGCTGGGGACATGGACATCAGTGAGCAGCAGCTGAGAGAAGCGCAAGCCCCAGCTTAAGACAAGACAGCCAGGCCATTGGGGTTTCTCAGGGATCAAAGCCCTTTTGGCTACAAATTCAATGCGAATGAGGGTGAGAAAAGGAAGGGGTGGTATATAAGAACATTAGAATGTCTCACTGAACCATTCGCTACAATCCAGCTGGATTTCAAGAGTAATTGGGACTAGAGACTTGAACACTACTAGGAGCCTCTGTCTCTCTCTCTGCTCACATCTGCAGGTCCCTTTCCAGCCCCCCTTCCTGTTTTTGCCACTTGTAGTCAAAACAAAACAAAACAAATCACCAGCAGTTTCTAAACTGTACAGCCCGACAGCTTAAAAAGAAAATACCATCCTCCTTTTCTGCCTTATTTCTAGGAGTCTCAGGGAAACACCTGATTGGCCCAGCTTGGTCATGTGTCCCTCGCTGAGCCAATAAACTGTGGCCAGTGAGTGCATCGCATGGGCCTAACATGGCAGCTTCCGTGGGCAGCATACAGATGGTGGGGGCTTCAGGTGATCCCAGAAGAGGACAGTACTGGGCAGGGGGAGTCATCCCTGAGCACTAATAAATGGCTCCTATAAGAGGGAACTATATAAGAAAGTTCACTGAACCCCCATGTTCATAGCAGCATTATTCACAATAGCCAAAACACGGAAGCAACCTAAATGTCCATCGATGGATGAATGAATAAAGAAAACGTAATTTATACATGTAATGGAATATTATTCAGCCATAAAAAATGAAAAGAAAATCTTGGCATTTGCAATGACATGGATAGACCTTGAGGGCATTACGTTAAGTGAAATAAGTCAGACAGAGAAAGACAGCTACCATATGACCTCACTTATACGTGGAATCTAAAAAACAGAACAAAAACCAAGCTCATAGATACGGAGAACAGATTGGTGGCTGCCAGAGGCAGGGGCTGAGGGGTAGGTGAAACAGATGAAGGGGGTCAAAAGGTACAAACTTCCAGTTGTAAAATAAATAAGTCACGGGAAGTAATGCACAGCATGGTGACTTTGGTTAATAATACTGTGTTGCATATTTGAAAGTTGCTAAGGGAGCAGATCTTAAAATCCTCATCATAAGAAAACAAGTTTTGTATCTCTGGATGGTGAGGGATGTTAACTAAACTTATGGTGATTATTTCACGATACACACAAGTATCAAATCATTCTGCTGTACACTTGAAATCGATATAATGTTCTATGTCAATTATACCTCAATAAAAAAGAAAAGCAAAGAAAGTTCACTCTAGGAAATTTTATTAGATTCCATGTAAGATTTCATCTGACATTACTCTGAATTGGAGTTTAAGGTTGTGGTTCTTTGTTGTTAGAACACATTCATTTTGCTTAGTTGGTGAAAATCCCTGGCTCTCCAAAGCAGCCAGGGACATCACCAAAATTTCACCGGGTGCCCCCGAAGAAAGGGCAGATATGATTGTTTGGACATCATAAAATAAACCTGTGTCCAAACCTGGGGAGAAGGAGCTGGGAAAGGAGCTGGTGAAGGAACAAGAGCCAAGCCAGTTGTCTCCACGGCTTTCCACCCTCCATTGCACCTTCTGTTCTCCACGTGGACCCGGCAAGGACAGCCCCATCGAGTGACCAGGCTTGGGGCTCTGCAAGCCCCTAGGAATGGAGTAGAAGCCATTCCTGTGGCCGGTCAGTGGCTGCTCCAAAGGGGACTGTGGAGAATCCGATGACACCATGGAACAGCAGGCTCAGGGAACAAATGCGACCCTAACAGGGCCCTGCAGATTCAAGACCACATTCTGGCTGTTTCCATGCAGAGGGGAGCCCACAGAGATCCTGAGGGAGCAGGTGAGTGGGGCTGACACTCGATCAGAGGCAGGCGAGCTATGATCGAAGTACGAGGAGGAAGGCCACCAGACTCCACCTGTGTGAAGGGCTAGTCCTGACCCCAACCCCACATCTACTCCCGGTTTTATCCAGAGCCACCCTAGGCAAGTGTTTGAGACCACTTCAAAATCACAAGCTTCCTGCAGAACTCTGATATATGAGCGATCTGTTAGATATTTGAATCAGACACCTTATCTGAATTAATTAATCTATCTGAAGGGAAAAAGGTGTTTTCTCCTTAAGTGTCAAGTTTGTGTCGTGTCCGTGTTCTACATGGAAGAAAGAGTCTTTTGATTAAAGTGAAAACTTCTTGCAGCTGGAGTGACCCAGTGCACAAGCTTCTTCCGAGCTTTGTGGATGACACACACGGGCTGGGTCTGTCCCTGATTACCAGACGCAGGTTCCTGCGTTTCTATCCGAGCTCTGGCATGACAGAGGAAAATTCAAATTACTGCTCCGCGTGTGTCCTTAACGATTCTGTGACGGGGTGACAGCTGACCAGCGTGCCAGAGGAAGGCTGCAGGACAGTGCGTGGCCGCGGGGCACTGTCCCCAGGACATGCAGGGCGGCACTGTTGGGGGGTCGGGCTGTTGGCTATGCATGAGGCTGTTCCTACAATTAATGTCCTCTGTCGCCAGCCCCACTTCCTGCTGGACCTCGCAGAGCTCTGTCCCCAGCTGTTTGTCCACGGCTTTCCTCTCTCCCTCCCCATCGGCCTCCTCCAGGCTCCCCTGCACTAACTGCGCCCCTGGCCCGCAAATGCCAGTCTCCAGTCCTGGCACTGTCTCCTGTCAGTCACCCCCTGAGGCGGGCCTCTCTTCACTCTCCTGACCCCAGACGCACAGACATTTCTTGGTGACAGCTCTGTGATTCCTCAGTGCCTCACCACTGCGGTGTTCTGAGAACACGGGGCTCCAAAGGGGCGTCCAGGCAGGCAGCGGGAACTGAGAAGCCGTCTCAGGCCACTTGTCATTCAGCTGGATTCTGCTGGCCACCGGGAACTCCTAGCTGCAGGTTGGGGGTCACAGCCCCTGCTGTGCTTCTCTCCTTTCTTCTCTTTCCTCCTGCACCCCTGCATGCATGTCCAACCCTGAGTTCGGATGGAGTATGGGGCACCCCTTACCTTCATTACACACGAGGTTAACGGGGGGCTCTCTCAGGTAGCTTCATTCCAACGTGCCAGGTACTCCCGGGTTTCATTCAGCAAGCAGGTGCCGGGCTCCTGGTTAAGTGCCCGGATTAAGCAGCAGTGGCCATGGTGGTTAAGAACACAGGCCCAGTACCAGAGGCATAGCTTCGGATCCCAGTGCCGTGGCTTGCTGCGGGAACGAAGCAAGCAAACACACAGGGCACTGAGACCCAGGCCTGGCCTGTGGGCACCCCCACCTCAGCCGCGCTTACTATTTGTGGTCGGTACAGTTATACGTGTTCCTCCTTGATTCGTTACAAGGACCTGACAAACTAGGGATTTCTGTGTCCATCCGATGTATGAAGACATCGAGGGTGGAGAAGGTCAAATATTTTGCTCAAATATACACCACGAATTAGCATCAAAACTAAGACTTGAAGCTGGGTCTGGGGGCCAGTTCTCTCCATGACTACTGCGCATGCGGTCACGGCACATTGCTGCCACACGTGTGCTTTGCAAATATTCGCCAAATGGGTGTCATCTATTTTTGTTCACATTCAGGATCCTACCAATATCCCCTTGACAGCGGCTGCAGGAAAGAGGTGAGGATGGTCTGCCAGCTGGAGCCATCAGCCTTGTACTTGCAGCACTGACCTCCCATGGTAAGGCCTCCTGGGGATGGTTCCAGGCTGGAAGAACCCTCCCTCCCAGTTAGGGAAGGAAAACCTGGGTTTGCCTTTTAAGGGGGGGTGAAAATGTTGCAAGGCCCAGCCAGCAGGGGGTATGGGATGGAAGGATGGGGGTAAATGCCCCAACTGGCCAGCTCAAAAAGAGTTTGTGAAAATCAACCCATAAATCCATCCTCTACCCTGCCATGGCCACCACCCTAAGCCAAACCTCCAGCGTCTATCATCTGATGGCTTCTGCAGTGTCCTTGCTGGCTTTGGGCTATGCATTCTTCCCTATAGCAGCCAGGATGATCCCTTCAAACTGTAAGTCAGATCATGCCAGCCCCACCCCCCATATTGCTGTCCCATTGAGAGTGAACCCAGCCACTTCCCACAGCTCTGCCTCGCTCTCGTTTCCTGTTTCAGCCCATCCTGCTCTCCTGGGTCACTGGGCCACAACTGTTGGTTCCTACTGGACCTGGAACCCACCAAGTGCCTCCCTTTTCCAGGCTTTGCACCCACCTGGAACATTCCTTATCCCCAAACCCACAAGGTGGCCCTTTTTGCAACTGCGGGCCTCAGAGTATAGGTCGCTCTCTGAAAGATGGGATGTCCAGCCCCCAGCCCCCTTGCCCTACCAAGTTCTGCTGCACTTGCTTCATTCCATTTGTACCAAGAGCTGAAATGATCAAGTGCTAAAACTGTGTTTCCATAAGCTCCTTGAGGGCAGGGGACTGTCTTGTCTAGTTCTGTCACCCAGCCCCGGAACACAGTGGGGATGAGGGTGCTCCATAATCATTTGTGGATCCAGGCTTTACATGTCTCACCCTCGGCTATGTTTGCGGGGATGGAAATGTACTTGTGTCTCGAATCTTGTTCCCAGGAGCTTCTAATCTGGTTTGGAGCAAAGAGGCATTCCCACAGGACTCGGTGGGAAAGCATGGGAAATGGAAGGGGGGGGTGGGAAAGAGAAGGGGCGGAGCCTGAAAGACACGCCCCCTCCCCCCCCCCCCCCCCCCCCCCCCAAGGGGAGGCTTTGGCTCTGTGGATGCTGAGGACATGCTTTGACTACATTTTGCACTGGCTCTCCTGTTGTTCCCTGGCTCAGGCTCCGCCAGCCGGTGTGGGCATGCCCAGGGACCCTGATTTCTCCTCTCCCCTCCTCTTCACTCCCACGGAGTCTCAGACTCTCTTGCGGTAGGCACAAGCATAGTGAATATTGTTTCTGTGCTGAGACAGCCGCGTGGCTGGAGCGGACCCACTGCAGGCTTTGGACCAGTTCTGGAGACCTGAGGGTCATCCAGTGAGCTCTCGGCCGCCTGGTGACAGCCACCTGTGGGTCTGTGGGCCAGGTCACTCCCACTCTGTTTCTGCCACTGTCCCAATTAGAGCATGTACACCTTCCCTCCGTCAAACCTCTGCCTCCTCTGTTCTCCCCTCTTATTTGTTAAACAAATCCTGATCTGCCTTTTTAGGCTGCTCTTGAATTTTATGGCAACATATAATAAACATCTGACTGCTTTTATTTCTATTCAACTTTTATCTCGAATGTCTCTGCTGTTTCAAACCGAATATTTATAGCATCGCACGGCCGCTACGATTTCATTCCTCACCCATACTGTCACTCCCTCCGGCTCGCGTTCACCAGCCCCTCAGAAAAGCCGGGGAACCTGTGGGCAAGTGGTCTCTTCTGCCCCCACGGGGCTCCCCAGCGTCGAGGTATGAGTCACTGGGCGCCCAGGGGAGCAGACAGCCTCCAGGCCGTCCAGCCTCTGCTCGGAGCCGGGCCATTTCTAGGTGACTCAGAGCCTCCTTGTGCTTGCCATCTGCGCAGTTAACTCCCTGCAAGGCTGGGCCAGGGGTGACAGGGACCTTCTGTGCCCTGGGGACACCACGCCCTGTCTATTTAGGAGGAGACCTGGAGCGTTCCCAGCCTTTTGACTGCTGTGAGCCTTCTCTTTCCTGACAGCTCAGGTCCTGGCCAGGCTCTTCGGAGCACCAGTGCTTGCCCCCAGTCTTCACAGCACCCCAGCTGCCCCAGAAATCTTCCTTTCACCCAGAGCTCTAGGGGCGCTCCTTGCTTATTGGCTCAAAAGGTTGACCACAGGACGCCCACCCAAACGTAGCGTCCCCAAGACAGCAGCTTACCTGGTGGAGAATGGCGCTGTGGCCCTGTAGTCTGAAGACCTTACTTGCCCTCTCTGAGCCTTGGTGTCATCGTCTGTAAAATGGGCATCACAATGCCTGCCCAGCTTGTCTCACAGGGCAGCCCTGAGAATCCTGAAAGATGACAGCTAGGGAGGGGCTTTGCAAGCCTCAGCTCTGGGTCCTGCTTGAGGAGGCAGAGAGGAGCTCCAGCCCCCTGTGGTCCCAGACCCAAGTCCCTCAAGACAGCCAGCCAAAGGCTGCGTACCTTCCTCCGTTTCTTGGGCATCAAGGACTAGAAGTATCTCGTGATCTCCTGGACTGGGCTGCCTTTCCTCAACCCCTCTGCCTCAACTGGCACAAACCCCTCCGGTCTCTGCACATTGCTTGTGTTGATGAATCTGCCTTGTCAGCCTGTCCCCAGCCTGCTCCCCACTCTTCAGGAGACTCTACCCCAAGTGACCTTGTTGGGGGACCCTGACCCAACAGAGAGCACCCCACAGATAACCAGTTTGCCCTTCCTTCTTTGGCATGCCTTACACCTGGTCAATGCTGCACCTTTCAGTTGACTGATTACCCCAGCGGCAGCCCACATGGACTTTGGTAAGAAAATTCCATTTGGTTGTGAAAGCTTTTTATGCTTTAAATCCAGTCTGAACAAGCTACGTACAACAGCCACACATCTAGAATCTCATACTCACAGAGCTGGGTGACCTTCCCAATGTTCCCCATCTCCCATCTTCCCACACCACTAAAAAGCCATCCTCCTTCTGTACCAGCGAGTCCCAAACACCAGAACTGGGTCCATCTTTATTCAAGACTTCACCGGTTGTGTGAGTCAGTCAGGACACTTACAATTTTAAGATATAGAAGTCCAGTGCAATCTGGTTGAAGGGGGGCGGGGAAGAGTTATATTTGCTGACCTAACTGAAAAACTCCAGGGATCATTTAGTTTCAAATACAACTTGATCCAGGAGCTCCAGCGGTATCACCCAAAGGCCATGTATTCCTGGCAATACCAACTGTGGGCAGGGTGGAGGGCAGAGGGATTCTCGTATTGCTGGAGGGAGCACAACTTGGCACAGCAACTTTGCAGAATTGCTGGGTGTTACCTGCTGAAGCTGAGCAAACACATATTCCATCCAAAGCAATTCCATATTTCAGTTTGAACCCGAGATGATGAATGCTTATGTCCACTGGAAGATGTGAATGAGATAGAAATAAGAAAACACTGGCAGTTTTCTTCGTTTTAATAGCCAAAACAAAAGACAACCCGAATGCCCATTCCAGTAAGCCATGTCAAGTGGAACATAGTTACAGAAGGAAATACTATACAGAAGAAAACATCACTAAAACAACACACATGACATGGAAGAGTCTCACAGCATAATGTGTGAGTGAAGGACCCAGGCACAAAGAGGGCATACCTCATCCAAGTGGTTTTATTTGTCTGAAGTTTAAAAATAGCAGTTATCCTTGGGCATGTTGTCACTGGAAGGAGACACAAGGCAACCTTCTGAAGTGCTGAAATGTTCTATAACTTAGTCTGGGTGGTGGTTCGCAGGTGTAGAATCATGTGAAATTGCATTGAGCTGTACAGTTGGAATTGGTGCACGTTTCCACATGCAAATGATACCACAATAAAAATATCTCAAGGACAATCATTAAAAGGAAAGAAAGAAACTCTATTTCTCCAGATCTGAGTTCTTCACACTTTGTGGATGCTCCCCATGTGATAGCAAGGTAGCCATCCATGGATCCCAGCTGACACCCTCCAGGGGAAAAGGGCCTCCTCTCCAGTGGCCCCAGGAATCAACTTTCTTCAGAATGACTTTGGTCACATGCCCATGGCCACACCCACCCTGTGATGGAGGCAAGGCCAGGTGGACATGAGGAGGATGCACAGATTGGCCAGGCTTGGGCGGCAGGCCCACCCTGGAGCCAGGGGTTTGAGCCAGATGCACCCCAAGCACATGGAGTAAGGTGGGGGAAGTGTGGGTTCCCAAAGGACAAATAAAGTATGGCTAACCAGAAGAGTTAGTAGATACCGGCAGGGCATGTGAGCTGAGTGATGGGAGGAACACAGGGGCTGTGGTGTGTGAACTTCCCAAAGTGATGCTATCCAGAAGCTCCAGAGTCCCTTTAAGGATGAGGGACGTGTTCCCCTAGGCACTGGGAAGGTTGTTGGCCGATAGTCTTCCGTTCCCAGGTTTCTTTAGGGACTACCTCTGCCGGAGACAGCTGACTAGCCCAGGTCTTCCCTAGTTCCCTGAAGCAGCACCACCATGGAAGAACTGGTTGATAGCAGCACCCTGGGACAATCCTGAAGGCCATTCCCGCTCCAGAACTTCCTACACATTGGCTGAGACCTTGGTGAGACTGCTCTGCAGCCCGACCCCTCCCGAGGACCAGCCCACCTGGTCCCTTGCCTGCAGGCCTGCCTCCCAAGAGCATTCCCTTGTAAACATTCCACACAACAAGCCACCCCTCAGAGCCTGCTTCTTAGGGAACCAAACTGTGACAGTTGCCAAGAAGCCTTCCTTGTGATGAGGCCTTCTTTATTCTGAGAGCACGTTGGGGTGGGAAAGTAGTATGTGTGCTATGAGATGGTAGCATTACCAGATAAGAGGGTGTTATTTTTCTCTGTCTTTTACTTGCCAAAGGGAACCAGGATTCTCCTGAGTGGGGTCCCTGGAGTCGCTTTGATGTTGCACTGGGGTATCAAATTTAGCAGTCCAAGGACTACCACAGCTTCTCAGAGCATCACTTCTTGGTCTGTTCTCTGTGTCAAGAGCAATGAAATCAAGTCTGCATGCATGGTGCCCTTCTGCCTGCTCAAATAAACTTTGCCTCATGTCCACTTTCAGCCTCTCTTGTCACTGTACCACACTCCCTCTCAAGAAAGCATTAGCGACGGACATCTGCTGTTCGTTTTTTACCTGTCCAGCATTCACCCCACTGTTTTTTGGAGAGAACGCCCTCATTTTCATGTGTTGCCCAACCCTTCCCTGCCCTCAGTCCATATCTTTGGGGAAGATTTTCCTTCCTCTTCCTCCCATGGCAGAGTTGGGATGTGGGCATGGAGCCAATCACAGGATTTCACCTCTGAAGGCCCTAAAGTGATTGGTCCAGAGATACACCTGTCCCCTGAGCTGCGCCAATGAGCATGCAGCCTGGAGTCGGGTGGTCCCACTGGGAAAAAGCGGCCCTCCCTCCGCTGTGGTTGTTAACGGTGAGGACGCTCTAAGCCCAGAGATGGTAAGAAGCCCGGATGGAGAAGAGGCGAGCCAAGAGATGGAGAGGACTGGAAACTGATCCCTTAAAACGTTGTTTTAGTACCTATATCCAGCCATATCTGAAGCCATACACACACATCCACACTTTCCACTTATGTGAGCTAATCAATTCCTCTTTCCTCCCTTGAGCCAATTTGCATTAAATTTTTGTCACTTGCATATGAAAGGGCCCCAAATGTTACAGAATTTCTGAATATAAGTGATGAAAGGAACTTGGATTTGCTCCAATAATAAATATGAAATGAAATAATGTGTACCCACTGAAACCTATCTCGAGGCTTACAACCCAAGCCCACAATTGGGAACCATCCTCTGTAGGACAAGGACATCCAGTCACTACCCTTCAAGGCTCCTTGACTCTCCTGGGTCCCAGCTTTCACCAGTGCTTGTCCCTCCTTCCTAAGCCCGGTCCTTGAGCCGGTTAGCCTGGAAGACAGAGGTCTGCAGACTCCAGCCTATAGGCCAGATCTGACCTGCCTCCTGTTTTCTATGGCCTGTGAGCTAAGAATGGTTTTTATGTTTTTAAACGGTTGGTGAAAAAAATAAGATTAATATTTCCTCCCGTGTAAAAATTATATTAAATTCACATTTCAGTGTCCATAAATAAAGTTTTATTGGAACACAGCCATGCTCATTTGTTTATGTATTGTCTACAGTTGCTTTCGCACCACAACAGCAAAGTTGGATAGTTGTGACAGGGACGGTATGGCCCACAGAGTCTAAAATATTTACTATCTGGACCTTTGCAGGAAGAGTTTACCGACCCCTGCTGAGAGTCTCTGGTGTGATCTTTGCAATTCAGTATCCAGCATTGGATGCTGTTGTGTCACCAACAATGAAAAGCATTTCCCTTTAAATAATTTACGTATCTTCCCAAGTGTTAGATAGTGAGCGTCTCAGGATTGGAGGCATTTTTTTCATCAGCTTGAAGTTTCCAGCACCTCGCTCTGAGCTAAACATACATATTCTTGCAATAAGTCTTTGCCGAATAAAGACAAAAATGACTATATGTCAATTACATCTCAATAATAATAACACAAGAAGATAACAAAAGTTAAATGTTAAATTAGGTCCCTGATCATTTAATTCAAAAGTAAAAATAATCACAGAAGGTATACACTGCCATTACCATTTTAATGAGATCCACCTAGGTCTTCTTAGTGCAGAATTGTGTGGGCATTAAGGGGTGTGACCCACACCACTGAGGGACACCGGCATTCGGGTGTGCTTTTCCCGGGCAGACCTGTCATTTGATTCAGAGGCTGACGCCAGAGGTAGAAGCTTAAATTCCAGTCCCTGCCTGCAAGTTATGTCACTTCTTTGTGGCTTAGCTTCCACGTCAGTAAGAGGGGTGATAAGTGTTTACCTCCTGGGAGTTATGAAGATTAAGTAAGATAAGACTTAAATAAAAGTACTCCAAAATATTAGCTTTTATTTTCGTCCCTCACTCCTCGTGCAAAAAAAACAATTTAAAAGACCTTTATTGCTCTTCATTTTTCTTGTAAAAGCTGTGGGAAGGTGAACTAACCCACTGAAACAAAGCAATTCACAAGTTAAGCGAATCATCAATCATCATGAATTAGATGACTATATTCCATCAGGTTCCCATCTGATAGAACTCATTTTCTGGTTTGGAAATGGGAAAGGTTATGGGGTGCTCTGTGTGTGATGCACAGCTTACACACCCTCTAAGCCTTAGTCCACCCTCAGGGGCCAGATGGAC
The DNA here is from genome assembly GCF_003265705.2 of Callorhinus ursinus. Lineage (NCBI taxonomy): Eukaryota > Metazoa > Chordata > Mammalia > Carnivora > Otariidae > Callorhinus > Callorhinus ursinus. The sequence continues at coordinate 7,737,902 of NW_027397123.1, read as the reverse complement.
TTTCTACCCCACCTCATGACCAGAACTGCTTCCTTCAGGATTCCCGATGATCTCCATGCTGCCAAATGCAATAACCAGTTCTTAGCCTATACCCCACTCAATGTCTCACCGGCTTTTGGTAGAGTTAAAAGTGCCTCCTTCTTAAAGGTTCTTCCTGCGTCTTAGAGGACAGACCTCACCTGTAAAACCTAACTATTGTTTTCTGCTCTCAGAAACTGAGCTCAGTCTTCACCATCTTAGCAAATGACCCTGGGTATGGGCTTGAGGGGAAAAAAAAAAAAAAAGAAATCAAGGTTGATTTTAAGTTTTCAGCCTCAGCAACTTGGTGAGCGTCCATGTGTCATAATCCTTTCTTGGCCCCCTCATTAGCTGGAGGTACAGATATGGTTGTGGATTTGGATATACATACTCATAGGGACATAGATCCAGATATAGATTCGTTTATTGTCCCTCTGTCTCCTTCACAAAGAAGTATGCTCCACAAGAGCAGGAAATTTACGTGATGTCTGGAGAAACCACAATGAACATAACAGACTGGTACATAGTAATTGCCCCCCAAATATGCCTTGACTAACTGGTCGTGTAGAACAAGAATGTTCCCTGGGTGTCCAGCATGATAGGGCTTCCTGGGCCACAAAAGAAGTAGGAGTGAAGTCCAGAACTCAATCCAGAGTGTATCTATAAGGGCACACAGTGGTGGAAAACACATCTTTGGGCAAAAGTAATGTATTTACACGCAGGCCCTGTTTTTACTGAATTTTGAAACAGATATAAATAGATGATAGATAAATAGGTAGATAGATAGATAGATAGATAGATAGATAGATAGATAGAGATAGATAGATAGCTGGATAAATAGATAGATAATTGAGTTGGTTGAAATAACAGAAATCTAAGTAAATATTTTGTTCATGTTATGCCGAATGCTTATTTTCTAGAATTTGCTCTTCACAGCCCCATGTTTTATTATTATTATTATTATTATTATTATTTTAAGTAAGCTCCAACCCAGCATGGAGCCCAGTGCGGGGCTTGAACTCACTGTCCTGAGATCAACACCTGAGCTGAGATCAAGAGTCTGACGCTTAACCGACTGAGCCACCCAGGTGCCCCTTTCTTAGAATTTTTTTTTTTTTTTTAACACAACTGCTTGTTTTGGTGTCAGGTAGACACATTCAAGCTACAGACTTTGCCCAGAAGATATGGGAAGACAGTCTTCATGCTTTCCACCTCTACTATCAGCAAATCTTGAGCCCTCTCATGTGGCAAATCCCTGCTAGTCTCCAAGACAACATGTGGAGCCGTGTACGGCGCCCGTATTCACAAAGTCCAAAGTCAGGTGGGCATCCAGATTGGAAGCAAAAGGGCCAAATTGTCTTCATTCACAGACAACATGATCACCTATATAGAAAGTCTGATGGAATCTATAAAAACGCTAATAAAACTCCTAAGTATATTTAGCAAATTTGCAGATTACAAGAACAATACAGAGAATTGTACTTCTACATTCTAGCAATGAACAATCATAAATTGTAATCCTTAAAATACCATTTATGATACCTCACAAATGTGAAATACTTTGTCATAAATCTGACAAAGGACATGAAAGACATGTACACTGACAACAAAATATTGTGACAGAAATTTAAAAAGACCTAAATAAACGGGGCATTGAGACCATGCTCATGAGTCAGAAGATTCAACGTTATCAACATCAACTCTTCCCTAATTGGTTTAATGATACTCAGTCAATCAAAATCTTAGCGGGCTACTTGTAAATACTGAGCAGCTTATTATAAAATTTATATAGAAATACAAAGGATCTGGGTAAAAAAAGAAACACAAAAGATCCGAAATAGCCAAAAGAACTCTGGAAATGAAGAACAAAGCTAGAAAGGGAATACTACCTGATTTCAACAATTATTACAAAGCTACAATACTTAAAATAATAAGGTATTGACATAAAGAGAGACAAAGAGAGGGACAGAATAGAATCAAGGATTCAAAAATAAACCTATACACACACAGACAACTAACTTCTACAAAGGAGCAAAAACAACGCACTGGAGGAAAAATAACCTTTTTCACAAATGGAGTTGGGACAATTAGGTATTCATAGGCAAACAAACAAAAAAAATGGATCCACATCTTATACCACACACTGCATTAACTTAAAATGGAACACAGACTTAAGTTGAAAATGCCACACTAAAAATGCCTAGAAGAAAATGTAGGAGAAAATCTTTGTGATCCTGGATTTATGCAAAAATGCCTTAGCTGTGACACCATAGTATAATCCATAGAAGAAGAAATTCATAACTTGGACTTCATTGAAATTAATTTCTGCTCTTTAAAACACATTGTCAGGAGAATGAAAAGACAAGTCATGGACCTGTAGAAAATCTTTGCAAAGAAATGTCTGATAAGAGACTTATCTCTGGAATATATAAAGAACACTCAAAATGTAACAATAACAAACAAGCCAGAAAGGATGGGCAAAATATTTGAGTAGATATTTCACCAATAAGGCACATCAATGACAAATAAGCCCATGAAAAATGCTCAACATGATTAGTCAGTAGGGAAATGCAAATTAAAACCACGGGGTAGCACCACGTACCTTTTAGAATGACTAAAATAAATAAAATAATAAAATACAATAAAAAGACTGATTATACCAAAACTGTGGAGGAACTGGGGATGAAAAAAGTTTGACCACTTTGTAAAACAGTTTGGCAGTTTCTTAGAAAGTTAAACGTGTGTTTATTGTGGGATCCAGACATTCTGCTCATGGGTGCTCACCAAGAGCAAAGGAAATATGTCACATAAAGACATGCACACAGATGCTCACAGCATCTTCATCCAGAATAGCCCCCAACTGGAAGCAACCCAAATCTCCACCAACAGATGAATGGATAAGCAATTTATGGTAAATGCATATGCAATGGAATACTACTCAGAAATGAATAAGAATGAACAATGAAAATAAACAGTGGCATGACTGAATCTAAAATAATTCTGCTGAATAAAAGAAGCCATATATTTTTTTTTAAAAGGACATACCAGGGCCCCTGGGTAGCTCAGTTAGTTAAGCATCCTACTCTTAATCTCAGCTCAGGTCTTGGTCTCAGGGCGGTGAGTTCAAGCCTCAAGCTGCACATGGAGCCTTCATAAAAAAAAATAGTAATAATACTAAAAAAAAAATAAAAAAAGGACATACCATTTGATCTTATTTATATGGAAGTCTAGAAAATGCCAACTAATCTACAGTGACAGAAATTAGATCTATGGGGGCGCCTGAGTGGCTCAGTCAGTTAAGCGTCTGCCTTCGGCTCAGGTCACGATCCTGGAGTCCCGGGATCGAGTCCCACATCGGGCTCCCTGTTCAGCGGGGAGTCTGCTTCCCCCTCTGACCCTTTGACCCTCTGGCCCTCTTCCCTCTCGTGCTCTCTATCTCTCATTCTCTCTCTCAAATAAATAAATAAAATCTTTAAAAAAAAAGAAAGTAGATCTACGGTTGCCTGGGGTGTTGGGGGGGCAGGGGTTTTACAAGGGCCATGAGGCAGCTTTCGGGGAGGTGATATGTTTGCTTTGTTGATTGTGGTCATGGCTTTACAGGTGTATACATATGTCAAAACTTATCAAACTGTACATTTCAAATATGCACAGTTATTATAGGTCAATTGTACCTTAATAAAGCCTTTAAAATGAAGAAGTCCAGTGGGGAAAGCAATAGCTCTTCCTGGTGTGAGGAGGACTGGGCAGCTGCAGGGAAGGAAGCAGGCGTAGGGGTGGACAGACGTGGAGCATGGGCTGTGACACCGGCCTGACCAGTGTGTGGCAAGGGTCAGTTGGTTCTTCCCAAGAAGGCAAGACCTGAGTATATCTGAAAAGGATGAACTATGAAAAGTTGGGGTGCAGGGCAGCTGAGCAGGGAAGACAAGGTCCCAGAAACACAAAGAAGCTCATAGCAAAGTTCTGAGGGAAAATGGGGTGTCTTTCTCCCAGGACTTCTGCACAAGACGACAGCTGTATGGACGTCACCCTGCACAGCTCATTTAGGCTCAAAAGAGAGGGTCTTTGGGGATAAAGAAGGATAATGTTATTTGTTATCTCCAAATCCGTGGGCGCCTTAGGTGACCCCCGAGGCCTCTTATTCCATCAATAGAAAGACCACCATAAATTCATCTATCCAGATTCCCTTTGACCATCAACTCACCCATGTCTTGGGCAGGCTCAGCATCCAGCCTGAGGAGCCCCCAGGCTCAGTCACACCAGCCGAGGGATTGCTGCAGTGGGAAGCAGAATGACCAACCAGCTCTGCTGGGTGGCCTCAGACCATTGCTTAACCTCTCTGAACCTCAGGGTCCTCACCTGCAATGTAGAGTCTATGTCATAGACTGTTCCTATCCTAATTCTTGGGCCTTGGAAGGAGGTGGGGAAGTGGGAGTTCTTTCAGAAAGAAAGGGGGTATTTAAGTGCAAAGGATGTTCACCGAATCACGCTGTCTGTCTCCTGGTGTAGCCAACCTCCCTAGGAGCTTTGTGCCCCACCCAGTCCCCTTTGCTGAGCTGGTGGGTGCACCCATCCCGGGCTGCTGTAGGGGCCTAAGCTGCTGAAGTTGTACACCTGCATCCTTCTCTGGAGAATCTCCCTCTTCCAGACACAGAAATACCTGGGAGGCTATGCCCTCCTTGGGAAAGAAGTCTCCATCCAATGACTAATGAATGAAGGGTGACAAAAGCTTTTACCTTAAGGCAGGACAACTCTACGGCGCTGTCCAGGTTCCAGAGCTCCCATGGGACCCGGCTGTGGCTAAACTCCAGCTGGGTCCACAGCTCTGCCCCGCTTCTTCCTGGCCCTCCCCTGCTTCACGAACAACCTTGCACCCTTACTGCAACCTTGAGCCCCCCTCCATAGATGACTTGCCTGGGAGTCCTGGACATTCTGCTTCTGAAGACCCCGGCTAAGACCCCAACACTCTGAGTCTTCTTGATGGCAGTTTTAATGGCCTTTCCCATAAGGCACCTGTCTCAGCCCCACAGGGATGGTCTCCCCGCCTCCTTTCCCAGAGCCCGCCTTTGGAACACCCAGCAGTCTGGGCCCCAGGACCTGATTCTCTCCTGGATGTTTTGTTCTCACTCTCTTTTACAAAAAACACATTTTCAATAGCTTTAATTTAATCAAAACGTTCTTGACTGAGATCATTAAAGCCTCTGAGAGAGGCATTTAATTCTAAATTCACCATATCCACGCGTAGCAGTTGAGTAACTGAAAAATCAACTTTATGTCATAATAGTTTGTTAGAATGTTTGTTTACTCTTCATCTAAGACACGCTAATTAAAAGAAGAGGCCTTCACGAGCAATCCAGTGAGCAAATGGGATTGGTTAATAGAAAAGGGACGGGTGGTAATTACAGGGAAGCCCATGCCCCATCCACACGGGCTGGGTTTCAAGGGAGAGTCTGGGGACACCGTGCTGGGCCCCACACTGTTCACTGGGGTTCTACAAAGAGCATTCCTTTGTGTATCTCCTTCACTGACGTGCCTTGTGAATATCTCTGAGAAACATCTATCTTTGTTAGGTCTCATCTGTCACCAGATCTTTCTTAATTCATCTCGAAGGGTCATGATTAAGGACACTTATGAATCTCTAGGTCACTAGGGCTGAGCTATTTCCACATGCCCATAAACTTGAAGGGAAGTCTGTGCTTCTCGCTGCCCCCAGCACTAGTTCTCACGCAGGAAAATGAAGCGCTCCTGGAAGGTGCCCCCTCTGTCATCTCCAGGAGACCCAGCCAGCCCTCCCGCCTTCCCACGGCTCCCTCCAGCGGATGCACCCTTCCCGACCTGGGGGTCTGGCTGCTCACTGATAGTTCAGGAACATCTTCAAACACAGACACCCAGGGGGCCTGGGATTCATTTGTTAAAGTGCAGACCCCCACCCTGTCCCGCCCGTGACCCCCTTCCACCGCATCTGGCCATGTCTGCCTTTATGCAATTTCGCACATGCACAAACAATTTTCTCTCTCTTTCCTTTCTTCACACATCCAGGCCAATTACCCAATGTCCTGCCTCAGGCCTAGTGCCTCCCTTCACAGCCTGGGTAGTCCTGCCCACCTTCACCGTCAGCCACTGCAGGCCCTGCTCTCCCGCCCTGGCTCAGGGCCAGGGATCCTCACCTCCCCACAGACCCCCAAGATGTCAGAGTGAGAGGAAACTTTCCGGACCATGTGGCCTCGCTCATTTTAAAATAAGGGAGCTGAGGCAGAGACACAGGGATGGAACTGGAAGGCTGCCCCGAGGTCATTGCTGTTTTTCATGCCCAATGCACAGTAAGATGTAGGGAACTCAGACTAACCAGACCAACTCCATCCATGCTACTCATCTTGGCCCCTATTTTTTCCTAGCTTCCTTTGGCTTTCTAGGAGCTGAAAGACCCATCCAAGGGGATGTTGTGAAAATACCCCATGGTTGCGTTTCATGCAAATTTGAATTAGACAAATATAATATCCGGTGCTTAAAATATGAAGAGATTCATCGGTTGTATGTAACACCTAGTGCTCATTACATCATGTGCCCTCCTTAATCACTGAACTCTACCTCTGAAACTAATAATACACTATATGTTAATTAATCGTATTTAAATAAAATAAAATAATTTTTTTAAAAAAGAAAAAATATAAACAAAGTCTTACTTTTGTGTGAAGTCTGAAACAACGTGAATTTCAAGCATTACACCACTATGAACACATCAGTCTTGAATTAGGCACGTTTTGCATGTGAGGACTTTGGGAAGGTCCCGTAGGTGTGACCACTGGGGTGGACAGGGATCCCAGGGCTCCTTCGGGGCACAGATGGCATCATTTATTCCTGCTGTCTCCTGTAGGCCTGGCACGAAGAAGAGGCAATTGGCAGCTGTTGGGTGGGCCAGAGGTCCATGAGTGGATGCTCTCCGCCAGGCTGCTAGTTCAGGTCCTATGGTCCCAGTCCCGGGCCTGTCCTTGGCCAAGGCCTACGGCCTTGCTGTGGGATAAGGGGGCACGGGGGACACTCGGGAGGGGCTGGGCTCTGAAGAGCAGTTGGTCTCTGCACTGAAAGGGTGGGGATGATGGATAACCCACAGCCAGCCTGCCGAGAGGTAAGCCAAGATAATTGAGCTGGGAGCCCGAAGGAAACTCCTGCCCGCCAGGGAACATCCTTGCCCCCTTGCCTCTATCAGGAAAACTTGCGGTCCAGGAAACCCTGGCCTTGGGAGCTGCCATAAAGTGTGTGCTTCTTACTGGTTTCTGGAAGTCTCTTGCACTGTCTGAAACCAACTACCTCTCCATTCTCACTAGTATGGAGTGAAAGCCTCATGCCTCCCAGGCTCTGCCCTCAGCCCTCCACGAGCATCTTATTTAATTCTCCCGACAACCACCTGAAGGAAGGACCATCATTTCTGCTTCCCAAATGAGGAAACTGAGGCCCACGAAGTTTAAGGGCTGTTGTTTTCCAAGTGTTGGAGCTGGGTTGGGAAACCAGTGGACTTCTCCCAGACCCTTCCAGGTTCCCAGCACACACTTCTGTGAGTCCCCATGTGATCCCAGCCCTTGTAGAAAGGGCTCCTCCCCTGGGTAAATCGGGAAGGTCGGCCTCAGGTAGAAGGTGGGACACCCCCCAAGATCAGCTCCTGCCCGAGCAGAGGTCGTAGCGGCCACCGCCATCACCCCAAGCCTGACAAGACAGAGCCAAGCTCCTGCCACTGGTGGGGAAGCCACTTTGCAGCCACCTCCCTCTGGCTCACCTGCATGGGCTCCCCAGGCCACGTCTCTGCCAGATCCCACCTTTGTTCACTCCATCTTCTTTGCCTGGAGGCCCTCATTCCCTCTCCTCTACTCAGCCCAACCCCTTCCCATGGTCACCTTCAATCCCCACCGACAACTCCTGGATCCCGGCTGACTTCGCCCTGTCTTGAGCATCCATGTTCAGTTTGGCAGCACATAGAAACGACGTTAACACAAGTGATAGAAATGAGGAGAGTAAACTGGAATAATTTGACAGGGGTGAAAGCGGGGGTGCATTAGCTCTGCCTAAAGGGGCACCCACTATTCATAGCAGCCTTTGGTCATCACATGGGAATGTAGGCCCGGTGTTGCCAGATTTAACTTTTTAAAAGGATGGTAGAAACTCAGATCTTATACGAACTATCCCAGTTTTAATGTAAATTAATGCCAATTTCTAAAACACAGTGTGTCCCAAGGAAACCTCACTTTGGGCTGGATTTGGGTCATGAACAAATAGTTTATGGTCTATTGCCAAGAGCATGTGTGGTGTGCAGAACTTGGCCCAGTGTCTGAGTCTAGATAACTCTGCAGGACTCCCCCAGCTTTCTTCATGGGGGGCTTCATTTCCCCACAGGTAGCCCCTGCCTCTTTCCAAGATTGAGGAAGGTGTAACTGATCAGACTGTCCTTGATGCTCTGGCTATTGTGAATCTCAGAGCAAAAACTAAGCCAGATCACAGAAATTACTTCTATCCTCAATTTTTTCCTTTGTATGCATATATATATATTTATATACTTTCACTGTAAATGTTCCTGTACAAAGCATCATAGAAATTTCACGAAAGAGGAGGTAGGGAAGAATTGAAAAAACACGTGAATTAAATAGGTGTTGGGTCAGGGACCATCTCCTCTCTTATCCTGACCTTGACCTTCTTCCAGGCCCATCTGGACATGTGTATTTCTCAGGGTTCTTTGGTTACAAGGAACAGAAGGCAACTGTGGCTGGCATCAGGAAAAGGGAATTTTTTGGAAGAAGCAGCAGTAACTCAGAGAATATAAAGAAGTTAAAAAAAAAAAAGGAAAAAAAGAAAGAAAGAAAGGAAAGAAGTGAAGAACCAGTATGAGGAAGGATCTGGAACCAGAGGTATTCAGGCTGAGTCAGAGTTTGACTCAGGTCATGATCTGAGGCTGATGAATTCCAAGGCTTGGCACCTGCTGCTCAGGACTCAAATTCAGAGAAGTCGGCATTGCCTGGATAGCATGCCCTCCCTTTATCAATCTCATCAAGACCTTTACAAAACAGGGAGAGTGAATCCCCAGAGGGAAATAGGGGTGAGATTTAGGGAAAGAATGGATGTGCTAAATGGATCTCGTTGAAGTGTATTGAACTGAGCCAGACCTCATGGAGTTGAGGAGTCTAGCATGGGAACATTCATTCACTTCCTTATTTCTCGCGAATCCAAGGGGACCCATTGTAGCTGGGATGAATCATGGTCGTGGGAAGGAGCCCTCACTTAGGCAGTTGGACAAAGGAGGAAGCAGAGGTCCCCAGAGCTCCTTCTCGGCTCCAGAATGGGGCAGGCCTAACTAAGCCTCCGAACAACACCCCCACCCAGGCAACCTTCAACGCTGTGCCTCCCCCAAGCAGCCCTCTCTGCTCCCCAGAGCCCTCCACATGGGTAGACTGCCCTGGCCTCTGTACCCCTTGGCCGACTGCCCTTCCCTGGCGCTGAGCTCCCAATGCCCTGTTTTAGACCCTTATGTCGTCCCTCCGGTGGGCAAGGTTTTGAGCCCCTCTCCACGCCGTGTGGTTAAAAACTCAAGTCAGATACCGTACAACCCTGGACCTGAGCTCTGCTTTCTCAGATGTGTAAAACGTGGATAATACCAACCTGGAAGGACTATCAGGAGGACAGTAGGGAGCACTGTACATGAAGATGTTCGGTAAGCATCTCTTGGTTTACAAGTATTTACTGAGCAACTACTCCGTGCCAGCCTCTTTCCAGCCTCAGGGCGTGGAGCAAGACTGACCAGCCCCAGCCCTCCTGGAGAAAGAGAGTGGTCACACAAACCCATACACAGGGTATCTCCAGGAGTAATAGGCACAGTGAAGAACAGCGGGGAGAGGTGGAGGTAAGGTCCCCCTGCAGGAGGGGAGGGCTCCCTGCCCAGCGGAGAGAGTGTAGTTGGTGCCCAGCCTCCAGCTGTGGGCCCCTTCGGGACCTGCCTCACCAGAGAGAGTCGCCTCCAGGGGCCCTGCCCTTTCCTGGGGCAGCCACCATCTGGGAGCTCAGCGACGTGGCCTGGAGAAGCTGAGCCCTCTGGGCCGCTGTGGGACCTCTGACCGGTGACCCTGACTCCCAAGCTCCTGGCATCATGGTGCCGCTGCTTTCTCTGCCCAGTTCTGCTTCCACCCACTTTTCCGCATAGACATCCATTCCTTTCAAACACCTCGTTTCCTGATTGCCGTCCCTGTGTCTGTTCCTTTCTGTGGACTCAATAGTGTCAGAGGCAACAGGACTCCTTGGGATTGTAGGTAGGGGTCAGGGACAGACTCTGTGCAGAGCCCAGAACCAAATAAGGACAGGAGCACTGAGACCAACTGGCGGAGACTGGTCTGGAGCGGAGCCACATGTGCAAAGGCCCCGGGGAAGGGAGGGCTATAAGCCAGGAGGCCAGTAGGTAGGGGAGTGGGTAAGGGGAGGTGCAGTCGGAGATGAGGTCACAAAGAGCACAGGGGCCTGGGTGACGTGGGCCATAAGGTCATTAAATGCTGGCTTCTACCCTGAGTGAAATGGGAAGCCGTGTGCGTTTTGAGCTGGCCGTGTCCTGCGATCTGTCTGGTTTTAGGTGGAGCACTCTGGCTGTTGTGCAGACAATGGGTTGTGGGGGCAGGCGGACAGGGGAGGCCGGGAGCTAGCTAGGAGAGGATTTTGGTGGTCGCAGCTGTAAGATGACTATGATCACCTCCAGGAGGTAATAGTGATCGTCACAATATGGTGATGACACCATAGTAACAATACTTGCCGTCAGAGTGGTTGGCAGGTCAAGGGAAAGGGGTGCCCCTCTCCTGGGGGCACTGGGTTGCCCCTCAGAGCTCCTCCGCACGTGGCCTCCCACAACGCAACGGGTGCATCCGACCAGAGCCTTAGTAGTCTGGACACACACGGGGCTGGTCCCATCCCTGGGCTCTGAGAAGACACGCTGCCCCCAAACGCCCAGCTCTGCCGATGTCGGTTTCGTCTTCCAGAAGTTTCCTCACTCATTCTAGCTGCCATGCTGTCTTCTTCAGCAGAGGGCTGGGTGGGGCACGTGTTCTTAGACAGATGCTCAGCCCAGGATGCGGTCTGGGGAGGCTGGGGAGGCTTCCCCCTGCTCCTCCTTCCCAGACTGCCTCCTTAGCCTCAGAAGTCTCTTTGTCTGGCCACAGGAGCTACTGTGGGTTGCTGGCACAGTGCAGACAGGCAACCCTGCTCAGAGAGGGATCTTGAGGCCCCGGCTCCAGAGCAAATTCCATAATCAACTAGACTGAGTGATGTGTTTAGGAGGCCAAGGCTGATACAAACTGTAATTCACATTCCCTGGGCGCCCTGCTCTGTAATAAAGCCTGGATGTCAGACAGCCCAGCCAAGAGCTAACATACCTGTTTGAACTAGTCTTGTGCCAATGGAAACACGGCAGAAAAGAAAAACATTTAGCCAACTGTCTAATGCGAATGGGTTCTTTTCAGCCAAATGAAGACTGATCACCTACGCAGGGCCATACGGGTATGTTAAATGTTAATAGGTAATAAAGCGGCGATCCGCTCTTCTTTGGTGTTCATGAAGTAACGTTCCCTGTAAATCAACTGTCACAAAGTAAACACGGTGACGGGCTTTCTGACCCTGCCTGGCCCACCCAGAGTCCAAGCAGGACCGAGAAGGGCCCGCCTCCACCGCACTGCAGGCACCCAGCACCCACCCCAGGGTGCTCGCGGACCCAGTGTCAGACAGGGAGGGACACGGTCAGCCCTTTCGGTGTGGCGTGAAGCGGTATTAATTTCTAAGTGACCTGTTTAATCAGAAAGTCCATGGCAGGGCCATTTAGCGTGAGCCCCATCAGCAAATTTCAAAATACAGGTTTTGCTGGCAAAATAGCCCCATGCTGCCGGTTCGCAGTCAAATATGTATTTAGCCTCCTGAGAATCCTTTTTACAAAGCCAGCAGCTCCAGCTTGCACAATGGTTTAATCGTATATTGTTCTCTGAGTACTAACCCTTTACAAATCATATGACATAAAAAGAAAAATAAGTAACATTGTAAAGACAGTAATGAGAACCGTTGAGCTAAAGTGCCTCTTAAAGAAATCCTAATAAATTCCAGAATTTCTAGTCTTCTGGCAAGCTTTCCATTTAGAACAAAATCAATGATCAATGGCTGCAGCGAGCCGGCGTGAGGCTTGCATGCCTCCGGAGCAGGGAAAACTCATAGACGAAAGATGACATTTCGGGAAAAAGAGCTGACATTGAGTCCATCACTGTCATCGCTTCTGCCATAAAGCAGCTTCAAATATTAAAACATTTTTCATCTGTGCTGCATTATTGGCACCAGAAATTGTTTTCTCTCTGTCTGGTGCGCACTTGAACTGCAGCAGCGCTCCCCGGAGACTCGGGATTGTTACCAAGGCCTCATAACATATTGGCAGTTGACGCGGTGGTGTTCGTGTACACTTGCCACTCACGCGGAGCCTCCCCTCCCCCGGGCCGCGGGCGCAGACCATGGGCGCGCGGGGGATGCGCGGCCGCCAGACCCCAGAGCCCAGCGGCGGTGTGCGACCCCGTGGCTCCCTGCGCTGCGCACCGCCCCAGCCCGCCCCCCGCCCCCGCCCCGGCCCCCAGATAGCCCCCCGCTACAGCCCTGGCATCTCCCAGGAGGTTGTCACAGGCCTTTGGACTTACGAGGCTTTGGCTACCCGGGGGGCGGCGCGGGGCGGGGGGGGGGGGGGTGTAGTCTTTAACATAAGGCAGACATAAGCTGCTGTTCCTTTCATTTCCGTGGCTCTGTGTGAAGATGGAGGGAAATAAGGACGCGCCGTTTGTATGCCTGTCCTCACAGTGCTCACTGTTTAGACGGTGACAGTTATGTCAATCTGGAGGGACAAATGGCTGGGAAGGGAGTGCGCGCGCCGGGGGATTGGCATCAACCAGCCCCCCGCCAACCCCCAGAGGGTCACTTGGACTCCAGAGGATGTTCTCTGGGGGGGCCTCCCCCTGCGCCTGCCCGAGGGGAACAGGGAGCCCTGAGATGAAAGGCTTTCAGGGCAGGTGCAGGAGAGGAGAGGCACCACAGGCCGATTTGGGATTCCCAGCTTCTGTGGGAACTGGGACCCAGGATCTAGGGAGTTTGTATGTTTGCGTGGCTGTGGACCACGTCAAACCCTCCCAGCCGTCAGCCTTAAACTGACGGACATGGCCATGTCCTTTTGCTTTACAGGAGAGAAGCCCGTTCTATGGCAAGTACTTTCCTCACCAGAAGAAGCTGCTCTTTCGGGGGCTGGTCTGGCCAAGCTGATTTCTGCATGCTTAAGGTGTGGGGTTAGAGAGGGACGGGTGGCTGGCGGATGGCAGGACCCCTGGCTGTCCTGACTGGGGCCATGCTCCGTGGCCTTTGGACTGTAGGGCTTGGCAGGGTGGGGGCACCTGTCCAGTCAGGGGGGCAGGGAGGGTGGACCCAGGGCTTACTCAGACTTCTCCAGGAAGAGAAGCACCCGGGGCCCTTGGTGCTTTCAGGTCATTAAATAAAACCTGCTTTAATTCTAAATAAAATCAGAAGGAAAAAAAATGAACTTTTAGGGCGCAGGATTCCATTTGTCATGACCTCAAGGCAGCTGTAAAATGGGTTTTTGAGTTTTTTTTTTTTTTTTTTATGTGGTGACAGGCCCACAGAGACAAAGTGCCTGGCGCCCTGTGAGAGGCGGGGCATCTCCACGACTCTGGGAGCCCCTGGCCCGGGCTCCAGGAGCTGTGGTCCAGCAAGGAGATATCACAAGTCTGTAAAGAACTAGAGTTTGGGAACAATGTGATGGGTTGCAGCAGACCGGCAGGGATGATCCTGCTGGAGAGACAGGGTACCTCCTGGGGAGGGGCCTTTGAGATGAGCCTGCAGAGAAGGACCCTGTCAGTGGGAGGAGGGCCTGGGAGACACCATCTGACCACTGACCACAGGGAGAGGCCGGAGCAACTTGCAAACCTTCGTGTCCCTGACTCCCAAGCCCGCCCTCCTCCCCCAGTGGCCACAGACTCTTCCTGTGCCTTCTCCCACTCACACGTTTGCCCCTTCATCAGATGACACATCACGCATCACCCCAGGCAGGAGCCCTCCAGTGGATGCAAGCACCAACATGCTGGGCTTTGCACATGGTGCTTATCCCCACTGAGGCTCATTTGCTTATCAGCCAAATGGAACTCAGAGTCTAAAGTACCTGGTATACAGTGGGTGCTTAATACACAGTAGCAGCTTTGAGGAAGCATGGAGAAATCAACAGGTGTAGACCTTCACACTGGGCTACTTTCTAACTCATTTTGCAGGCTTCTCCTCGCCCCTCTGGTTCTTTGGAGAGTGTGCGGGCGACTTTTCCCCTGCCTCCAGGGCCACCGGACACTTCACATCTTGCAGGCATCCAGACCTCCAACACCAGCCCTGAAGCTCCCGATTCTCCTAGAATCCCCATCGACGAACAGAGGAGCAATCCAGGTGCTCTGCTCGGAACCCACTCCTGTTAACCCAGGGAAGTGTGCACACTTGCCTCTGCATGGGGTGTGCTGGGGAGCCGGAGAAGGAGGAGCTGAGCCGGCACCTTGACTCTGAGGTCTGCAGAGCCCCCCAGGAGCAGAGCAGAGCCCCGGCCGGGTGGGAGGCAGGGAGGGGGGTTGGGGGGAGATGGGGAGGGCCTCCTTCCGCAGGTCTCCCAGCCCCCAGGCAGGTTTCAGCCCCACCTAAGAACCCCAGGCAGCGGGGCCAGCCTGGGTTGGGGGGAGGAGAGGGGCACAGCCAGGTGTGAGGGAGGAGGCTGACATCTGGCTCCCCCCCCAATCCCCCGCCTCAACGCCCCGCCCACCCCAGCTCCTGCCTTCCTTGCCTTTAATACCCATCCCCACAGCCGAGGGGCGGCAGATAAAAACATGCCAGGTTTAGCATTTCGGGCAAGCCGAGGGTGGATTACCGGGGCACTGAGAGGAAGGGGAAGGAAGAGAAGGAGCGCGAGACGGAGACCACACAGGGAGCCGGTGCACAGAGCCGGGCGCAACCATCTGCCGCGACTTCACTTGCAGCTCTGGAAACTGACAGACACTCCTTGAGCAAGGCCCAGGCCCGTCAGATGAGTCAATCAATCAAAAAAATTCTTATGAAACTTAATCATAGAGGGTCGTGTTAGGGAGTGGGGAACAGATTAAATTACCACGGTATTAGATACGGGAAATGATTTCTGTCAAAACCATCTTTACTGCAATTATAATATGTTAATTATGTATTTCATTAAGTAAGTGGATTAGAGTCTGCACAGATGAAATCATGTGGAGGCTTTGAATCATTTGCTGAGCACGGTGGGAGGACTCCTGTGAGTGGAACCCGGTTAATTTGGAAAACTTTCACATGCTAAATGTGATTTTTGTTGTTGTTTGGTTCCCTGACCCCGGCCCCCAGCGCCGGTGGAGGAAGTCCACGGCTGTCGGGGTGCTGAGAGGGTCCAAGCCCCCACCTCCACCGACCGCCCCGGGGCTCGTGTGTCCGGAGCCTGTCAGGGAGGCTTTCTGCTTTCTGCTATGGGCGTCCAGGGCACAAGGCGCTGCTGAGGGTTTCCGAGGAGGACAGACACCGCTTGTCCCTGCCCGTCTGCTTGCAGTGTCTGCAAAGTCCTCACCAGGTCCATAGCCACCAGGGCATAGGTGCAGAGACAGGATGGCATGGCCCTGGCAAAGCCGCTCTGGGGTGTCCTCGTGCATGTGTTCGGGCCCCCTCATCATGTGCAGCTGTCCTTGCCCTTGACCCTTGGGGAAGCTGCCCATGGGGAGGAGAGCTCGGAGGAGCTGAAGCATAATCTCCTTGCCATGCAGCAGGCTCCCCAGCTGTGGACAGCTACCACAGCACAGGAAGATGAAGCCAGATGTTTCACAGCACCTATTCCAAGCTGACGGGTTTAATTCTCTCTCCCTCCGGGCTCTCCTGTTCTGGTAAGCTGTAAGGGGGGAGGGCTACTTAGCCAACTGGTTTCCAGGCACCACTATCTGTAGAGCTGAAGCAAGGCCATGGGCTGAGGGCAAACCTGTACCACCCAGTCCCCTTAGACCACTGTGGTGTGGTTTGTCCCTCCAGAGGGGGACACTCTCATCCCCATCTAAGCTCAGAATCTGGTGGACTGCCCGTCTCAGCTTCAGTTCGGAGACCCAGAGACTGCCAAGAAGCAGATCCTTTATCCCTCTGCAGCCCCCCAGTCCCCATTCTCTGGTTCTGAAGCCCCTCCGGGATTTGAGGGGGCAGTTGAGCCATAAAGGAAAGAAAATAAGAGTGAATAATTATGTTTCAAAAGAGGAAGGACCCATGAATGTCCTGGGTCCCTGAGAATTTGGAATAACAGTAACAGCACAAGGGAGTTTTGACAAAGGGAAGGAAGGAGGGGAGGCGGGCGGACAGGCCTGCTGGTGTGCATGGCGGCATAAGTGACGGGAAAAGGTTGGTTGATTTGATGAAAACCCCATCAGCCTCTCTGGGGAGATATTACTTTCCTCATTATTCCACTGATTGGCCTTATTTCATCTGAAGAATGCCACACATTCCTTAAGGCCTGGCAAACCTCTTTAACAATATCCAGAAAAAAAAAAAAAAAACTATCACCTCATTAATCGAAACAACAAAGAAATTAACACAAGTCATCTTCTTCCTCAGGAATCAGTTGAGAGACTCACCCAGCCCCTTTCTTCTGACCCAGCCGCCCACTCCTCAACCCCCCAAATTATCAAATGAATTGCCTAAATGGTATACACATACGATGGTTGTGGGAGGAGCTTGTTTTCTGATATGGCGAGGGCTGGAGAAGCTTTATCAATCCCATAAGGAGAACAAAGACTCAGCTGGGACCCCAGCATTCCCCTTTGCACAGACACAAAATCCTAATGTGATTGGATGACTCAGGATGAGTACAGCGTTCAGGGAGAGTTTGTCCTGACGCAGGAGAATCAGTTTCATCCCTAATGCTAGCAGAGTTCCACTTGCCGACCCAAAAACAGGTAAGAACTATAAAACCCATGTGTGAAATTCAGACTGAGGCTGGTGTTATCAATGGCCTGGAGCTTGCAATAACTGTTAAGTGCATTTTTTTTTCATTATTCTTTAGCAAAGAGGTAAGATTTAATGATGTAAGTTAACAATGGATGATAATTTAAAGTGGTGACAATAGTTTAATTATTCACGCACACACAAAAGTTAACTTCATAACTTATTTCTTTGTAAGAACAAGTTCATTTAAAATATTTTGAACTGTGCATACAATTGTCACATAGACTCTTTCCTTCATGGGGCTTTGTAGAGACAAAGAGTCAATTCTCTCAGTAAATTTTCTCACTAGACAGTTGTACAGACGGAGAATTCTGTCTCATGAAAAAAAGGAGAAGAGGCAGAGGAGGAAGAAGAAGAAAGAAGGAAGGAAAGGGAAGGGAAAAAAAACAAAAACAGAAGTCCCATCATTGGGTTTGGCCTAGAATTTCCTGAAGACTCAGGGATGGGATGGGTTGTTCCCTACTACTGTGTCTTTCCCAACTCACCTAAACAATAATTGTGTGTGTGTGTGTGTGTGTGTGTGTGTGTGTTTGTACGTGCACATGTGTGTTCCTGTACTTTATCAGCCTCTCTCAGAAGGCCATTCCCATTTCTTTGATGTGACTACCAAGGCTAGAGATGGGGTCAGGGGGCTGGGGGTACAGCTTCAAGGGTGACTGGAAAAGAAAGGAAGAAGAACAAATATGTACTGGATTTGGGGGACAGCCTCTTGAGTTCAGAGTTTTGGGATGATCTCAGGGTCATAGAATTGTAATCTGACTGACTCCCAAAGTAAGTGAACCTTACCAAAGGACTTTCAAATGTGCCAAAGCTCCAGGGCTCTGAGACGCAGATGGCAGAATTTCAGGAAACTGACATTCCTGATTGGGGATGCAGCAGGACCTCTGCAACTTTCCATCCCCTCCTGAATTGTCTGCCATGTAAAAATGCAGCATTCAACCATGCCAAGTGCCCCACCCATTTCAGGTCCTCAGTTTCTCTTCGCTGCCTAGCTGCTATGATCCTTTTCCACTGTTGACAACAGCTTCAGAAACTTCTAGAATCCAGTGGAGTGACACCTGAGACACCATCACCGGACCTATGTCTTCATGCCCTTGCCTTGAGAGAAAGCATCTTAAAATTCTCCTAAAACCACAAAGAAGTAAAACTATGGTTGGATCAACACAGTGCCACTGTTCAGATAAAAATACAATATCATCAAACACATACATAAATGTGTTAAGCCACCAATACCTGAATGTCATTGAGCATTTGGATAATCAAATAACGGCCACTCCATCCAGTCTTTTTGTAATGACCCCCTTAGTAAAATCGTCTCATTGGACAGTTTTAGAGATCAGGAAGCCTATGGATAAAACAATAATAACTCTGCCACTAAAGTTCAGCTTATTTACTATGGTCTGCTGTCACATAGCTACAGTTGACGAGACTGTGTGATATACAAAGGCCAGTTTTCTACCATGATTCCTTATCATAAAAAAAAAAGATTTTTAAAGACGATTATAACACAGAACTCAATATTCCTACTGAAAAATGTATACCCTGGACTACAGACCTTCAAAAATCCCGAGACCCGTTCTTCCATTCTTCTGAAGACAAGAACCATGCGTGAAATTTAGTTCCCTCTGCCTCCTCCTACTTAAGCTAAAAGTAGAGGAAAGGGTGGGCATGCATTTGAGCTGAGAGTAAAGTGCCATTGGGAACTCTGAACGAATACTGAAGGCCATGATAATCAGACCAGGGATGTCTGGTTGGTGCTCAATAAAGAGCGTCCATTGCTTGTTGACCATATACCTCTTCACTCCTTAAAATTGCTCCACACACTGGGTACTCTCTATTATTTGACTCTCTTTTGCTTTGTAATTATCACCACCTAACCTTTTTTTGGTTTAAGGTTTTTACTTGCTTATTGCCCGTCCTGCCTTCCAGAATGCGAGCTCTATGACAGCAAGGGATTTCTCCTTCCTGTTTGTCATGGTAGGAGGTACCTAAAATAGTGCCTGGCCTGTGTGGGTAACAAACTAATATTTGTTGAACACAGGAGTAGATATGTGTCTCCTCAGTTTGTTGATCATTAGATGATCTTTCCCTCCCTTAATCTAGTAGGTGTGTTGACACACTGAACTGAAAAAGGGATTAGGAGAACATAACCTATTGTAGAGCCATTGGCATAATTCTTTGTTCCCCTACATTCAGCCTGTTCTGTAGGAGTTTGTAGTTATTCCCATTTAAGGGGCAAAGTAAATTTCCTCACCTATTGACCTTAAGTCTGATCAAGAGACTGGCTTTGACCAATAAAATGAGATTGAAGTGACATTGCTTCAATTCTGAGCCTTGGCCTTGAGAGGTCTTGCTTGTTTCTGCTGACCCCTTGCACTTCTGCCATCACCATGAGAACACAGACAAGCTAGTCTGGTGATCCCAGGAAAAGACTGCAAGACCCTTAGAGCAGAGCAGCCCAGCTGAGCTTAATCTAGGTGGACCAAACCCCAACTAACCCACAGCTGCATGAATTACATATGCTTATCTCTGTATACCATTGATATCATTTGTTATGCAACAATGCAAGGCAAGATTTCACCTTCTGTCTCAACTGTGTGTCAACCAGTCCCCTGGATGAATGACCCTGCACCAGAGACACTGAGTTGGCCAAAATGACCAAGGTAGAGATATCCACGTCCAGGCCAGGACACGTGTCCTTCATCACTCAATGGACAACAGGGGAGGCAGAAGAGAAGCATTCCTACCAGAGTGAATCCAACTAAGTGCCATCACTGCATTCTGCATTCCCTGCACATTGTCTCATTTAGTCCTTTGTGGGTGAAGATGCTAGGCTGACTGACGGGACACCGCTTGCCCCTGGCCCCATACCTGAGATGTCCAGAAACAGTCTTTCAACTGTTCTCCTCAGAGAACATTCCAAAGAGGAGGACCAAGTCTGTCTGCAATCAGAAAAAAATGGGTAGATGAGCAGAGCTAACCCACTATTGGGCCAGTCTCCCCCACTCTCCACTCCTGCTCCAGTACCAAGAATGGCTTTGGCCTCATCTAGACACGGGCCCATGCTCTCCCCGGGACTATGTGACTTGGACGAAGAATATGTTTTTTGTGGAATTCTTTGCCTTCCCGCCTTCTTACGTGCCTTAGATAATCCCCTCCAACAGGAAGCAGCACATCACATGAGGGATGTTGGAATTCTACCTTCAAGATGACAACACTTTGAAAACAAAGGAATGACCATAAGTCCAATTTGTTTCTTTGTCAGGCTCTCCAAACACAGTTTTGTTGTGAGAAAGTGATCATCCCTTTGGGAAATGGAATAATTGTGACTTGCGTTTGATGACACTTTTTAAAATTTATTTATTTATTTTTTTGTATCCTGGGCCCTCATTCACTCATTCATTAGATAGACTTCTACTGAGTGTCCACAGTTCCCCAGGCGACCTGCTCAGGCCAAAGGGCCTATCTTCTTAAATAGGTGCCCCTGTAGCTTGGAAACATTTCCTGATAGACGCCATCTGTCATCATTTCCCATTCAAAGACTTAGATGGTTTTCAGACATGAGCCCAATTCCTCAGCTTCTTCTGTCCCTCCTGACTTGACATGTGTCCTGCTTTCCAGAGCTCCACCTATTGCCACATGCAGTTCCCCTACCCTGAGTGACCTCCTCCGTTCCCCTCTACTTGGGAAGATCCTACTTATTTTCTAAGACACCAATCCTAAGGCTTTTGTAATGATTAATTTTATGAGTCAGTTTGACTGGGCTAATGGATGACCACATAGCTAGCTGGTAAAATGTTATTTCTAGCTGTCTCTAGGAGGGTGTTTCTGGAAGAACTTAGTATATGAATCAGTAGACTGGGGATCTTCCAATCCACTAAGGGACCTAATCGAACAAAAAGGCAGAGAAAGGGCAAATTTGCTCTTTGTTTGGGCTGGGACACCTATCTTCTGCTGCTCATCATCACGTCCGATTCTTGAGCCTTCAGACTTTGAATGATACCACTGGCTTTCCTAATTATCCAGCTTGCAGATGGCAGAGTGTGGGACTTCTTAGCCTCCATTATCATATAGACGAATTCTTATAATGAACATATAATACATACATACATAATACATATAATGTGTGTGTGTGTGTGTATATATATATATACACACACACACACACATTATATATTATAGAGAGGGAGAAAGAGAGATTGAGAGAGAGAGAGAGATCTGTAGATTCTCTTTGGGAAATCCTGACCAATACAGCTTAAAACCCAAGGGGCCTTCTTCACTTCCCTGAAGAAGAAGCCATCACAAGCCCCTGAATGACACCACTGTGAATGACACAGTTTCTACTGATTTGAAGCACACTGAGAATACATCCCGAATACTGATCTGATGATCACATTGCATTGCATTTCTTGTACCTATCTGCCTCTCCCATTGAGATGTGTACCTCCGGAGGTTGGGGACCATGTTAGAGAAACCTCAGCTCCTGTAAATATGCAATAAAAATAAGTGATCCGAAGTTATTCACATACTCATTCTGCTCATTGTTTGTTTTGTGTCTACCTAAAACTAGATTGTATGCTCCAAGAAGACAGGATGCATTATCCATTGCATTTAATGGTGTATTTATGAATCCCGAAACAGTGTCTGACATAATACAGGTGATTAATAAATATTGCTGGCTGAATGGATGGTTAGGAGCAGAGAGATTGGGATTTTTCAGAACTTAGGTAACAATAACACCAGTCACCAAATGCCTTGTGTCCTCTTGAGGCAGTCTTTCCTATTCTAATGGTTACTGTTCTCCGTATTTAAAAAAAGAAAACACAAAGCCGGTATATTCCCAGGGTGGCAGGACCTCCCACCTGCACCAGTCCTGGTTGGCCAGAGCACAAGCAGATATCAGACAACCACCCTGGGTGTCTATTTAAAGTGAAGAAGCTTTCAGTCCTGGATCATTATCCACCTGCAGAAGTACAAAGATCTTTATGAGAACACCATCTTTTCTGGTGATCACACCTCTAGAAATGATGTTATAAGGCCAGGAAATTGATTTCCTGCATTGCAAAAATCATTCCTGGGGTCATCAGTGTCAAAGCCAACTGATTCATAGATTTCTTTTTTCTTTTTCTTTTTTTTTTTTAAGATAAAGTGAAATATTGTTTTGTGGGTTAAGCCTAATAAGATGTGATTAAATTCATCTTTTGAATAAGTGTTATGGTTTAACACAAGCAGTCACTCTTGGTCCTTCCTTAGTCATAACCTATAGAATTACTCTCCCCCATAAGCAAGAAGCAGAGGATGGTGGGGCACCTAAGGACAAGGCTGGCAGGCATCTTCTGCTACCCTGTGTGACCGGACCAAGGAGCCCGTCCTGTACAGGCTATGAGATTGAAAGGGGAAAAAGCCACTTTGCTGCCTATCAACAGAGTGCCAAATTGGTACGACCATTTCAGAGAGCAATCTGACTGTAGGTATTGAATCAAAAATATGCTGACACCTTAATCCAGCAATTTCCTTGTAGGAATTTAATTTAGAGAAGCTCTCTTGCAGATATACAGGAAGATGCATGTGAATAGTGCATAATGGGGATGCTTATAATACAGGGAAATGATGACAAGCTATTTAATGTCAATAGCGTGTGTGGTGGATAAAGAAAATCTTGCTATATTCAAAGACTGGAATACTATATAGCAACTAAAATGGATGAACTAGTGCACTTGTTGATTTCAGCTCAGGTCATGATCTCAGGGTCATGAAATCGAGCCCCACATCGGGCTCTGCACTGAGCATGGAGTCTAATTGAGATTCTTTCTCTCCCTCTTCCTCTGTCCCTCCCCCTGCTTGAGTGCACTCTCTCTCTCTCTAAAATAAATAAATAAATCTTTTAAAAAAATAAAAAATAAATAAAATGAATGAACTACAAAAGGAGTGAGCAGGCTGTAGGCAGCAGGCCATATCTTATCTGTCACCTGTTTTTGTAAATAAAGTTTTATTGACAACTACACCCATTCACTCACACGTTGTTTAGGACAATATTCACATATTGTCTATGACCGCTTTTGCACTAGACAAGTTGGGACAGAGACCATACATCTTGTGAAGCCTAAAATATAACTATGTGGCCTTTTTCAGAAAAAATGCACTGACCCTTTTTTATGTTTTTTAAGATTTATTTTTTTTTTGAGAGAGAGAGAGGGAGCATGAGCAGAGAGAAGAGGCAGAAGGAGAGAGAGAAGCAGGCTCCCCGCTGAGCAGGGAGCCCGATGTGGGGCTCGATCCCAGGACCCTGGGATCATGACCTGAGCTGAAGGCAGATACTTAACCTACTGAACCACCCAGGCACTCCTGATTCATTTTAAAATAGAGCTGCACAGCTCATGTTGACTGGAGAGGGAAGACAATGTTGAACGGGAAGGGTAGATCAGATGGCGGTATGATGTGTCACAACACCATTTCTGTGAATTACACACAAAAATGTATGACTATGGACATAAATATGCAAAAGTGGCCCAAATGTCAGCCTGGCTCCTAATTCTAGCTGCGTCCGTAAGGCCCAAGGAAGAAAGACGGCCTCGAGAGGAATCCAAAGTTAACACAGAGATAATGATTTGTTCTTCTCCTACGTAGAGAGACTTGGAACAAGTATGACAAAACTGCACTCCCAGCAGTGCAGAAACTGGACGGAGGGGACCGTCCCCAGGACACAGGTTTTGGTGAGCCAGGTACAGGCCACCCAGTCTCACCCCTCACTCGCTCTCCTGGTGCAGCAAACAATCTCATTAATTTTAAGTGACAGCGCTGACCTGGGGATTAACAGGTTTATGCAAATGCTCAATTCAAACTGTCTTGATTGAGTTTCCCCACCTCTAACACCACCACAAGGAGTTAACCATAGGGCTCATTGAAGACTGCATCATCCAAAATGGTAGCCGCATGTGGCCGTTGAACCCTTGAGATGTGTCTGAGCCGAAATAAAACATGCTGTTGATGTAAAATAAAGGCCAGGTTTCAAAGACTTAATCTAAAATTTATGCAGTGTCTCTCTTTTAGAATTTGTCATATTGATTGACTTGAGAAAATATTTGGAATATTGGTGTATTCGTTTTCTCTGGCAGCTGTGACTGGTAACTTTGTACTGATACTGGTAACTATGGTGGCTTTAAACATCACAAATGTGTTATCTTACAGTTCTGTGCGTTCAAAGTCCGACGCAGGTCTTACTGGGCTAAGACTAAGGGCTATATCCAAGGTGTCCATTGACAGATGAATGGATAAGGAAGATGTGGTATATATACACAATGGAATATTATGCAGCCATCAAAAGGAATGAGATCTTGCCATTTGCGACAATGTGGCTGGAACTGGAGGGTATTAAGCTGAGCGAAATAAGTCAATCAGAGAAAGACATGTATCATATGACCTCACTGATATGAGGGATTCTTAATCTCAGGAAACAAACTGAGG
The DNA here is from genome assembly GCF_003265705.2 of Callorhinus ursinus. Taxonomy (NCBI): domain Eukaryota; kingdom Metazoa; phylum Chordata; class Mammalia; order Carnivora; family Otariidae; genus Callorhinus; species Callorhinus ursinus. The sequence goes on along the minus strand of NW_027397123.1, from coordinate 7,713,362 downwards.
GTTGCTGGAGTGGTGGGGGGTGGGAGGGATGGGGTGGCTGGGTGATAGACATTGGGGAGGGTATGTGCTACGGTGAGCGCTGTGAATTGTGGAAGACTGTTGAATCACAGGCCTGTACCTCTGAAACAAATAATACATTATATGTTAAAAAAAAAAAGAAGAAGAAGAAGATAGCAGGAAGGGAGGAATGAAGAGGGGACATCGGAGGGGGAGACAAACCTCAGAAACAAACTGAGGGTTCTAGAGGGGAAGGGGGTGGGGGATGGGCTAGCCGGGTGATGGGTATTAAAGAGGGCATGTTCTGCGTGGAGCACCGGGTGTCATGCACAAACAATGAATCATGGAACACTACATCAAAAGCTAATGATGTAATGGATGGTGATTAACATAGCATAATAAAAAAAAAAAGACTAAGGGCTATATCCTGTTCTGGAGGTTCTAGGAGAGAATTCTCGCCTTGCCTTCTCCAGCTTCTGGAAGTGGCCTTGTACACCTTGGTTCCTATTCCATCTTGCAGCCAGCAAGCCCTGGCGAGTCCTTCTCACACGGCATCATCCTGACCCTGTCTTCTACCTCCCTCTTTACTGTTAAACACCCACGTGACCACACTGGACCCACCCAGCCAATCTAGATAATATCCCTATCTTAAACTCAGCAGATAAGTGAATTTAATTCCATCGAAACCTCGATCCTCCTTCACCCATGACATCCAACGTCTACAGGTCCTGTGCATCCATGAAGGGCTCTTTATTTTGCCTATCTCTACATGCACTGTGTACATAGAAATACAAGCTATGATTAAAATTCATTTCCACTTGTTGCTTGCTAATTTCGTAATGTGCTTACCAGAAAATGTAGCACTCCACAGAAGGCTTGCATTTTCTTTCTCTGGGACTGCGCTGCTCCAAGGCAACGTGTACAGGTGTTTTGCCAACTCTAAGGTTCACTGATGGCAGGGAATGTCCATTGAAAGAAAATTTTTTCCTTGAAGCCACTCTTGAACGTGACAGAAACACACCTTGGCCCTCACAATAAATAATACCAACAATAGCTCATGTTTATTGAGAGTTTACTACGTGCCGGGCCCCGTGCCTAGACATTCATTTGTTTCATCTTGTTAGGAATCCTGAAACTGGTACCGCTGTTATTTACATATGACAAGTCAGGCTGCTGAAGCAGAAAGAGGTTAAGAAATTTGCTCAAAGTCACACAGCCAACAAGTAGGAGTAGGGGCCAGGCAGTGGGATCTGCAGACTTTCCCCCCAAGGAGTGTGCATGTTTTCAAGGGCAGTTTTGCATCCCTAGCTGTGAGAAGCGTGCTGGTCCGAGATGCAACCAGCAGAGGCTGATGCTCCCTGCCAGTCCCCCCACCTCGCCCCCGCCCCTACTCTCTGCCCACAAACTGCAAATGACACCTTTTCTTCCGGAAGCCTGTCCGTGTGACACCCCAGGTGCCTAGTGCCCTGACCAAGAAGCACGTTTTCCCTGGTGCTCACTCTGGTGTTGTCCCTCCCCCTCCTCCACAGGTCCCCGAGTATGGCTCACTCCGGGTTCCCCACGTGACTGATTTGTACCCCAACAGCTACAGAATCAGGCCCCAACTTCCAAGAACCTCAAACGTAAGAACAGTTTGATTACATACATACATATTCACATATATGCATATATATATAATTTAAATATCTCTATATATACCTAAAATATTTGTATATGTTCAAATGCCGATATATACTTAAATATCTTTTTATACACGTGGATATGTGTGTGTGTGGAAATTTGTCATGTACCCCCTTCGCCTTTCCCATTTATCCCATCCAGCCCCTTCGAGCTCTCTCAAATGATACCTCTACAGCTCAAGATTTCTTCACATAGGTCCAAAGTCAGTGAAAATCTATTTAACATTTATTTGTACGCATCTTAGTATTCACGCGCATGCACACACACACACACACACACACACACCCATCTCCTATGAAAAAGACCCTGATCACCACACAGGTGTGAATGTCTGTCTTCGTACTGATACATACACTTAAGTACATCCATACCCCCAAGGGGAACATTTTTAAATTATTTTGGTGATCCTGGGTTCTGGATCACTGACGTCCATGTAGTTTTCTACAGTATGTTTAGCCCAAACCACTCACATATTAAAGAGTCTGCACACCTGGAGTTATATTTCATTTATTCCTCCTCTCTTCCTAATCTACTCTCTATTTGACCTCCTTTTAGGCAAATGCAACATTTGCATGATAAGAGATGTTTTCTGGAGCTCATCTGCAGCTCCTAATATCTGGATCCCCTCTGGGCCGGCCACCTCCCCCCTTAGAGCCTCTAGCTTCTTGGTCCTGATGTGCAGGATCCAATTAGGAGGTCTGCAAATGCATTTTTGGAATCATACTATTTTGTTTTTTAGCTAGAGCTTGGCAAACTCATTCTGTAAAGGGCCAGACAGTAAACAGTTTAGGCTTCTCAGGCTGCGTGGTCTCTGTTACAATTCCACTCTGCAGGTGGATGGCGTGAGTCTCAGACGATATGTCAAAGCATAGACATGCCCGTGTTTCAAGAAAACTCTTTCAAAAATGGGCAATGGGGCTGAACATGGCCCACTGGCCATACTTTGCCAACCCCTGCCAGACACCAATGTGGGTTTTTATTTCTGAATATCTGTAGGTCACTTTCACATATGTCTGGTCAATGTACCTGGTTAGTATGTTAGGGTCCAAAGGAAAGGGAACACATTGGTGGCTGTGCTGAAACATGATGAGGTGGTGAAGGCAATGAGGTGACTCACAGCATCATTCCTTGTTTCCCTGGTTCTCTTCTTCAGCTCTTCTCCAAGGCCCGTGAGCCCCTTGAAGACGGGAACTGTGTTCCATTCTTTGCCTTCCCCCACACCCCTAGCACAGTGCCTGGCACACAACAGACACACACAGCAATGACTAAGGGCACTGAACAACACCGATAATGATTCAATTATCATTAGCTGAGATTTTTTAAGACCTCATGTATGATTGTCCTTGAAGACTTTTTCAGGAAATTGTGATGATATTCTTGCATGGACAATTTAAATGATCATTTCTGGTGGTTTTGCAAACCAAGGGGAAAAGTTATCTCCTGGGTCACCAAAGTTGTCCCCAAACACTTGAATGGATTGCTGGATAAGTAGATAAAGGCTTTCACAAACTTCCTTGCATTATTCTGGATCATAAAGAGCTGGATCTTCCCCCTTTCACCGCCGGGCACACATCACTTCCTGACCATGGAATTGTTTGCTGGACCCCTGAGGCCAGAGGAAGCCTCAGAATCCTGTGCACCCGATTCTCTCAGCAGCCACTCACAATCGACCAGAGCTAAACTGTGCTATGAACCAAATGTCTGTTGAGTACTGACCGTGTGCTCGGAGTGCGCTGGGTGAAGCATGATTTTCCAAATGTAGCGAGCTAACAGAAATATGGCCCAGGCAGGAATGTCCAAGTAAGGGCCACTGGCACTGAGACAGGCCCCAAGACGTGGAACTCCTGGTAAGTGAAGGAATAATTCCCCTCTTTTGACGCTCTCACAGTGTGCCAGTTTTTTCTGTGCCCGACTGAATCTCACAGCAGCCAGTAAAGTAGGTCCCTTCCACTAACTAGATGAGAAAAATGACATCCCTAACATGTCCGAGATCTTCCTAGCATCAGCTGAGAATGTTACCCAAGTCTGAGGACACAAAACCATGGAGCCCAGGAAGATGGACTCAGTGGGAAGTGAGAGGTGATGGTTAATTTTCTGTCAACTTGACTGGGCAGAGGGGGCCCAGATGAAACATTATTTCTGGAAGTGTCTGTAAGAGTGTTCCTGGGTGACGGATTATCATTGGAATCAATGGACAGTATGGCAGATGGCCCTCCCCATTGTGGGAGAGCGTCATCCAATCCACGGAAGGCTTGAATAACTAAAAAGGCAGAGGAAGGAGAAATTTGCTCCTTTTTTTTTCTGCCTTGCTGCTTGAGGTGGGACATTTCATTTCATCTTCTCCTGCCCTTGAAGTGGGATTTATGCCATTGGTTCTCCTGGTTCTCAGGCCTTTGGACTGAGACTGAATTATACCACCAGTTTTCTGGGGCCTCTAGCTTAGAGATGGCAGATCATGGGGCTTCTCAGCTCCTCCATATGAGCAATCAATCTCTCCATAGATAGATAGATAGATAGATAGATAGATAGATAGATAAATAGATAGATAGATAGATAGATAGATAGAAAGATGATAGATAGATTATAGAAAGGGCAAGCTTCCATGTAGGCAAATGCATTCTTATGCCTGTTTGGGAATCAGCCTGAAAGAATATGGGTGTGCACATTTAAATGGATGGATGGATGGCTGAGTAGATGGCTAAGTGGGCGGGTGGGGGGGTGGGTGGGTGAGTAGTTGGGTGGGTGGGTGGGTGAAGAGATGGATGGATGGATGGAACCAGATGAGACAAAGCAGAGTTTGAGGTAGAGTCCGTAGCATTAAGCCTGGAAAGATAAGATGGAGCCCCATTATGAAGGACCTTGAACGTCACTTTTCAGAGCTTGGATTTACTTGGGATATAGGGAGGCGTGACAGGTGCAGTGGGGGAATAAAATTCCTGGCATGATACTTTAAAAGATGAGTATGGCCCCAGGGACACGTGTTATAAGGATGCAGCCTAGAGGGATTATCGAGCAGCACTAATCGTGTGACAAGAGCCATACCACACACCATCCTAAGTGCTTTACAGTCATTCACTCGTCTAATCTCCACAAGGGCCCTAGAAGTTGAGTGCATTTTTATCATCCCTGCACTTCGGTGAGGAAGCCAAGACCCAGAGCATTAGGACCCCACCTGAGGTTGTACATACCGTGGATAGTGGCAGAGCTGGGGCCCAGTCCAGACCCTCAACCCCGACACCCTCCTTGTGGTCAGCCAATGGCCCAGAGGACAATAAAGGAGACCAGTATGGGGTGCAGGTGGGAGTGTGCCACCGGCAAGGTGTGAGGTCCATAACCTCTTGGATAATTGACCTGGAACATCATTTGCCCATGGACACTTGAATCCATGGCTCTCCTGACCCTTGGGGATCTGATCCCAGCCCCCTTCTGGGGGAAGAGCATCTTGGCAGCCAAGGGGCTCCTCTCAGGACAATTTCAGGGCAAGCCATTCCTCTCCCTTCAGCCTGAACCATCACGGGTCTTGCAGGGGGTGCCCTGTGTCTGGCAGCCCTGGCCTGTCAAATCTCTGATCTTATCATTTAGACTCTGCCCCTCTCACCTGCCCCTTAAGACCCGTCGGAGCAGGAGAGGTGTGCATCTTGCCCCACATCCTCACCCTTTCCAGGCTTGGGGTGGGGAGGAACAGGGAGAGGGGGTGCAGAGAACCGGAAATCTCCCCGGATGGAAACAGAGCCTTTAGCCCAATGGAAGCTGCGTTTCAAGACCAAAGTTCCCGGAGCTGGCCCAGCTTTGACAGTCAGCAGGAACCCAAGTGTGTTTAAAAGGCCACGTCTGTGTCTCAGTGCGGGCTGTGGCTTGCAAGGGCTTTCCAATTAAAGAGCAGGTGAAGGCCCCACCACCCTGCCTGTCCACCCCTGGCACAGGTCACGTTTGCCCCTGCTCCTGAGAGCTTCCAGGGATCCACTGGGACCCAGGACCTCGGGCCAGCAGCCTGGCTCACCATTTTGGGGTAGGAGGGTTGGGATCATCTGTCCATTTGGACTATAATCCCCCGGAAAGTACCACTCTGAGCTAGAGCCCTGGGAGGCACTCAACAAGAGCTACCAGAAGGAGGAAAAATCTCAGGTAAGCGGACTGAAGACTTCATCATTACCTAATAACCAAGTGAACGATTACCAGCATGTTTTTTTCATGAGAGTGCAGGGCTTGACCCTTTTGCAAATATTTTCTTAGCTTCCGAGAGCCTAGTACAGTGCTTGACACACAGGAGTAGCTCCGTAAATATTTGCTGAATGAAGGACTGAGTGAGAGAATGAAGAGGCACGAGGCTGGGAGTCAGAGCTCCCCAGTGCAGGCTAAGCTCCTTTAGCCCCTCATTAGATGAACCCTCGGCAGCTCCCATGCCCCTCTTCAGGCCTCAGTTTCCGTGGTGGTGGCAATGTCGTGGGGTGGGGGGGCTCTCGGGGCCCGCCTGTGCTTCTGCCCTCGCCCTGGCAGCTGGTTCCCAGGCTGCGTGCAGCCCCCAGGGCAGTCTAGGCACCTTTCTCCTCTTCCCCTGTCCTGGCAGCGGCAGAGGCTTGCTCTCCTGGCAGCAAGACACTAAATGGTTAAAGCACCACTCATTGTCTTTGATTTATGAAGTGGACGATGGGACCAGGGAAGCTCAACGGAAACAGCCCTTCTCACTTGCAGAGGGAGGCCCCAGAGAGCAGTAATTCTGTGTACACAAAGGCAAGCAGCAGCCTTGGGCCTCGGCCGTGCCGGAGAGCCCACCCTGCAGAGAGCCCAGCCTGGGGACCCTGCCAGGACCAGCGTCTGTCCTGCTCTGCACAGGGACGGAGGCGGCTTTGTCACCTGGGCGGTGCCATCCACCCAACCCGGGGACCTCCGTGGCCCAGCCTCAGCCCCTGGGGGGACCCAAATTGTAGCCCCGCACCCGGTCACTGCCCAGCGTCGTCTTTCAGCGGCTGCCAATCTATCAAGATTCAGCTACCGCTGTGAACCCATCAACTCCATGGAAAGGAAAAAAGGAACCCCTCACCACAGCCATTATTCATCCCGGCCTGAACTTCAGGTGACCTTTCCCAGTTCCACAGAAGTTGCAGATGGGAGCACCTTGGTGTGTCGGATTCCGTTTTACCCCCTCTTCTTTTCACAGACACAGTTTTTTTTTTTTTTTTTTTTTTCTGCTACGTGACCCTCTTTTGCCAGAAGATTGTTGGGTGGTCCATAAGTCATGATAGGAGTACAAGGCTGGGCTAGCGAGACAGCAGATTTCAGAGGAAAGAAGCCATCCAAAAAGAAAGAAAAGCCTGTGACCTCCTGGGGCTGTGTGGGGGAAGACCCCAGCAGCTCACCCCCCCGCCCCCGCCCTAAGCCAACTCACCCTTCGGACATAAACAGGGGCTGTTCTGCACCAAAGGCCCTGCCATGACCTGGGGTGGGGGGAAGGCAATGCTGTCAACTCTGCGGGGGTGTGTATGTGTGTGAGTGTGTATGTGTGTGAGTATGTGTGTGTGTGTGTCCCTGAGTCGCAATAAGGGTTATGCAGGGTGTAACTCCCGGTGTAAATTTAAAGTGACCTGAGGGACATAATTACATAAATCTCATCATGAGACAATATACTTTTTATTTGTTTGAATTTTATTTGTATTGGTAAAACTGACCTGAAACTGACACAAGTTTATTAGAAAAAGAACTCTGTAAAAGCAAGTGGGCTGGTCTTCTTACTTAAGATGGATGTGCCAACTTCTAGTATGATTAGAGAAATGGATAACTCACTAACATCTGTGCAAACCACAATAAAAAGGGATTTAGTGTTACCCCAAGGAAGGCAAGAGAGGCTGTCTGTCCATTAAACGCTTTATTACAGTGCCAACAGCTTTCTTCTAATTCAGTTACTCCAGCACGGCGTTCAGCACTCTGACTGCCTGTCATCCCACCAGACACTGCTCGGGGCTGGGAGGTTTTGTGCAAGGTAGGTGACAATCAAATGAGCCACTGAGAAGAGAGGGGCGCCTGACCCTCGTGAAGGATTAACTACAGAAAGTGAGTGTGATCATGTCACACCATTACTTAGAATTTTCACAGTCAATTTCTGAAAATATGAGATAAGTTCTTAAAGAGGCAGGTCTTCTCAGGAGCTCGGCAGACCTGGTGGGGTTTTGTTACATGCTATGGAGCAGGGCGCCTGGAGAGACAGGGCCTGCCGGGGAGGGAGGAAGCCTTGCTGGAGTCGTGGGCACCCAGTGTAGGGTACGCTGGAGCCAGACCCTGGAGCCATTCTCGTCCAGGAATAAAGCAGTTGAGAAGGAAGAAGATGGAGAGATGCCTCCTGGAGCCCACATGCCCTTTCCTCCCTCCTCCCCCACTTCCTGAGCCCAGCCTCCCCTGGGGACAGCCAGGCAAACAGGCATGGCCCTTTGGAAGGGGATCATACCAGCACGGATTTCACAGAAAGCCTTTCCAGGTCAGCTGCCTCTCTTGTTTGGTGCCAGTTTGGTGCCAGAATGGAATGCCCACCTCCCATCACCTCTTCCCACCCTCTGCAGTCCCCACCACCCCCTCACCATGGTCTTCTCCAGAAAACGATGTGCCCCTATTGCCTGCAAGGGGCACTGTTCCTGGTTCATCAGGGGATCCTGCCCCACAGGACCTCACAGTCTGGAAACGAAACAGGCCACATCCTTTAAAATGTGCTATATACCTGACACAAATACATTTGAAACACGTGTAATGGGTCTAGCAAAGGAAGACAGTGATTCAAAAGAAGCACGACACATTTTAGGGCCAGCTATTAGTGCATTCCTCTTTAGAGACCAGAGACCTGAGACGCAGAGAGGGCCGCCCAGAACACCCACAGTGCTGGGGAGGTAGGGCTGCGACCAGACCCCTCGCCTTTCCGACTCCCTCCGGGGACCAACAGGAGTTCTCCCTGCTGGGGGCGGCAGGGTCCATACTGAAAATGTGATGTATCCCTTTGTATCTGTATATTTAAATGAGAAAAGTAAACCGCAGACCCCTAAGCTTGGTTCTGCTAAAGTAATTTAACATCTGCTGCCACCTGAATCTAATTGAAACAATTCATTATCAAATTTACTGATCTGCTTAATGATTTTGTATTTCTCTTTCAAAAATCACCTTCCGCCTTAGCTAGCCTGGGTAAATTACTCTTCCTTTCAAACCTGAGAGCTTGAAAGGACCTGGGAGAACACCTAACTCAAGCCCTCTCATTTTAAAGATGGGATAACCACCGGGGGTGCAGGGTGGCAGGGGCGGAATGGGGTGGGGGCTTCCTCCAGGTCCAGGTCGGGGGCGTGGGGTGGGGGGAGTCAGGCGGGACTCGAACACATGCTGCGGAGGCAACACTCGCTCCGTGCGCATGCGCTGCTGCTTCTCTCCTGCATCTCTACAGCCCAGGCAAAAGAGGGAGCAAGAGGAAGGGGTGATGACAAATGGGAAAAACGGGAGGAAAATTTAAAAAAAGGAAGAAGTTAAAGACAGGGAAAGTGGCAAGCTCCCTTTCCAGAGCTGTGCTTTTTTTTTTTTTTAATATATATATGTTTTCTCAGCGGCAGTCTGTTAAAGAAATACTTCATTGTCACCGAGCACAGAGTCATTAAAGGCACCTTGGAAATTTGGACCCTTTTACTAGAATCACGGCTTAAATAGCAACTTAATTTATGACACTTCTCGAGGCTGATGGCATTTTTGCTCTAAGGTAAGGTCATCTCAGCATAGCCCCCTCCCTCCGTCGCTTCCCTTTAGCGCATGCCAACTCAAGAGGCGGTGCCTCTTCACTTCGAAGTAACTGATTATTCAACTGCTAAAATGTAAGTCACATATGTATGGAGGCACGTTTGAGTCCACGGTGTGTTTCTAAAAGAGAGCTCCTTTATATCTGCGTGTGAAAGAGAAGAGCGGAAGGGGGCTGGGGGGGGGGACCCACGAATGAGCATGTGAATAATTAGATCAGAGAGAGATGCCACCTTTTCTCAGGGTTGGAACTGCGAGGGGGGGGAAGGACTAGCACATAATTGACATAATTGATCTGGTATTTTTTTCCCTTTTTGCTGCAGTAATTTTTATGCATGCCATTGTTGCTGTTATTATCCAGGATGTGATCTTGTATGGTTGATAATACAGACTGGATATGAATGCGCGCGCCTACCAGCCAATCACAAATCTATAGTGTCTATTTCTGCATCACCAGGTGCTATCTCGTGGGAAATATCCTCTTTTTTGGCAGGCACACAGAGCGCTGCATTATCTGTCATTTTCATTAGATTCAAGCTACAGCTGAGCCAAAAAGACTTAGTTCTAGCATATGTGCTCAAAATGGCCAAGCTGTGATTGTCCAAATTCACCCTTTCACGATCGCATTACAAACAACTGGAGCCGAAGCTGGAAATTGGAGTGAGCAAAGTGCCCGAATTCCATTTGGGAAACTGCAAACACCGTAAGCTCCTAAGATTGGAGCTTATTATCATGATCCTCTCCAAGGATAGAGGAGACACTGGCTTCCATCAGAAAGTTCAACTTTTTTTTTTTTTTTTTATAGCCCATCTTAGGTAGGGTTGGGCGGTAGAGTCAGCCTGGATTTTGAGATCACTTAACAAAGAAAACCCAGCCTCTTTCATTCTGCCTTGTGCCTCGAAGTACCCCCGGGCCCTCAGGGAGGCTGTAGATTCTATACCTGGGCCTTGCCCTGAGCCAGGTAACCTTGAGTCCTGTAGGATGCAGGTGTCCACTGCTGGATGTGTGACTGGATAGTCTGGTGGCATGAAAACCATCACACATCCATCGGGGGCCAATTCCCGTAGGAATCATAAGAGATGAAATAAGCCAACTGCAGTAAAGTTGGGTCTCTATGCAAGTCTCGATCTATTTTATAAGTTCAATCTTATATTCAAATATGTGGAGAGGACATATCACAAAATTAAACCCAACTTAAAATGCTAAAAATTGGAGAGCCACGGGGCTGGGGAGGATAGTTACTCTACCCAGGAGACTTGATATTATTTTAAGCAGCCGTTGGGTGGGGGGCAAGGGGAGTGATAGACTAGTTGTTCAAGCAGAGTTGATTCTCTTAAAAAAACCAAAAGGCCAGCGGGAATGTGAAATAGTGCAACTGCTGTAGAAAGCGGTATGGCCGTTTCTCAAAATATGCAACATAGAATTACCATATGATCCAGCAATTCCACTCCTGGGTAGGTAGCCAAAAGAATTGAAAGCAGGGTCTGGAACAGATATGTGTCCACTCATGTTCACAGCAGCATTATTCACAGTAACCGAAAGCTGGAAGCAACCCACGTGTCCAACAACAGATGAGTGGATAAACTAAATGTTGTATATGCATACAGAGGAATAGTATTCAGTTTTAAAAAGGAAGGACATTAGGACACATGCTACAACATGGATGAACCTTGAAGACATTTCACTAAGTAAGGCCATCACAGAAAGATAAACACTGTATGATTCCATTTATATGAGGTACCTAGAGCAGTCACATGCATAGAGGCAGAAGGGTGCTTGCCCAGGGCCAGTGGAGGGGAATGGGGAGTTATTAATGGAGACAGACTCTCAGTTTTGCAGGATGGAAAAGACTTCTGTGGGTGGATGGTGGGGAGGGTCGCATAATAATGCGGTTAATGGCATTGAATTGCACCCTTCAGAATGGTTAAGATGGTAAGTTTTAGGCTATGTGTATTTTACCACAATAAAAACAATGGGAAATCAATGACTAGAATGGTAAATTTTATGTTATGTATATTTTACCACCCTTTTAAAAAAAGAAAGGCAACAATAGGCTCGTGTCTGTTTCCTCAGACCCTCTGCACCATCCAGCCTACTTGCAGCCCAGAGATGCAACTTGGTATCCCCAGATGCCCCCGGAAGGCTTGGACCTCAGCATCCAGAGCCATGTTTGGGCAGTGAATGAATCATAGAGGTGGAGGCTCGCCCCTCTCCTGGGGGAATACAAAGTTTGAATTTGTGTTTACTGTGCAAGTTGGCTTTGTCAACTGGTTTCACTGGTACCTAACTGGTTTCACTGGTTGCTGACTAATCTCAGTGGCAAAAAAATATTCTGGAAATATCTCTGTTTACAAACAAAAACAATAAGCAACACTGTTCTGGCCCCTCTGCAGAGGTGACCACTTGGACCCCCAACCTCCCTGAGTCTGTGCTGCAGAGATCCTGGGCCACACTGTGATCTTCCACACTCACCAGGCCATGTCTCTTTTGAGCTGTGTGCCAAGGTCCAAAGACAGCAGAAACATCCAGATATTGGTCGTGAGGGTGCATGCTGCCCCAGGATTGTCTTGGGTTTTCATGCTGGGGCAGTGGCTTCGCACACCACAATGTCAGAAGATTTCTACAGGAAGAACCCTGCTGATGAAACTTTGTCCTGACCCACAGAAGTGCTGGCCCCTTGTCCATGGCAGGCGGCTCACCATTTTTCATCTGCACGGCTGGTATGGTCTAGGTGAATGACCAGCATGCCAAGAGAAAGCCGGCATGAATGTTCTGGAAGCCAGGAGCAGTTGGGTCCAGGAGTAGCGAGCCCAGGATGAAGGTTAGCCTTGCTGAGTAGGGGCCGATCTGATGCTTGCTATCTTAGTCGCTCTGGCCACCATGACAAAATACCAGAGATTGGGAGGTGTAAACAGATGTTTATTGTCTCAGAGTTCTGGGGGCTGGAAGTGGAAATTCAGAGTGCCATGGTCAAGTTCTGGTGAGAGCTGTCTTCCTGCCTTGCAGAATGCCAACTTCTTCCTGTGTCCTCATATGTCTGAGAGACGGGGGGAGGGACGGAGAGACAGAGAGAGAGAGCACTCTGTTGGCTCTTCCTCACCTTATAAGGGCACTAATCCCATCACCGGGCTCCAGTCTCATGACCTCATCTAACCCTAATTACTATCCAAAGACCTCATATCCAAATACCGTCACCTTAGGGATAGGGCTTCACCATATGAATTTGGGGGCGGGGGAGGGGGGAGACGCAGACCTTCAGTGCATAAAAATTTGAACTTTATCTTCACTAAGCCATTCCTCCTGCAGCTAGAGAGTGCCCCACATCCGCTCTGCTCGCAGGGTCTGTATTCTCCTGTGCCCTTGATGCCAACATTCTGGCTCTATGACCTTCTCCCATTTTCCCTCCAAGTCCAGCTGGACGGGAGAGTTCAGTTTATCAATGGGAAACTACAAAATACCTGATTTTTAAATGATACTCTCCAAGAGGAGTCCTGTTGTCAATTAATTGTACTATGTTTTGAAACAACATAAATATTTTTTTTTATTAAAAGAAGTTTTCTCATGTATTTTCCTTCAATTATCACCATGTGACTAGAAACGAGGTAAGGCAATCTGAAAACAGTTGAGTGAGAGAATATACAAACAAACTTTCAAACTGTCTTTCAGCAAGTGAGGCTTAAGTTATTGAATATGCAAATTGCCTTATTAAAAGAAGAATGATGTCTTTTTCAGCAATCAGTTTAATTACAGTGGAATCCTTCAATAGAAAAATCAGCTTGTTTCTCAGAATAAAAATCCTTCAGAAAGGGAATTCAGGTATCCAGATCGAAATGAGAAAATTTACACTTGGTAGGAGAGGGGCTCACGTACCTGGCCCGCAAGCAGCAGAGAGGGGCATGGGGTCTCAGGAGCCCTGCCCTGCTGAGCCCGGCTGTCCAGCTTTCATCCTCCTGCTCTAAAGCTCAGAGAGAAGAACCATGTAATGGTCTGTGAAAGTTATTTATCTGAAGTGTGTGAGAAGGCGGTACCCAAGGCCACACATTGTCCTATGGGGTAGCTTGGATTGGGCAGGTAAGATGCCTAGGAAGGGCTTTCATTACTTGGAAGACCTTCAGAACCCAGTCCATGATGCTCCAGGCCCTTCTCTCGGTCCCCTAGAGACCACCAAACTTGGCCTGTTCTACATCCCTTTTTTTTTTTTTTTTTTTTTTAGGGATTTAGGATTTACATTTAGGGACTTTAAGGATTAGAAATCCAAGAAACCACCCAAACCAATGCTCGTTCCAGGTACCACTGGCCTATTTTACTGGAGGGTCCCACCAGGGGCTGCTGGTTCTTCATCAGAGACAATAAAAGCGACCACTGGAGACCTCTGGATGCATGTCCAGAGTGCTGGTCAGAGTGCTGGGGCAAACAGATCCAGAAGTACACCCAACCCACCTCTGCCAAGTTCAGCTGCTCCAGGATCATGGTACCCCTAGAAAGGCAACACCCCAGTATTTAGGGCGGAGGTTTGAATCAGACTTCTTGGATCGGATCTCAGCTACATAGAAGGACAACTTAGCAACTGCAGGCAGGTCATTTGTCCTTCCTATGCCTCAGCTTCCTTACCTCTAAAAAAGGAGAGAGAATACTGCCTAAGTATAAGATGCTTTTGAAACGCAAGGAGGAAAACCAGGCAACAATTTAGAGTAACATCTGACACATACTAAGCAATCAGTTCACAGTTGCTAGAAGTGTAGGGGCCTCAGCAGCAAAAGTACTAATCTCCTGCCTACGTTCTGATACTTTGTTACCTTAACTTTCACACGAGTCTAAAATACAAAACATGAAATTCACACATACTCAAGAAATGCACAGGCAAATGTTCCTTCAGTGAACCTTGAAATCTTGAACACCTATCAAAAGCCATCAGTAAGCAAAACTGGGAAAAAAAAAAATCTGTCCTTTTATATTCTAGGGAAAAGACAAACAATAAATAAAAAGCATAATAAACACATAAATTGTATAGTATTTCAGAAGCATCTCCATAGAGCAAAAAGGTTAAAGCCAGGGAAAGTGTCTCAGGAGACCTGGAGTGAAGTGAACAGCTGCAATTTAAGTACAGAAGTCCAGGTGGGTCTCACTGAGAAGGTAACATTTGAGCAAAGACTTCAGAAGGTGAGGTAGGGAGCCATGGCTATCTAAGGGAAGAGCATCCCAAACAGCAGTGCAAAGCCCCTGGGGCAGAGGTGAGTGTGATATGTTCCAGGCACAGCAACAGGTCCATGGAGTGAAAGAGAAATTTGAGAAAAGTAAGAGACCGAGTCAGAAAGTGACAGGGGCCAGATCACATATGGTCTTGTGGACTGCCTTAAGGATGCCTGGCTTATATTTGGATAAAATGGGGAGACTTTACAGGGTTTGACCAGCAGAGTAGTACTGATGATCTGACTCGTGTTTTAAAAGGAAAAACAGTATTATGAGTTGATTGGGATGGAGGGCGACCCATGAGGAGGCCCCTGCACATACCCAGGCTAATAGCCAGAGTGTGAGAACATTCTAAAGGACAACCCAACATGTATACCTAACTTATTCAATGTGGGATCTGAGAGACAGAGAAGAGACAAGGTGACTCCAAGATTTCGTTTAATTAGAGCAAACTAGTTTATAAGCAAGGAATCCACGGCCACCTCGTTTGTTGTAAAAAAGGATAAGCTTACATTTGATCTAAATTGCTAAGGCCTTACAGTACAACTTAAGTACAACTTGCCTTACTCAGTACAACTAAATATACTGCACATTAAAAATGATGTCAAATTAAGGATGTATCAGCTACATCCCAGATGAAGAATATTTCATATGAGGGCATCAGGTGGCACACCCTAGGCACTCATAAATATTTTACTTCTGTCTGTTTCTTGGACACACTGAATTTGTTCCCACCCCAGAGCCTTTGCACATGCTATCCTTCATTCCTAGAATACGCATTCCTAGAATACCCTTCCTCCTCATTAGCTCAAATGTTCTTGCCCTGACATAGGTCACTCTCTACCACAGTGTCTTCTGCACTTGTCAGGGTTCTCCAGAGGAACAGAACCAACAGGATGCATAGACAGACAGACAGAGAAAGAGATTTATTATGAGGAATTGGCTCACATGATTATGGAGGCTGAGAACCAAGAGGTGCAGTCAGCAAGCTGGAGAACCAGGAGAGCCGATGGTGTACCTCCAGTCTGCATCCGAAGGCCAAAGACCAGGTGAGCTAATGGTGTGACTTCCAGTCTGAAAGCCAGAAGGCTTAAGATCCAAGAGAGATGTCTCAGCTCATACCTGAGGGCAGATAAAGACTGATGTCCAGCTAAGCACTCAGGCAGAAGGAGCTTCCTCTTACTCATGAGAGGATCAGTCCTTTTGTTCTAATCGGACCTTCAACTGATTGAATGAGGCCCACCCAGGTTAGGGAGGACAATCAGCTTTACTCAGTCTACTGATTCAAGTGTCAGTCTCATCCAAAAAGCCTCAGAGACACGCCCAGAATAATGTTTGACCAAATGCCTGGGCATTGTATGGTCTCATCAGGCTGACACATGAAATTAACTATCAAACCCGTTTTACTCCCATTAAATGCGTCATTTTATGAGTTTACCTTAGTTATTTGTCTCTTTGTCTCTCTATCCATGCATCTGTCTTCCCTGAAGCACATCATTCTCCACTAGCTGCCTGTCAAATGAATGAACTAGCGAATATATGAAGGGAAAACAGTTCCACGTGTGGCTTAAGATGTTAGGAGAGAGAGGCCTGGAATTTTCCTGAGGCCAGGTGATGTGGGTGCAGAGAGGAGATGGCGCTTGAGGAGAAGCAGAAGGAGCCCGGGGAAGACTGGAGCAAAGGACTGGGGAGGAAGTAGACGGGTTGAGATCAAAACTTACGGGGAGAAGCAGAAATCCATCTCTGACAGCCAAATCCTCGTGCCTGCGTTCTGGCTTTTTATTTTTAATCTAGAGTGAAACACCCTCTGACCTGACCCCACTGACTGTGAGCTGGCGCCCTCAATCAACGCCCAAAGCAGGGTGGGTCCCAGGCCGGGCTTCCCTGGGCAAGTGAGGGGGGGCAGCGGGAGTGGACATGAGCCCGGTGGTCTTGCCCAGCCCTGGGCGGCCGTTTGTCCGCAGGACAGAGGGGCCGGGCGATGGGGCCAGTTCATCACCACGACGAGGCACCGCAGGGAAAGGCCCCGCGTGGCACAGACACACAGCAGCCTCCGATAGGCACAAGAGTTCTCACCTCAGGCCGGGCTTTTTGCGTTTTGTGTTTTGATGATTGATTTTAACGAAAAAAGAAAAGAAGTAGAAGCTGCCATCAAGCGTGAAATGTTACATGCATAAATGTTATCAAAATTGTGAAGATAAATGCCCCATGTATGACTGAAGCTAAAATCATCTCTCCCAGGTTGTCATGGAATTTTTTTTTTTTTAATAAATTTTAGCTGAACGCTTGGTTTTCCAGGTATCGTTTGGAGCATCTTTGTCAGCGACTCTGCAGACAAGTTCTGGAAGGGGCTGAGCTGGGTGCTCCGAGTTCCAGTCAAGCCTCAGGCAGGGGGTGACAGAGGACAGGTTTTCCCTTGGCAGAGCCGCTGGGAGGCAGGGGAGAGAGGCTCCAACTTGGGCCCCAGGTGGGTAAGGAGGGCGCAGGAGCCCCCAGAGACACTGAGCATGTGTCTGCTCCTTGTCCTTCCTGGTGCAGGTGGCTGCCTGTCAGGGCCCAGGCAGGAGCAGATAGGCGGTGCTTGGTGGCCGTCCTCGGTGGCCGTCCCCCTTCCTCTTGTCTCTGAGCACTGCAGGCCCGGCATCTGTCTGTACTGAGCCTGACTCAGTGCCCAGACCTCAGGGAGGTTCTGCTCTGGGAATCAAACAGATAGAGAGGCAGCCCTGCCCCCAGGAGCCTGCTCTCACTGAAGGAACCCGTACCGGGACAGACGAAGCCCACCGTGGGGCTGGGACTTGGGTCTGTGGACCTCAAGGCCAGGGCAGTCCTGGGTGTGCCAACGGAGGAGGAGGCCTCCCAGTCCAGGGCCTTGAATCAGGCGACACAGGTGAGAAGACTCTAGGCAGGTGACAGGCTGAGGCAAGGCCCGACGGCAACAGGAGCCCAGCCCAAGGGACAGCGTGGACCCCCCACCAGGAATTGCCCAGATCCCAGCAGACCTAAGGACAGGGGTGGGGGAAGGATGGGTGGACGAGGTCTGTCATTGTGGCAGATCAAGTTTCCAAAAGTGACTTTGGAACGTATCGCTGAATGAGAATGCAGCCAAGCCAATAAGAAATCCAGAAGAATCAGGGGGAAAGCTGTGGAGATGTGGATGGCCAAATAGCTAAGGGATGAAGGAAATGATGCTCAGCCTCCTAAGTCATCAGGAAGATGCAGACCAAAACCACGGGGAGGGGCTGCCTCACAAAATGGAAAGACTGAAAGGAGGGGATGTGACAAGAAGGCAGAGCCGGCGGCTCTCACACCCTGCTGGTGGAATTGGGAAGCACGCAAACACTTGCGGGAGCCTTTGGGCACCGGCTCCACCGTGCACCCTACACCCCGGGCAGCCACCCTGCAGCACGCGGCATGACTGTCCCGGATGGGGAGCAGTCCCCAAGTCCATCCCCGGGACACCAGAGAAATGAACTGTGGTGCAGTTGCACGAGGAAGTCCTGCGGTCATGGTCAACTTCAACTGAAACACTTCTGAAAGTGACTTCGGGTTTGATAAGGATGGGAGGCGCTAGCCCTCTGGGCTTCCAGGAGCTGGAGGGGCAGAGTGAAGACCCTGGTGGTGTCGGTGGTGCACTGTGACTTTTAAAGCATAAATCAG
>NW_027397123.1:7677996-7694983 GCF_003265705.2 Callorhinus ursinus | reverse complement strand
TGTGAAAATACTCTATTTATTAAAGACTGGCAGAAGGAAGCGGGGTTCTAGGTTCTGATTGGGAAATCGAGTCCCAGCGCTGGTGGAGAGAAAGGAATATGGGTCAGCCGGCCACCTGGGAGGGGTCACAGGTCAGTAGCTGGAACCCAGTCATAGCCGTCCTCGTCAGAGGACTCCATATCTCGAGCTCGTGTAAACTTCTTCAGGGCCTCCCGCCCGTAGGTCCGCACGCTGTCCTGTCGCCACTGACTGTGGCGGGGGTGGCTGTCTACCTGGGCCCCTCGGGGACCGGAGGCTCTCCCATGATCCCGTGGGCTTGGGGCTCATCCACGAGCACGGGCTCCGAGGACCGGGCCAGAGCTGGCGCCGGGGAACCCTCGTCCATGTCCGTGTGGGGCCCGCCCTTGCCGTCTGTGTAGCCCTCGCCATCTGTCTCGTAGGTTGCTGTTGACCCGGCTGTCACAGCTCAGATCTGCAGAGCTGTCGGCCAGGCTGTGGTGAGGGAGCTCCAGGTTGTCCTCCGAGGAGTTGTCCAGCTGGTCCTCGGCCGTCCAGATGGGCCGGGTCTGCTGCTCGCGGATGATGGCCTTGAGCTCCTCGTACCAACTGTCACTTGTGCCATGCAGGGGAATGGTGGCCTTGAAGAGGTGTTCGCTGTGCTTCCGTAGCTTCTGGGCTTGCGTGGAGAGGCGGCGGGTGCTGCGGCGGGAGGCGGGCGCCAGCCACTGGCGTAGGGCCTTGAGGGCAGGGCGGCTCTCGGGGGCGCAGAAGACCACGATGGGTAGTACTGCACGGAGTTGAGGCGTTCGACCGCTGACGGTGTCACGTCCAAGAGCGCGTGCTTGTTTTTCTCCGCGATCACTCGCACGGTGTCCAGCTTGATGATCTTGGAGGGGCTATCCGTCCTCAACACACTGTCTGCGATTTCGAACTGGTCAGGCATCTCAGCAGTCAACTTCTGCATGGCAATGTTTGCCACGGGCCCCAGGATCACCACTGGGTGCTTGAAGCTGGCTGAGGGGCAGAGAAACGGCAACAATCAAGGTCCCATTTGCAGCAAAGACTGCTAGCTCTAACCAGGCCCATGGCCACTTTTTTTTTTTAAGTCCAAATTTATGTTTATTCTGAGAATATGTTCTTGTGTAGGTTCATGTCCATCCCCCTGCACTTCCTCCCCAATCTCTCGCTCTGCCCGGCCACCTTGTCCTTGCCAAGGTCAGTCCCACCTCCGGATGGCTCTCTGACTAGCTCTCTCTTCCCCCAGCTCTTTATTCAGGTCATCTCTTGAGATGGGCTCCCTGACTATCCTCAGAGAAAACACAGGTTTTCTCCCCACCCAGCCCCACTCAGAGCCACAAAGCCCTCGAAGTGCCTGCCCATCCCTGGGTGGACCGCTGGGCCCTCTGGGTATTCAGGCCCCTAGGTCAACAAGGAGGCAGCCAAGGATGCGTAGGCATGGGCACAGCCCAGGTGTGTGCCCAGCCCTGTGGGCTCCGGCCAGGAGCCCGTCTCCTCCCCTTCGTCCCCTCTGAGAACGGTGCGGGCGGCTGTTACAGCCCACTAACCTCAGAGACTGTTTGTTTCGTTGATGGAGACAGCTCCCATGGCAGTCCAAATCGAGCTTCAAACCACCTTGGCAGTGCCTGGCCACGCTGACCAGATCAAATTTGAAGTTGCAGTGCCTGACAGGCACCGGCTGGCTCAATTATAGGAGCTGTTAGGTGGCAGCTCCCAGGCCCTCTCCACAGAGGCGTTGGGGACTCCTCCTGCAGCCAGGGACCCGGTGCCTCCTGGGCCAGCCCGAGGTCCTGGACGTGGCACCCCAGCAGCCCGCTCCGTGTGTCTGCGGGGCTTCTCCCCGCGATGGCCCCTCACCCACTGTGCTCTGGAACCCCCACACCGAGAGAAACCCCTATGTTTTCTCCTACATCACTGTGTCTCTTCCTCTCTGCTCCCAACGCGGCCTCTCCCACTTCCCCCCTACCTGTCCCCATCCCCGTCCCCGGTAGGGCCTGGGCATCTACCCCCTCCGGCCCCCCCCCCCCGCCCACCTCATGTCTAATTAGCGGGTCCTGAGGGGGCAGCAGCAAAGGCACCGTGCACTTCACACAGGAAGGCTTTGCCCCTCATCCCAGGTCCATTCTGACGTGTGCAAGTGACTGTTTTATATAAATCAGGATTAAAGGTCATCCCACGATAATGTCACCAAACCCCATTTACATCCTGCTGTGCTTTCACAGAGTGGGACAGAAGGGCTGGAGTATGTGCCCCTGGGCTTCTCCCTGACATGGATGGAAGGGTAGGGGCCATGGCAGAGGAGCAGAGCACCAGGGCCCCCCACCCCCTGCCCGGCTTCCCCCCCACCTCCCGTGCCACGGCCTCCCCGCCAGCCTCCGCGCACCGCGGCATGTCTTCCAGGGAAGCCCACGCAGGAGGGGAGGAGCCTTTCTTCTCACATGGATCCCAGGAGTGAGGGCTGTTGGCCCACAGGTATTCAGGGGCCGGGGAGATTGGCTCACTTTGTGCTGCTGAGATTGTGCATCCATTTAGGTGACGTGTCAAGCAAGAAAATCTATTACCCCAAATCCCGGCCTCTTATGGGTAGATAACAGTCTATCAGGGACAGCCCAAGAGCCCAGGCCCTTGTCCCTAATGGGAGCACAGGGATGGGGGCTGCTGCCCAGCAGGAGCCCAGCAGCTCGTGAAGGGCAAGGGCCTGTGCCCCATTGCTGTTCCTCCTGTCTAGACCCAGCACCAAGCAGGGGATCAGGATAGAAATGTGGAGGGGTTTTAGTGGCCTCTCCTATTGGCTTCTGAGGGCTGCTGTAATACACTACCACCAGTCTGGTGGCTTAAGCAAGAGAAATGTATTCTCTCACAGCTTTGAAGCCAGAAGTCCAAGATTAAGGGTGTCCGTGGGGCTGTGCTCCCTCAGGGGGGCTAGGGGGACACCCAGTCCTTGCCTCTTCCACTGACAAGCCTGGGCATTCCTTGCCTTTGAACCCATGATGCCAATCTAACATCTGTCTTGAGGTCCCCTTCTCGTGTGTGTGTGTGTGTGTGTGTGTGTGTGTGTGTGTGTGTGTGTGTCACTGGGTCTAATATCCCTCTGCCTCTCTCTTATAGGACTGTGCATGAGTGCACACAGCACCCACCTGGATAACCTAAGATAAGCTCCTTCTTTTAAGGTCCCTGACTTAATCACAGTTCTTGCCATATAAGGTAACAGTCACTCTTTGTCATATAGACTAAAAGTTCCTGGGATTAGGAAGCAGATGTACCTGGGCGGAAGGGAGCATTTTCTTCTGTCCACCAGAGCTGTTACATAATAACTTGGGATCTCAGGGCAAGAATTTTGCCATCTGGTGCTCACAGTGACCGAAGGGTCAAGGGCCACCATGGCCCCATTTGACACAGTAGGCAGGAGTGCGGGTGGGGACAGAGCCGACATACACACCTGACATCCATGATGACAATGCAGCAGAAGTTTAGAGGTTCCAGTAGCTGACCTCCAGCTTCCCCCACACTATAGACAGGGCCTCGGTGGCCAGGAGTGTAGACACTCAGAGTCCAGTAGGCCTGGGGTTCCAGCTTATTCCTGCGCCAGTCTCCTCACAATGCCAGCCCACAGCATGGTTATTCTGTGTTCAGGGAAACAGCATATGAAGGTACTTAGCTCAAGGTATAGCAGATAGTAAGCATCTCATCAGTGGTATGTGTTGCGCTTCTTTTTGTTTAATTGGACAAATGTTTCCTAATCCCTCCTGCATGCAAGCACCGGATGGTAGCATCAGTTTGCAGGGACAGCTGTCAGCATCACCTGGTACTGGCACGAGCAGTAGTGACGATAGTACTTGTCACCATCCGTCCCTCTTTCCTGCCGGTCTACCACGAGGGCACATCAAGAACATTCTACATGAAATTCTGGGACAAAGAAGGTGACAGTCCCTGCCCTTCTCTGCAGGAGCTCCAGGGCAGAGGTACAGAAGGAAATTGTGTTCTTGGGTGAAAGGTGCTTTCAGACAGTTGTCACCTGGACTTTGGAGAACGAAGCTGCAAGGGGAGGCCAGTGATGTCTCTTGTAGGAGACAAGGCTTGAGCTGAGTCCCGGAGGATCCAACCATCAGATGCTTGAGTTTTGGTGCCAATAATCAGAAATTTGCTAAAGAAATGTGCACCTTGTCTCTGGGAATCAGCAAGCAGTGGCTGGCAACACAGCAAGAGTCCCTTCTTGGGCAAACCCTGATAATAACACTGATGGTAAGGACCATGTTATGGTTGGATGGTCAGAGTCCTGGCAGGAAATCCAGGGCACACCATAGGATGACAAGAGAGAGTTTAATGACAGGACTGCTCACAATGGTGTGGGAGGGACTGAGAGAAAACACCAAGGATTATAAAGCACCCAAAAGATAACACCAATGGACAACCATCACTGTTATTGTTTCAGTGCCTGAAAGGCTAAGGAAGGAGCCATTTCCAGACCCAGAGAGCTACAGTAGTAAGAGAGGACCAAGTGGCCTTGGCAGAAGAACGCAGCCACTGTTGACCTGTGGCACAGAAGGGAGAGCGCCAGAGAAGTAAAGACTCTGACTTCCCTCTGACCTTCTTCTCTTGTGGGGCTCTCCATGGGTCGTGCCCTGCTGGACCTCAGAGGACAAGGGAGTCTGTGGATGAAGTGCATATGGTCAGCTACCTGGAGTACAGTGGAGGGTGGAGAAGGATGGGGAGTATATCTGGAGGGGCAAACAGAGAATCTCACCTGTGATGAAGACAATGATGATAATGGTGGTGATGGTGATGATGGTATTGATAGATGTAGTGCTGCTGATGGTGGTGATGATGCTAGTGATGATTTTAGTGATGATGGTGATGGTGGTGATGATGGTGATGGTGGTGATGGTGGTGATCATGGTGATGGTGATGATGGCGGTGGTGATGGTGATGGTGGTGGTGATGGTGATGGTGGTGATCATGGTGATGGTGTGATGATGATGGTGGTGATGGTGATGGTGCTGATGGTGGCAATATGATGGTGGTGGTGATGACCCTGATGGTGAAGACAGATACCATTATTGGGCTCCTATGTGGCCACTCACTATATTAATATTTTAATCTTCACACCAACCCAATAAGATAAGACAGTAGAGATTCTTGGAGACTTGAAAGATCTACGTGTGGATCAACAGCCAGAATTATCCTCAGCTCCACTGGGCCTCCCCACAAACACATGGTTTGGCAAAGCCCCTGGTCCTAGTGACTTGGGTCGCAGTCATGTGTGAATGTGCTTGTCTTATTACTTCTCTTTGAGACCCTCTCCGTAAGCTTAATATCTGCATACCACTCTAACTCAGTGCTTGATAACGTCTAGCGGAGTAACTGCCACTCAGGAGTTGCTACACCAATGATGATGAATGAGTGAATGAATGAACGAGTGAGCAAATGAATAAAGAGGGACTCCATGACAACAGGTCATAAAGAGTAAGCTCCAGGCCTCACACCTGCTCTCTACAGAGCAGGGGCTCATGGTAGGCACTTAGCAAATATTGGAGAAGAGCCAACACCGTGGCACTGTGGCATTTCTGTTGTCTCTAGTACACGTTTCCTCATGTCTAAACACGGACTGAAAAATACCTAAGCCTTTCGAAGCTATTTGGTTCCCTGAAATTTGCCCAAGCCCAAACTCTGAGCTAAGAGTGAGGATGTCTGTGTGATGCCTCAGTGCCGCACGTGGAAACCCGCAGCCCCAACATAGCGCAGAATTGCTAATCACCTTCAGATTGTTGTGTTAATAACTGCAAATACAGAGAAACACAAACCTGTCTTCCTGTTAATGTTAATTTTGGTCTTGAAAAACGTTGCTGAAACATATTGCTGGGCATGCCACAGATGTTCCTTCTCTTGCATGTGCATGATATTGAAAGTGAGAGCTGGACGCTTTGACAGAATTTCTGTCGCTCCGATGACAACCGTGGTCAGGCCATTTTGTTCCCGCTCGGGTCTGTGGCCCTTATCTGACCATTCCCCTGTGCAGAGGTTCCCGTTGGCGCCGGCGTGTAATTCTGTTTATACCACCACCACCTGCTCCGTAGACTGATAAAGGTAAGCAATTTAAAAAATAAGTTGAGCCATGTCCCCTTCTTGTCATCTTGCCCCCTAATTTCACTATATGCAGAACATATATGACGAGCCGCTTGGTGGCGAATCCCGGGTCGTCTGTTCCCAGAGCTCATTAGGGTGAGAGATGACATGGGGAGACGTGTGGCTCTCCAGTTTGATACTGAGGTTTTAACTACCCTAGATAGGAGAGATTTAAAGCCACTTATCAGTTTCTAAAGAACCAAGCAGAACCGCACTGCATTCCCTCATCTTGTTCTGGTTTATCTTCTGTGAGCAGTGGCCGTTTTTGAGAACAAGAAGGTGTCATAATTTAGAGTGATTACAAGAGCCACCCAGCATTCCGTGGCTTCAAGGCCTTTTCCTACCCTGGCAAGGAGCAGATTGACATGGGCAACAGCAAACCAGGGGTGGGGGGGGGGGAGGGCGGTGCAGGTGGTTTCTGTGTTTTAGGTGCTGGGAAGCCTCGCCCTGGGTGCAGGGAGCAGTGTTTCCTCCCTGTCTGAATCCCTCTGCAGGGGCTGACGTCTGGGGCCAGGTGAGGGGAGAGAGAGCCCTTTGAACAGCTTGGGAGTGAGAACAGAGGGCCAGCTGGACACCGAGAGCTAGACCAAAGTCAGCTTCCAGGAGGGGGCGCCATGCTAAGCAGAAGTGTGGGCACAACCACCTGGCCTCCCGCTGATGGAATTTGTGTTTTGTTGGTGTGCTCCCTGACCGAGGGCAGAAACACACAGAGAAAAGGACGTGGGGAGGTGGAGACGTAGCCCCACACCGGGAAACCCGGGAAGGGGCCTTGTCCTCTTTCTGGTTATTTATTTTACCATTTCTTCAACCAGTGCCTTTAAGTGCAACATTGGCCACCTCCCTGTGGATGCTCAAACTGAATCATTAATGTCGATAAGGAGCCTTCTGTCCTGTGCCAGGCCGAGGGGCCAGCTACACGCCAGACTCCAAAAAGAAGCCAGAAGGAGCTGGAGCCGTGGCCAGCGCCACCAAAATTCCTGTCCTTGTCACCTCCATGGCAGGCAAACTCAGCATCTGTCATTACCACTCCAGACCACCATTGCTACCGTGTGGAGTAACAAACAGTCTTGATAGCCATAGGCTCCTGATAAAGATAACATAATCTTTGTAATGTATTGAGTGTGGGATGTGGACTTGGTGATATCCCCACCATGAGCGCCATCAGGCTCTACCCCGAGTTGGAGCAGGAACCTCAGATGGAACAGACTTCTCCAGAGGCTTTTGCAGAGGGTTGGGTTCAAGCTGGGTCAACACCTTCTCAAATACTCACTCCGGCATCAGCACTGTGTCTCCAGCTAAAGGGGAGAGTGTGTGGGATTACCTGCCAAATTCAAGACCACAGACAGAATTGAATCACCTAGTCTTCAAGCTCCTCTCAGTGGTGTCCAACTGAAGCCCGCCTCGGGAAAGGGGGAGACACAAAGTGCCTTATGCCTGTGCATGCAACATCGCTGAAGTAGAGGTCACACAAGAACACAGAGCCCACAGGAGGAATCCAAACTCTAGGAAGGGCCTGGGAAGGGTTGATCCTAAACCCCACCCCCTACCCCAAGAGCCTCATTCCAGGTCCTTCCAAAGGAGGCCTTATCAAGCAGAGGTCCTCTGAAGGAAAGGCAAAGCCGGCCTTGGCTTGTGATGCCAGGCATTCATCAACTTTCTCTTCAAACTGCCTTCCTTGGCAGCCAGAAGTTTCTCTGTTGTTTTAACCCAAATGACAGCGAGGCCACCATGTATCAGATGTCACCATGGAAGGTCAGGTTATAGCGTAGACAAATAATGCATGTGTAAGGGTCTATTTGTGGAGAACAAGTGAGGCAGAACTCAACAGCTCCAACAACAGGAAGTGTGGTGGTTGACAGCATGTGTCCACCTGGGGGGGCCACCGTGCCCACGTATTTGGTCAAACACGCCTGGATGTTACAGTGAAGGTTACTTTTTGGAGGGGTTAACATTTAAATGGGTAGAGCTTGAGTAAAGCAGATTGCCCTCCATAGTGTGGATGCGCCTTTAAGAAAGGCCTTCCTTTGCCAACAGACTGCCTTCAGACTTGAACGACAACGTCACCTCCTCCCTGGATCTCCAGGCTGTCGCCAGGCCCTGCAAATTTTGGACCTGCTAGACTCTACAATCACGTGAGCCAATTCTTCAAAATAAATCTATGTATGTATAAAGCACATGTGTATGTGTGTGTGTGTGTGCACGCGTGCATGCGCATGCATGTATGTCTGCATCTACCTACCATCCATCTTCTATCCATTTATCCATCTATCTATCCATCCATCCATCCATCCATCCATCCATCCATCCGTCCGTCCATCCATCTGTCCGTCCATCCATCCATCCGTCCATCCATCCATCCATCCATCTATCCATCCATCCATCCATCCATCCATCCATCCATCCATCCATCCATCCATCTATCCATCCATCCATCCATCTATCCATCTATCTATCTCTCTACCAACGATCATCTATCTTTATCCTATCCGTTGTCTTTCTTTGGAGAGCCAAGCTCTGACTCATACAAGTAGGAATGAGGAAGAAGGAAGCAGTGTCCGCAGAGGCTAACAGAGGACAGGAGACACTAGCCGTCATCACAGGCCAGGTGTTGTCAGAATGACAGTGCCTCCAACACATGCCTTTTCCTTACCCAATCTGAAGACAGGGTGCCATGCCATGCAGCCCGGGCCTGCTCATTTACCTTGTGAAAAATATGTCGCATAAGAGATGGCTTGCCCTCACTCTGGATGGAGAGACTGCCCTGGGAATGAGAAAATGAAATGCGAGCTGGATACAGCAAGAAAGCATCACTGCTCGCTTGGCGACTGCAAGCGACTTCCGCTTTTCCGCAGAATCGCGGGGCTGTAAACCGGGAAGGCCATGGAAAGACTGCAGGATGAGAACCAGGCACAGTTGGAGTGTGCCTCGCTGGATAAATGGGGAGTGGCAAAGAGCCAAGCCGGCCCTGGTTTCCGGAGGGCTGGGTGAGGGGCCGTGTCAGTCTTTAGGCACACTGGTCCATCTTAATATGGCTCAGCCTTTATTAAGGGGATCCAAGAGGCGAGCTACCTGCTGCTGGGGGAAGCTGATGTTTCCATCTAACGCATTTTGATGAGCAAGATGTTTTGCCTTCTCCCCAAGTCCATCCCCCAAAAGGAAGAGGTGGCAGGCCACTGAAGTGTTTTGACTGAAGTGTCTTTGGTGTTCCCTTTCTAATAAAGGGCCATATATTAGTGCCGAACAGTCATTTTTTTGAACACTAAAGTAATACCAGTACTCTCATTGCTCAAGAAACTGCTGAGCAAAATCTTCCAACAATGTGCCTCCCTGGCATTCCTTAACCCTATTGATAATGATAAAGCCTCATAAATCTAGGTAAATCTTTAATTACGCCTTCGGAACATGGCGATATTATGACTGTGACATAGTCATAAAGGGCACATTCAAAATTAGCTCCATATACATTTTATGAATATGGAAAAGGTAGAAGTGGCTAGAGGTAAAAAGGAAAGACCAAAAAAAAAAAATTCATATTGTTTTTCCTTGTTGCAATCACCTTTTAAAATGGGATTTTAATTCCTTTTTAAAAAAAATATTGGGGAAAACTGCCTGTTGACTTCTTAAATTTTTATTAAAATCCACAATGTCAGTTTTGCTGAACCCTATTACAGGTGACAAAATCTATAATCTGAAAGAGGGAGTGTATTCCTCTGTATTAAAAACACCTTTTAGCCTAAAAATTTGTTCTTCCTTATATTAAGTATGTGTGAAATATTTATGGAGAAAGGAGCTACTCTGCACAGTTCTGATGAAGCCTTAAGGAAGACTAGAGTTTGTTTCATTCCCAAGATCAGGGTGATTCCCTCCTCCCTCCCCAACCCCGTCTGGTTAGGAGCCCTTATGCAATTTATTTTTATCTTCATCCAACGCATATATTTTTACTTGTGTGAATAATATAGAGAAAGATTAAGTTCTTTTATTTTGCTAATTAAACTGCATTTTTCAAAATCTGGTGAGGTAGTAAGTGACAGGATTAACAAGGGCACTTTGCAGAGTTTTGCTGTTTTCCTGATTAGATTAGAGGTATTTGATATTGAAGCAGGAGCTGATGAAGTGCTTTCCTCCATGTGACTGAATGTGTGACCCTAGTTTATCACCGCGGCTTCATAAAGAAGTGTTCCTTACTGTCGAGAAAGCCCAACCAAGAGTGAAAATGACATTAGCAAAAAGCTAAGCAAAAGGTCAGTAGAGCAGAAAGAGAAGGGGGAAGGCAAAAATGCATTCTTTTGCTTTTTTTTTTTTTTTCTCTCTCTAAAGGGATAAGGAAGACCTCTCGGTTACAGGCTCTGTGCATGCAGAGCGGGGGTAGGCAGGTGTGGGGAACCTCAGAATGGTAAGCTCCTGAGACAGGGATGCCTTTCTGAGCCTCTGGAGTTTAAGGGTAAAAATCGTATTTAAAAAACAAAAATGGGGTGATAAGAATGCAGAGGGAGGAAAATGCCACCTCTCTCCCTGCCTGCACCTGCAGAATTATTCTCAAGGGCATCCACAGACCCCTTTGAGCAGGTCCTGGGGCTCCTGGCAGCTGCCTGGGCTTAGAGCTCATCTTCAGGGCAGCCAGAAACCAAACCAAGGGAGCAGGTGGAGGCCCTTTTCCCCCCCTGCCATGCCCCCCCGCCCCCCACACACCTCCTTACCCCCTTCCCAAGCTTCCCAGCCCCTTAGAAGAAGCAACTACAATGAGGGACTGATGCCACATGCTCTTGCAAGCAGGGAGGAAGGATGGCATTGGGGCAGGGGTGAGATCTAGCTTGGGAAGGGAGCTGGGGACCAGCTGGATGGCCCTCAGGGCTGGGCGCCTTGGCATGCTGAGTCCAGACAAGGCCCCCGTGTATATAGTTATTGTAGTACCAGCCCACCTCCCTAAATCCTTAAGGCCATCTTCCCCATAGGCATGTATTTTATTTTATTTTAGTGGAGCCATAATTTGCATATAACAAAAGGCACGTAAGTATGTGTTTGGATGGATGAGTTTTGGCAAATACATGCACGTGTATAATCCACATCTCTATTGGAAGATATAGAACATTTCCATCAGCTCAGAAAGT
Organism: Callorhinus ursinus; assembly: GCF_003265705.2. NCBI lineage: Eukaryota > Metazoa > Chordata > Mammalia > Carnivora > Otariidae > Callorhinus > Callorhinus ursinus. The sequence goes on along the minus strand of NW_027397123.1, from coordinate 7,683,734 downwards.
TCCCCTGTGCTCCTTGCCAGACAATGCCTGCCCTCCCACCCACTCAAGCAACCAAATTATCTGACCTCTATCACCATATTGGTTTAACTCCAAATACGTGGGATCCTATAGAAGGTGCTCTCTGCACCTGGCTTCTTCCACTCCAAGCAGCATTCCTCTAACTTTCTATTGTGGGCATCGATAGTTTATCCATTGTCATGGCCGAGTTTTATTGTGTTGTATGAATTTGCCTCAGTTTCTTTATCTGTTATATTTTGATGGACATTTGGGTTGCTTCCAGCTTGGGGCAATGACAAATAAAGTTGCCATTACCACTCTGGTGCAAGTCTTCTGTGGTCATGTATGATGATCCTCCTCGAGGGAAAGGCTGGGAGTGGACCTGCTGTGTCAGAGTATATGTTTATTCTCTGAGAAATTAGCAAACTGCTTTCTAAAGTGGTTGTACAATTTACATTTATCAGCATCCCTGTGCACTTTGCCCTCTGTTTGCTCTGTGTCCTCAATGGCATTTACCATCAACTGCCTTTTATATTTTAAGCATTCTAATGAGTTCCTCTAGTGGGTGTGCACACCTCTCCAAATATGATTTTATTCTGCATTTCCCTGATAACTATCGGCATTGGTCACTTTCTCATATGCTTATTGGTCATGCCAATAACTTCCTTTGTGAAGTATTTGTTCACACGCTTTGTCCATTTTTTATTGAGGTATCTTCTTTTTATTGAGTTGTATGAGCTCCTCATATAGTCTGAACACCAGTTCCTTTATTTAGACATATATATTGCAAAATCTTTTCTCCCACTCTATAGTTGCCAAATATTTTCTATTTTTTTATTTACATGCAGTAAAATTGATTTCTTCTGGTTGTACAGTTCTATGGCTATCAAAACATATATAGAGGGGTGCCTGGGTGGGTCAGTCGGTTAAGTATCCAAGTTGATTTTGGCTTGGGTCATGATCTCGGCGTCATGAGATTGAGCCCCGTGTTGGGCTCCATGCTGGGCATCGAACCTGCTTAAGATTCTCTCTCTCCCTCTACTTCTGCCCCTCCCCCCACTCTCTCTAAATTAATTAATTAATTAAAACATATACAGATTCCTGTAACCACCACTCCATGCAGGACACAGAACAGTTCCGTCACCCCATAAAACCCTCTCATTGCTATCCCTTTGTAATCCCATGTTCCCCACTCCTAACCTCTGGCAACCTTTGATCTGATCTCTGTCATTATTGTTTTTATCAAGAATGCCATAGAAATGGACAGTATATAACTTTTTGAGTTTGATTTCTTTCATCTGCCTCTCTTGGAGATTTATCCAAGATTCTGTGTGTATCAATAATTCATTTGTTTTATTACTGAGTATAATTCCAGTGTAACAATTCATTTTTAATGGTGTCTTTTGTAAGCGGAAGCTTTTCATTCAGATCAGGTCCAAATTATCAGTTTTTTCCATGTTAAGAATGAATGTGCACCCACCCCGGAATTCATGTATGTTGAAGTCCTAACTCCCAGTGTGATGGTTTTTGGAAATAGAGCCTTTGGAATGTAATTAGGATTAGATGAGATCATGAGGGTGGAGCCCCCGTTGTTGGGATTAGTGCCCTTATAAGAAGAGGAAGAGATATCATACCAGAGCTCTTTCTTATCTGTGTGAGAACACAGTGAGAAGACCCATCTATAAACCAGGAGGAAGGTTCTCACTAGAACCTGACCGTGCTGGCACCCTGATCTGGGACCTCCAGCCTCCAGAACTATGACACATGAATGTCTGTTTCCTAGGCCACCCAGTCTATGGTATTTTGTTATATCAGTCTAAGCTGACTAAGACACTATACTATGGTTGCGTTTTCTATATCATATCTAAGACATGTTTGACTACCCAAAGGTCAATGAGATATTCTTTTCTATTTATTCCTAAGTGTCTTACAGTTCTTACTTTTACATTTAGATCTACGATCTACCACAACTTATTTTTTGTGTGTGATTTCAGGTAGAGTTTAAAGTCATTTTTTTCAATATGTTCATCCCTCTGTTTTAGCATTATTTGCTGAAAATATTGTCCTTTCCTGTTGAAATGTCTTGTAGCTTTTTTCAAAATTCAACTGTGTAAATAAATGTCTGTATTCAACTCTGTATTTCTGTTTTTTTTAATTTTATTTTATTATGTTACGTTAGTCACCATACAGTACATCATTAGTTTTTGATGTAGTGATCCATGACTAATTGTTTGCGTATAACACCCAGTGCTCCCTTCAATACGTGTCCTCCTTAATACCCATCACCAGGCTAACCCATACCCCCCACCCCCCTCCCCTCTAAAACCCTGTTTGTTTCTCAGAGTCCATAGTCTCTCATGGTCAACTCTGTATTTCTGAATCAAACTCTGCATTCCATTTCCTTAATTCATGTGTCCATTTTGTACCAATACAAACTGTCTTGATTACGGTAGTTTTATAGGCAGTCTTAAAATCAAGTAGTGTAAGTACCCATATTTTTTTTTCTCCTTTAATATTTTTTCTATCATTCTGGGTACTTTAGACTTCAATATAAATTTTAGACTCAGCTTGACACTTTAAAAATAAAAGTGTGCTGGGATTTAGATGTATATGGTATTGACTCAGCTTTGGGGTACAGGATATCTTAGCAATATCAAGTATCTTCATTTCTCTTCACTTACCTACGTCTTTTTTAACTTCTCACAGCATTCTTTGTACTTTTCAGTGTTGAAGACTTCCACATATTTCCATATTTTTTTTATTCTATTGTATATAGTATTTTTACATTTTACTCTCCAGTTGTTCTCTGCTGATACATAAAAACACACCTGATTCTCCAGCATTGACCTTGTCTCTAATAACTTTACTAAATTATTGCTTCTAATTACTTATAGATTCTTTTGGGGTTTCTACATGGATAATTCTACAGCTGTGAATAATTATGGTTTTTTATTTCTTCCATTTCAATTTTGGTAACTTTTTATTCTTTTTCACCTATTACATTGATGGGCCCTCCACTATAATAAAGAATACTATTTCATTGTTTTTGATATTAAGGAGAACTCTTTATCAGAGTGAGAAATATTCCTTATGTTCTTAATTTTCAAAGATTTTTTTTTTTTAAGGTCAGGTACGGGAAATTAGCAAATGCTTTTTCTGTATTTATTGAGATCATCATATGATTTTTTTCTCCTTTATACTGGTAAACCTTATGAATTAGATTAAGTTGAATGTTAAACCAACCTTGAATTCCTTAAATAATCAACGTAGTTATGATGTATTATCCATCTTAACTTGTTCTTATTTTGTTAAGAACTTTTGCATCTATGTTCATAAAAAAAATGGTCCATAATTTTATTCTTCTTTTTTTAATGTCCTTGTTTGGTTGTGATATTAGTATTAAGCTAGGTCCATCAAAAGAGATGTGACATATTCTTTTTTTGCATTTTTTAAATTTTTTTATTCTTATGTTAATCATCACATATTACATCATTAGTTCTTGATGTAGTGTTCCATGATTCATTGTTTGTGCATAACACCCAGTGCTCCATGCAGAATGTGCCCTCTTTAATACCCATCACCAGGCTAACCCATCCCCCTACCCTCCTCCCCTCTAGAACCCTCAGTTTGTTTTTCAGAGTCCATCATCTCTCATGGTTCATCTCCCCCTCTGACATACTCCCCTTCATTCTTCCCCTTCTGCTATCTTCTTCTTTTTCTTTTTTCTTAACATATGTTGCATTATTTGTTTCAGAAGTACAGATCTGTGATTCAACAGTCTTGCACAATTCACAGCATTCACCATAGCACATACCCTACGCAATGTCTATCACCCAGCCACCCCATCCCTCCCACCCCCCACCACTCCAGCAAAACTCAGTTTGTTTCCTAAGATTAAGAATTCCTCATATCAGTGAGGTCATATGATACATGTCTTTCTCTGACTTATTTCACTCAGCATAACACCCTCCAGTTCCATCCACGTCGTTGCAAATGGCAAGATCTCATTCCTTTCGACAACTGCATAATATTCCATTGTGTATATATACCACCTCTTCTTTATCCATTAATCTGTCGATGGACATCTTGGCTCCTTCCACACTTTGGCTATTGTGGACATTGCTGCTATAAACATTGGGGTGCACATACCCCTTCGGATCCTTACATTTGTATCTTTGGGGTAAATACCCAGTAGTGCAATTGCTGGATCGTATGGTAGCTCTATTTTCAACTGTTTGAGGAACCTCCATACTGTTTTCCAGAGGGGTTGCACCAGATTGCATTGCCACCAAAAGTGTTGGAGGGTTCCCCTTTCTCCACATCCCCACCAACATCTGTCGTTTCCTGACTTGTTAATTTTAGCCATCCTGACTGGTGTGAGGTGGTATCTCATTGAGGTTTTGATTTGGATTTCCCTGATGCCGAGCGATGTGGAGCACTTTTTCATGTGTCTGTTGGCCATTTGGATGTCTTCTTTGGAAAAATGTCTGTTCATGGCTTCTGCCCATTTCTTGATGGGATTATTTGTTCTTTGGGTGTTGAGTTTGATAAGTTCTTTATAGATTTTGGATACTAGCCCTTTATCTGATATGTCATTTGCAAATATTTTCTCCCATTCTGTCGGTTGTCTTTTGGTTTTGTAGTTTCTTTTGCTGTGCAAAAGCTTTTTATCTTGATGAAATCCCAATAGTTCATTTTTGTCCTTGCTTCCCTTGCCTTTGGCGATGTTTCTAGGAAGAAGTTGCTGGGGGTGAGGTCGAAGAGGTTGCTACCTGTGTTCTCCATTAGGATTTTGATGGACTCCTGTCTCATGTTTAGGTCTTTCAAACATTTGGAGTCTATTTTTGTGTGTGGTGTAAGGAAATGGTCCAGTTTCATTCTTCTGCATGTGGCTGTCCAATTTTCCCAACACCATTTGTTGAAGAGACTGTCTTTTTGCCATTGGACATTCTTTCCTGCTTTCTCAAAGATAAGTTGACCATAGAGTTGAGGGTCCATTTCTGGGCTCTCGATTCTGTGCCATTGATCTATGTGTCTGTTTTTGTGCCAGTACCATACTGTCTTGATGATGACAGCTTTGTAATAGAGCTGGAAGTCCGGAATTGTGATGCAGCCAGCTTTGCTTTTCTTATTCAACATTCCTCTGGCTATTCGGGGTCTCTTCTGGTTCCATACAAATTTTAGGATTATTTGTTCCATTTCTTTGAAAAAGTGGATGGTATTTTGATGGGGATTGCATTGAATGTGTAGATTGCTCTAGGTAGCATTGACATCTTCACAATGTTGGTTCTCCCAATCCAAGAGCACAGAATGTTTTTCCATTTCTTTGTGTCTTCTTCAATTTCTTTCATGAGTATTTTATAGTTTTCTGAGTACAGGTCCTTTGCCTCTTTGGTTAAATTTATTCCTAGGTATCTTATGGTTTTGGGTGCAGTTGTGAATGGGATCGACTCCTTGATTTGTCTCTCTTCTGTCTTGTTGTTGGTGTATAGGAAGCCACTGATTTTTGTTCATTGATTTTATATCCTGCTACTTTACTGAATTCCTGTATAAGTTCTAGCAGTTTTGGGGTGGAGTCCTTTGGGTTTTCCACATACAGTATCCTATCATCTGCAAAGAGTGAGAGTTTGACTTCCTCTTTGCCGATTTGGATGCCTTTGATTTCTTTTTGTTGTCTGATTGCTGTGGCTAGGACTTCTAATACTATGTTGAATAGCAGTGGTGAGAGTGGACATCCCTGC
>NW_027397123.1:7602947-7667996 GCF_003265705.2 Callorhinus ursinus | reverse complement strand
GAGAAGGAAGAAAGGAAAGAAGGAAGGAAGGGAGAAAGAAAGAAAGAGAAAGAAAGAAAGAAAGAAAGAAAGAAAGAAAGAAAGAAAGAAAGAAAGAAAGAAAGAAAGAAAGGGGGGAGGGAGGGAGGGAGGGTGGGAGGGAGGGAGGGAGGGAGGAAGGAAGGAAGGAAGGAAGGAAGGAAGGAAGGAAGGAAGGAAGAACAAACGAGCTGCAAAAGAGAACATGACCTGAATAGAGATTTCACATGGCAGGAGTTTTGGACAGCCAGAATGGAGACCACATTCCAGCTATTCAACTGAGATCCCTTCAAAGTCACATCTTCAGAGTAAGATATTTCAACCTCAGAGTAAGGTAGAGCAATCCCATCCTGTAAAAGCCTAAAAGCAAGTCCTCACATGATCAAATTCATCTTCCAGGGAATTAACTATCAACAAATCTCAACACTCTTTAGAGGAAGATGAAAAAAAATCTGAAATACATAGCATTCATTATAACTAGCAGAATTTTAAAAATTACTATATATGAAAAGAAGGAAAATTTGGCTTATATCTAAGAAAAATAAAACTTCTATAGAAATAGACCCTAAGATGACGCTATTATTGAACTTAGAAAACCAGAACTTGAAAGCAGGTACTATAGATGTGATTAGGGACTTAAAAGAAAATTTGAATCTAATGAGTGAAAAAATAGGAAATTTCAGCAGAAAAATGAAAACTGTAAAAAAAAAGTACCAAGTGGAAATTTTAGGATAGAAAAAATAATATATCTGAAAAGAAATTTTACTAGATGGGATTAACAATACATTAAAGAGTGCAGAAGAAAATTCAGTGAATTTGAAGATGAGCCAGCAGAAGCCCTAAGTAAGGAAAGACTGAACAGTGAATAGAGACTCAGAGACCTAAGTAGTTTAATCAGCTGGCATCAAAGATGTGTAACTGAGACATCCGAAGGGGAGACAGACCAGGATAGAAAAAAAATTTGGAAAAAAAATTATGATTAAAAGATTTCTGAATCTGATGAGCAGTGTCAACACAGAGATAAAAGAACCTCAACAAATGACAAACAGGATAAGCGCAATGGAAGCTACACCTCAACACATTACAATCAAATTGTGACAGTATTTATAAAGAAATAATCTGAAAAGCAGCCAAAAGACCCTTTTGACTACAAGAGAACAAAGATACGAGTATTGTTAATTTCTCATCCAAAACAATGCAAGCCATAGTGCAATGCGTAACATGTTTTCAATGCTCAATAAAAATAAATCAATGTAGAATCCTATGTCCGGTGAAAATATCCTTGGAAAGTGGGGCCAAATAAAGACATATGTGGCAAACTATTTCACCACCTTCAAGGATTTTGGCAGAAGGGAAATGACAGAAATTTACTTTAGATAAAAGAAGGTGGGAAAGAAATAATGTTCATCTAAAAGACACTTTTCTCCTTTTATAGCTTATTGTAGGACATTGAACAGTTTAAATTGAACATAATAACAATGTCTTGGGTTTATAACATATAAAAGTAAACTATGTAATAACCTCAGCTCAAAGGAGAAGCAAATAAAAGTGTACTATTGGAAGGGTTTCTTCACTATGTGAAGTGGCATAATCTTAATTCAGAGTAGACTGGGATGAACTAAGAATACATCATATAATCCCCAGGTTAACCCCTAAAATAATAAACCAAAGAAGTATGGCTAAAAAGCCAATGGAGGCAATAAATGCTATCTATAATCAATTAAACCAAAAGAAGACTAAACAAGTAAAAGAGGAACAAAAACCAGATGGCACATTTAGAAGAAGAAGAAGAATTCATACTGTGCAACATGTGACCACATGTGGTTCTCGACTGCATCCCTGTGATGTTTACAAGGCTGGAAGTACCTCCCCCAATAGAAACTGGGTAAATGCGGAGCTCCGCTCTGATGTATGAAAACAGATGCTTCATAAATTTCCTCCAGTTTTGTAGCTGTATATGGTGGGAAGGTAAGTCCAATACCCTTTATTCTATCACAGTCAGACCTAAGTGTTAGCAATACTGTCCTGTATTAATACATTCCTTTCCCGGTCTCTCCCCTCCAGACTTATTTATAAATATTTTATTTATAAAAAAAAATAGCGTTTCTGCTATGTTACATTCATACTGTGCTATATTTTAGAAATGAATTTCTAAATGTGTATTATCATAAATCTGTAATATATACAGCATACAAGTATATAAATGAATATATACAGCATACAAGTAAATACATAAATGAATAATACAGCATGGCAATATAATCTATTTTGTATTTTTATCATCCCAAATTGGTTTTGGTACCAACTGAATGCCTTTTCATTACCACATGGTATTCGACCACCCATACACCACATTCCATTTATCCCCTTTTCTATGAACAGACACCAAGCCAACTCTCGGGTAACACAAACAATGCTGCAGACAACATGGTGATATTATCTATTCCTGGAGCATGGGAAAGTGGTATGCCTTCTTCAAGTGCATTTAGCAGGTTGACCAGACAGTTTGGGGAGTTTCATGAAAATGTCATGGAAAAAACTGTATAAATCAAAGCAAGCAAGACACATGGAGATGGTAGGTAGGGGGTGGTATTTTTGCTATCTGTTTGTCCACCACTGTCATCACAACCTTTGAACTATAGAGCAGACACATACAGGAGGGCTCCTCCTAAAATCGGGGTCCTGCTATGCACCTCTTCTCCCCCGTGCCTTATGTGGGGCAGACCGGCCTCATGGAGCTGATGGAAGGGAGGAATTCAAAAGAAAAAGCAACTCTTCCTGTGATTGTCGCTCCTACTCTGTTTTCTCTCCAAGCATCTTCTCATACCCCAAGTATGGATTGGCTTTCTCACATATATGATGGGACAAGTCTGGGATATGCAGTTCCAGACTGGGACTTTGCTTCATACAAGATCCTTTTAATCTTATGTCCGCCACATGTTGGGGAGAACAGCCTCTGTTAAAAGCAAATATCTAAGCCCATCACCTCCACCCTGTGTGGTCCCCTTGGGAAAGAAGCCCCCCGTGACTTGTCTCTAATCCCCACTGACTGTTGGCTATCCTGAGGTGATTCCCTGAAAACCCTGAATGCCACAGCCAGTGGTACTAACTAAGTGCCAGGCTTGTTCCAAGTATGTCTGTGCGGGATAACTGAAAGTTTGTACCCCTTAATCCCATTTATCTGTTTCACCCAACCGTCCCAACCTCCTCTCCAGCAACCACCAGTTTCTTCTTTGTATTTGAGTCAATTTCTGTGTTTGCTCACATGTTTTGTTTTTTAGATTTCACATATAAGTGAAATCATATAGTATTTGTCTTTCTCTGTCTGACTTACTCCACCTTGCGTGATACCCTCTAGGTCCATCCGTGTTATCACAAATGGCGAGATCTTTCTTTTTATGGCTGAGTAATATTCCATTTGTGTGTGTGTGTGTGTGTGTGTGTGTTTGTATCACATCTTCTTTTTTCGGAGTATAGCTGACACAAAATGTTACATTAGTTTCAGGTGTTCAACTTAGTGATTTGACACGTTGATACATTATGCTCTGTTCACCACAAGTGTAGCTCCCATCTGTTATGTTACATCACCATTACAGTATCACTGTCTGCATTCCTTATGCTGTGCTCTGCATTTTAATAGCCTGATAGTATTATACTGTGTGGGGGTGCATACCATGATTTTTTAAAGACTCAACCATTATTGGGCAGTTCAATCAACTCTATTAGACACCACACTGAGGTGCCCGTTGTTGCACAAAGCGTCTGCAGACATGTATGATGATTTCCAGGGTAAATTCTCCAAAATGGAATTGTTGGGTCAAACATTCATTTTTAAGGCCTTTAATTTATGTTGCTAAACTATCTTGAGAAACTTCCTACGAGCGAATCTCACCTTAGGTTGAAGGGAGATTTCTAAAGTCAGGGCACACCATAGCAGAATTGTGTAAATTACGTGCATGGATGCTATCCCGCAGTCCTAGCAAATTTCACTCCTGCTGGTATCTCCCTCCCCATAATTATCCCAACCAAGTTTACACTGTTGTTGTTTTTTAATCTTTGGGAGATTTTAGACAGAATGTCGACTTAGTGATGCTGCGGCATGAATTATTTGATCACTAGTAAAATGGGACATTTTTCCAGCTGACTGGTGTCCATGCCTCCATCGTGAGTGACCTTCCCTACCCTCTGTAGGATTGGAATCCGTTTTCTGTCCATGTCCTCCAAGTGCTGCTTTGTGTAGTGTGTCTCCTCTCCCTGGCAAGTCACAACTTCCTCACGGTGGGACAGGAGGCCTCCCCTCCCCAGGACATCAGGAGCCAGACTGACTTATTCACCAGTATTCCCCACCATCGAGAGCACCTTCCCACGGGCTTCCTGGGAAGCCCACAATTGAGCAGCCACCGTTCACCAGGCTCCCTGCTAAGTGCTTTATACTTCTTACTTCATGTAATTCCCACAATCAGCCAATGACACAGGACCTGTTAACATTTAGCATTTACATGGGTGCAAACCGAGCCACAGAGAGTTTTAGGGACGCACAGACAGTAGGTGAAAGTTCCCTGTCACACCGCCTCTTTGCTCTGTTCCAGACCCAGCTGACTATACCTCTGCATTCACACAGACCCACCACCACTCCCTTTGTGCTCCCAGAGCGGCTTTCAGGGAACCTGCCACACCAACAAGTAGTGTGTGGCTGCAAGTGCCCATCCAGAGTCTGCTGTTGCTTCCCGACCCCTCACTGCCCATCCCAAAGAGGAGTGGCTGCCAGACCTTCCATGTGAGGTGGACTCAACCTAAAACAGGCTCCTGGACCCCTCCTCTAAGCTGGTCACCAAACCTCCCCCAGCTCCTCAGCAGTCTGAACCTAATTCCACAGTCTCCGCTCAGCTGACAAAAACTAGACTGCCTTTTTTGAAAATATTTCTGGACAGCCAAACTAGAAACTCTCCAGCTTGAAAGTAGTGTTCAGATAGTTGTAAGGACACACCTAGGACTATGATTTATTCCTATTGTGCAGAAACTCTGGAGATGGATGGATGGATGGATGAGTGGATGGATGGATGGGTGGATGGATAGAAGGATGGAGGAATGGATGGACGGATGGATGACTGGATCGACGGATGGATGGATGGATGGATGGATGGATGGATGGATGGATGGATGGATGAGTGGATGGAGAGATGGATGGATGGGTGGATGGATGGATGGATGGATGGATGGATGGATGGATGGATAAATGAAGAGAAGGATGGATGGATGTAAAGATGGATGGATGGATGGATGGATGGATGGATGGATGGATGGATGGATAAAGAGAAGAATGGATGGATGTAGAAATGGATGGATGGATGGATGGATGGAGAGATGGATGGAAGGATGGATGGAGAGATGGATGGATGGATGAAGAGGTGGATGGTTGGAGAGATGGATGGATGGAGAGATGGACAGATGAAGAGATAGATAGATGGATGGGTGGATGGAGGGCAGCTGGATGGGAGAATGGATGGGTGGGTAGATGTGTGGGTGGATGGATAAGTGGGTGGATGGAGTTTCCTCAACAAACAAGTACCAATATGGGCAGAAGTAAGGCAGGTGGCACAAAAACGTCTTTTATTTGGGGCATAAAGGAGGTTCTTGCAAGGGCAAGGTCAGACCCCCTAATCTTGGGGTCTCTTACCATTATCATTCCGGAAATGGCAACAAGTCTTTCAGCTTGTTTCTATTCCCTTCTCTCATGAGGACTTAGTAAAGATTCAGACTGCAGCAAGAAATTTTCAAGCGACTCTTTAAAAATAACTTTTGGAAAGAGTCACTTGATAACGATAGACATAAACTCAGTAATAGGAAAAAATCTTTCTCTGCCATTTATTCATGAAGAATCTTTAATTATCAATGAGAATTTATTTATCACAGGCAAAATGGCCATGGAATGAGAGAATTTCACCTCTCTTTGGAGATTTGTAAAGGAAGAGACACGTTCATGCTTTTTGGGTTTCAAGGACCTGGCGGCAAGTAAGTTGTTCAGACGAACCCTGAGCTCTGTCCGAACTCTCTGGTGCTATAGAAGAAATAATGCTGGGGAAATGTCCTAGATATCTCTTTAAAACATTTTTTTTTTATCTTTGAAACTTTTAGTAATATGTTTTCTTCCAAAATTACAGGAATTTTCCTTTAAGACTAATAGGGAAGAGTAGAAAAAAAAAGTTAAATCTAAAATGCTCCAAACATAAATTGGAAACAGGCAAGAGACCATTATTGCTGGTGTCTGTCGTCAGCCATAGAATCATTAACATGAAATGCCTTTTGATGAATGCATTGAAAAAAGTGATTATATATTAAAGTATAAAAGTCTCTTCCTCCATCATTTAAATTACTTTACAATGCTGATTAAAATAACAGAACATTATAGCTTGCTTAGCTAAACATTATATTTCCAAATCCATTTCCAATTGTTTCCCTTCAATTTGAACCATTTTTGAGCAATTTTATTGCTATTCATACCTGCTTGATTTTTTTATTAGAAATTAAAGTACACACTTTTTTTTAATCAATGTTGCAAAGTGCTGCAAAGCTTAACTCTTTTTATGCCATTCAGAACCTTAAATCACAGGGAGAAGCAGCTTTTTCCTCTCTTCATCCTGAAGCCTTCTCCCTGACAGAAGATATTTAGAAAATAACAAAACAGAAAAGCATTTGAAGTCATATGAACAATTTCTTGAATTATATAAAGAGAAAATGAGACTCACAGAGAGGAGAACCAACATACCTAATATCAGGATGGAATTTTGTGATAAATCCACAAATTGAGCCAAGTCTCCTGATTCTCCACTGGGTTCTCTTTGGACCCTCACTGTTCCTCACGAAGTCCCCATGAAAAAATGGATGGGCCAAGTGGATAGAGGAATGTCTGAGGAAATTGTTCTCATGGTCTCAAACACCTGACATTTGTCCACACTACAGTTTAGTGTAGTGAAGGAAACAATCAGTTGACTGATACTTGAAAAATAAGTGGACAAAACACTCGGGGCAATAAAATAGTACAAAATGTGGGCTAACCTATCTTGACACCACACCAAGCCATGGAATAGTCCTCTGTGTGACCCAGGACAAGTTCCCTGGTCTAAAAACATAATCCTGAGTATGACAAATGACTCCCTTTGGTGATCACAGAAAGTCTCTCTGTCCACCTCACAGCCATGCCCTGAGCACCCAGCACAGAGCTGGGCACAGAGAAGATGATCAGGAACCCTCTGCTGGCTGTATGGGTGAATGAAGGGAAGCCCCTCCATCCCATAGGGTACTTGAGTTGTGAGCAATAGAAATAGACTCTGGTCAATGTGAAGAGGATTTGGGTCACTTAGGTAATCAAAGATAGGCTGAGCAGGGAGGGGTCTTGGGAAGGATGAGGACCAGCCATCTCCAGGATCTAGGCTCTGGGAACTAATGCTGTGTTCTCTGGCACATGCTGGAATGAACCAGCCCAACTCATTTTCCATCTCTCTCTCCCTGATCTCAGCAATCAGTACCCCAGGAGAGAGAGAGGCCAGTTGGCCATGCCTGTATCACATGCCTGTCTCTTGGCATGGAAAGGCTTGACTGTAGTTTCACTAAGACTGCATATAGGGAAAGGGGTATATGCTAAGGGACATCAAGGTGCTATTACCAGAAGAAGAAAAAAAAAAAGGATTCAGGCAGACAAAAATAACACACGCCTGCCATACCCTTGAGTCTCTCTTCTTCTTCTGCAGAGTGAAGGGAATAATATGTAACTCGCCAGGTTGGTATGGAAATCGGAAATTGCCATAGCACGGTGCCTAGCACATGGGAAGCACACAGGGTCTGTCATGACTGGCTTTCTGTAAGAGCAAGGAAGTCACAGCCAACAGCAAATCGTGGCTTTCCTGATGCTGAACCCCAATCTGTGAACTGTGGCAGGTTCTCCCTCCGTTTTGTCTGACAACACACACTTCCATGAGCAGACCTATGCATGGCCACTACCTTCATGAAAACCACATATTCAGTGTCCTCCAGGACTTGAGTTATTGATGGCCCAAGGCATGCTGAGATTTTCAGATGACTCGGAGTTAGAATCAGGTGGAGCTGAGGCTGGGGGAGCTGGGTTCTGATTCTGGTTCTTGCTCTTGGTTGTATGACTGGACCAGCCCATAACCCGTCCAAAGCGGGGTACCGGGAGCAGCTACATTTGCATGTGTTGGAGAACTAAATTGTACGATTAATGTAATGTGCTAAGTACTGAGGAAGTGTTCAATAAGCATTAGTTATTGTTACTATCACCCTGTTGGTCGTTAAGCCCTCCCACATCTCATCTCATTGAATTCTGAGGGTCGAAGGCAGCTGCAGGAAGGTGCCCTGTGAGGTAGGTGTAATGGAGACTGAGCCTGGGAGCCAGGGATAATTCAAGGGCAGGAGGAGCGGGAGCGGTGTTTGTCGGTCACAGGGGCTGAACGGCGGTGCCACTTAGGAACAACAGGGGGCTGTCCGGACTCCAAGGTGATGGATTCCTCAAAATCAAGAGCCTACCGAGGCACCTGGGTGGTTCAGTCAGTTAAGCGGCCAACTCTTGGTTTTAGCTGAGGTCATGATTTCAGGGTGGTAAGTTTGAGCCCCAAGGGGGGGGCTTGAGATTCTCTCTCTCTCTCCCTCTGCCCCCTCCCCTGGCTCTCCCTCTCTCTTTCTCTCTCTCTCTCTAAAATAAATAAATAAATCTTAAAAAAAAAAAAAAAAAAAAAGCAAGAGCCCACCAGCCCCACACCCTTCTCCCGCTCTGGAGCGGGATCCCAGCCAAGGTGTGCTGAGTGGGGTGGGCTCGGTGCAGCCTTCCTTTCTGGGGACATTGAGAGGGAAGTCAGGCCGATAACCACAGTCACCTGAAGCAAATTCTGCCTGGCCTAGAGAGAAGGTGGGGACTTGCTTTTGGAGTAAGCATCAGGACACAGGCCTTTTTAAGGACACTTTGTGTAAGCGGCAGCACTCAGTTGTTGGGGAGAGCGAAGGAAAGGAGACAAGAGGAAGAGAATAGGAGATGGCTGGGAAAATCTAGCCGTAGGGACGCCTCACACCAGGGAGAGAAGTGCAAGGGCCACAGGGACAGGGCTGGCCGGGCTATGGACGCTTAGGCCAGGTTAGAATGAACCTCAAGGAGAACAGGGGTGGAAAGTCCTATATGTAATGTCACCAAGGGGCCTTTGCCCATCTTTTCCTTCTGGAAATCTCATAGTTGCCCCTCTTCTCCTGCTTAATCCCAACCCATCCCTTGGAATTCAGCTCAACTGCTTCAGGGAATCCCTCCCTGACACCAGATAGATGGGCCCCTCTGCGCTAGGCTCACGCAGCACCAGCAGGGCTGGGTGGAAAAGGAGCGTGTGAAAAAGGCAGCCCAGAAACCCACAAGGGGAGCAGGCAACTTACAATCTGAGTAAGACCCACTGCATCAGAAGCAGAATAAAAACTCGGCCAGGAGTCAGATAGTCACACCACCCCCCCAGGAACCCAGCAGGTAGAAGGCTGCAGGGTCCCAGAGGAGCAGGTGGGGAGGTGGGGAAGGGCGCCCCAAGCTCCCATGGACCCAGCGTGAGCAAAGATCCCAAGGAAGGAAAAGAAGGTGGAATAAGGTCCTGGGGAGCAGACAAGCAGTCAGAGATCTGAGCTGGTGCCTAGGGCGAGGGCCAAAAGCATTTGTGGGAGAAGTCCAAGCTGCCCACCCAAATTAGGAGGTGCAGATGGACACTGGAATCTCTGACTTTCCTCCTTCCTCCATGTCTCAGTCTTGGAATACTTTCTGGAAGGTTCTTGGGGTTGATTGTTGAAGAGAAAACATTTAAGTTCAATGTTGTTAAGCGTACTCTTAAACCACGGGGAGGGCATTCCTGGATCAAGGTGTCAGGAGAATGGATCTAACCGATGAGGGAGAAGTAAGAAACCTACAGCACTCTTCTCAATGCCCGCGCCCCCACACGCTGCCGTTCTCCTCTGCGGAAACATCAACAAGTTGCAGATAGGTAATTTGAAAGAAAACAACCTTAAGTAATATGCCATTCTAGTTGGGCCTAAATTCACATTTAAAACTATTATTCAACTAATTAAAATGGAATTAAATGAATATAATGTTAACTGTGTCTACTGTTTAGCATAAAAAGTTGTTAAATATATCATACTCTGTGTTCCGAACTGGCGGCAGATTTTAGCAATGTTTAATTGTAAGAAATAGCCATGTACTACTTAATTGCATAACTAGGTGGAACATAAAAATCACAATTACATGAATTATATTAAGTAAAATATGTTAAAATAGTTTGTTTTTCGATGGTGGAATTTTATGGACACCATAATGAAACTGAAGTACATTTTTAATTACCTAATTATTGCTATTTTCAAAGTCCATTTACACCATAATTGTTCCTGTTTTCATAGTCCAAAGAGTCCTTGACGGAAAGACTCAGTAGGATCTAAAATAAGGATTCATTCTTCAGACAGCTCCTGCTTGTGCGCCCCCCCGCCCCCGCCGCCCCGTCTTTAAGAATCTATCTCGGAAGCAATCATTCATCATTTATGCAACAGGTAATTGTGTATGCAAAGCCACTGGGGATATTAGAAGGACAGACGGATGCAGGAGTAGGAGCTGTATTTCCAGCCCTCAGGGAACTTACAGTCTGGGTAAGACTTACTGCATCAGAAGTAGAATAAAAATTTGGCCAGGAGTCAGACAGTCACACCAACCCCCTGGAACCCAGCAGGTGGAAGGCTGCAGGGCCCCAGAGGAGCAGGTGGGGAGATGGGGAAGGGTGTCCTAAGCTCCCATGGACCCAGCGTGAGCAAGGATCCCAAGGAAGGAAAAGGAGGTGGAATGGGGTCCTGGGGAGCGGACAAGCACGTCGGTGGCCAGCAGTCATGGGAAAATTGCAGAGAGATTCTGTCGCCAAGCACAGCCAGGGCCAGACTCAGAGCCAGCAGGGCAGATCCAGCAGATAGGAGAAGTATGAGATTTCATTCAGCACTTGGGGCTAAGCATGAGCTGGGAGGTGAGGGGACAGGTCTCTGAGCACGTGGGAGACAACGCGGCCAGTGGCAGAAACAGAAGACTCAAAGAAGATATAGTTCCAGTGAAAAACAATTGTTTCTGTTCCGGACTGGGGAGTTTTGAGGTTTTAGAAAGACATCCATGGTGGGCGCAGTATGCAAGTGGTCTCAGTAGATCAAAGCTTTTAAACATTTCTTTTTCTTTTTTAATCTTGAGAGAGCTTCCAAACTTTCTCTTCTAATTTTGGGAGGGGGCACACAACTACAGATAAGATGGGATGTTTTTGAGATGGAACTGTGAGATCTTAGAGCACTTCCTTACCACACACCTGGAGTTGGTGGGACGTTTTAAAAAGTCACCTAGGAGAGAAGCAATCTACATCAAAAGAACATGTGCAAGCGCACAGGGTAGACCCTGTGGGAGCCTCTGGGCTCGCCCTTCCTTGCCCCCATTGTTCCTGGAGTTGAGCTAAATGATCCTCCCCCGAGGGTTCGAGAAAAGTCTATGAATTGCAAACAATTACTGAGTGATTATATTTCTTATTTCATCTCTCTTTTTCACACCTCACTCTCCCTTCCTGAGCCTAGAATTATGGCCATGTGCTGAGTGTCAGTGTTTGGAATCACTGCAGAGCCCTGAATGAGAGATTCTTTTTTTTTTTTTAAAGATTTTATTTATTTATTTGACAGAGAGAGACACAGCAAGAGAGGGAACACAAGCAGGGGGAGTGGGAGAGGGAGAAGCAGGCTTCCGGAGGAGCAGGGAACCCGATGCGGGGCTCAATCCCAGGACCCTGGGACCACGACCTGAGCCGAAGGCAGACGCTTAACGACGGAGCCACCCAGGCGCCCCTGAATGAGAGATTCTTGACACTGGTCAGAGAACACCCATCCTGATGGGCTTGGACCAACTGGGCTAAGTTTTGGAACTCCTGACTGGTCGTTCCAAATCTTTCCAAGCCCTCCGAGAGCTCTCCATCACTCACGTCATTTAAAATATGTCTTCCTGTTAAGGAAATGGGTTCCAGCCACAGAGTAACTGGAGACTCCATGAGTCACTGTGGTTAAGACAGATCATTGAGTTCTCAGCAGATGTGACTCCAGAGCTGGGAGGCCACGGAGTCCGAACGGCCGCGGTGACACCAGCTGAGAGGAGTCAGCTCTGGTGGTGGCATGGCCCCAGGAACTGCCTTTGTTCTCCGGTGTCCTTTCCTCTGCAGGTACGCCGAGGGCAGGTGGCAGAGCTCACCAAGAAGGCGGGAACATCGAGCTCTATGAAACAGAATCTTTAATGATTCTGAGCTTTCTTTATTCCAGCCCAAGGAAAGGAAAGTGACTTCGCACCCACAACTGGATAAGCTGTTTCACCTGGGTCTCCAGCGTTGCTGGGACAGGCGTGGGTGTCCTGAAGACTTGTCTTTCTCTCCTACCCAAAACTCCAGCATTGTACCATCATTCATGAACCATCCCCTTTTTGTCTGGGGATGGTTGTCTCCATGCAACACAAGCAGAAGGGGATTTTTTTTTTTTTTTTTTTTTTTTAGAGCAAACCTATGGGCAGGTACCAAACATTGGTATGGAAAATAAGAAATTCTATCATTTGCCAGGTATCAGTGTCTGATAGGCAAAGCAGTTTCCCAAACATTGCTCAATTGCATACCACATTTAGAATTAGTGAGTCCATGTTATGTCAGTACTACCGTTTATGAATTCTTTTGTGTGAGTCAGATTTCAACTTAAACAAATTCACTTAAAAAGGAAAATTTCTATTACTAAACAGGAATCATCTGCCACACGCTGTGGCCATAAGTGAATACGATGAAGACATTGCCATTAAATTAGAGGTGTCTGTGGATGTAACCCCTCAAATTACCTTACACATCAGTGTTATACATGCATACAAGAAATATCAGAAATGAAGTAAAGTTGCCAGCTTTCAAAAATGAAAACTCTTAAGATAGTTGGTTACAGTTGTATTGTTTTAATCATAAAATGAAAGGATTTTTTTTTTACATGAGTAGAACTCTTTATGGGAAAGACTCTAACATGTTTCTATCTTTTCCACAGATTCTAAGATAAAATATGCCACTGTTTTGTATAAACTAACCCCGTGTGGGCAAAATATTCATGATGGGCTCGGGTCAGTGGATGATCCTGAGGGCAGCTGAGAAGAAAACATGCATTCTGCTTTATACATTTGCCGGCTTCATATCAGAGACAGTGTCACCCAGAGTCAATAATTGAAAACTAACTGAAATATCAGCCGATGGAATTCCAGCATCAACCAAACACCTTTATTAGAGGGAGCAATGAGATAATTAAGCTGTATTAATATTTTTGCAACAAAGCAATTAATCACCTTTGAAAGTTTAGGTACATCATGTCACACTCACAAGATGCTACTCCCCAAAGTCAGGAGCCCACAAGTGAATAGTCTTAAGATTGTCTCACGTATATTGCTATATCTATATGTACATATATTCCCCCCACAAGAGACACTGCACAATTGTCATGCATTTTTTTCTGGTTATAGAATCTACAGTAAAAGTTGCTAATTTGCTGAAGATTCTCTAATAATTTCGGAGAAAAACCATAAAATTCTCAAAGAAAAGTCTTAAAATGTAATTCATTATAATTCACATTATATGGGAATATGTATGTCTGGTCACCAAATGACTCTTAAATATTTAAGTTATCGACTATACTATACCGGAATATTCAGGAAATCTATTCAATACCTCTTTCAGGGCTTTCCACCGCCCACTGTGCCTAGAGCCATGAACACACTAGCCAGAGAAGCGAGGCTCTGGGCCTCATGAGGGTACCATTTTGTACAAGAGGAGGGACGTAAAGACCATGCTAAAGGGCCACTGATGTACGGAGCAATGGGTGGTAGCTTAGGTGATCAGAAGGGGTTTCTGAGGAAATGACATTTGAGCGGAGACATATATGATTGAGAAGCATCCAGAATGTGAAAATCTGTAGGTGTGGCTGGGGTTGAGGGCCAGGGAGAGAAGATGGTGAGTATTCTGGGCAGAGGAACAACATGGGGTAAGACACAGTGTGCGACCTAGTGAGGTATCTTAAAGGAATGGAAAGAAATCCTGTGGGGCTAGAGCATGGTGACCAGCTAAGTGAGGGAAAGAATGCTAAGAGATGAAGTGAGAGGGAAGGGCAGGGCCAGTTGATGAAGGTCCTGAAGGCCATTCCAAAGGATATGAATTTATTCCAAGTGCAACACGAATGCTACAGAATGATTTTAAGAATGGGAGTGTCATGTTGTAACTTTATCTTTATAATGTTGCACGGCCCATTGGGAATTTCAGCCCCCATTGTCTGAGATACTGGGATTGTGATCTGGCAGGATTTTTTTAATGCTCATTTTTAAGTTCATTTTAAAGTCACCTATGCACTGTAGATGTCAGGAGCTCCTTACATGAAATAAGGACTATGCAGAAGCTGCATAGTTCATGCTGGTGCATCAAGAAGACTGCATCAAAGAGCAAGATGTGCTAATTTTCTGTCTCTAAGTAAATTTCATCGAAGCTGATAGAAAGTCTTTGATACTGTTCTCCACACTGTGGAATCAGTGTTTACTGACTGGACCCTGACAATTCATCGGTTCTCTATTTGTGGACAAGGCAGTTTTACAAAGGGGACTTGTTCTCCATTGTCTATTGAGAGAGAAGTGGACTAAATGATTCAGTATATTAACACATGATGTCTGTATCAAAAAAAGGGTCACTACCTGCTGTGAATAATAAGCCTAAATCTAAAGGGCTCAACACAACAGAAATTTATTTATTTTTTCTTATCAAATCCCATCTGTGGAAGCAATGGGGGTGAGGAATCTGCTGCATGCATTATTCAGGGACTCAGCCCCTTCTCTCTTGGGACTTTAACCTCTTCTAGAGCAGCGCTAGCTGATAGATCTTTCTGTGGTGATGGAACTGTCCTATACTTCCCTATCCAATATGGTAGCCACTAAGAACATGTGGCTGGTGAGACTGTGGAACTGAATTTTTAATTATATTATTTTTGTAAAGAAGAAAAGCATTGGAAGTGCCTCTGTTACCTGGTTTCAAGACTTATTTTATAGCATTTAAATATAGCTAAAGTAGTCAGGACTGTGGTATTAGCATTCCAAGAGCCTAATAGATTAATAGAATGAAATCAAATCCAGAAGTAAATTCACATATTTATGGTCAATTAATCTTTGAAAAAGGTGCCAATGCCAAGGTAAATCAATGTTGGAAAAGATCTTCTTTTCAAAAAATAGTTCTAGAACAACTAGATACCTGTATGAAATAAAAATGGAGAAACAGATCTAAGACCACGACTCTGCCATGTACATGTGTTGTTTTTGTGAAACTGATTAGTGAATTTAGAAGCATAAGTTGCCATTTTAAAAAGAGGAAATTGAGGCCCAGAAACATTAAATAAAAAGACTATGATCACACAGCAAGGAAACGCTTAAGGCAGGGTTCAACCCCAGCCATCTAGAATCTAAAAGCTACTCCGTGATGGTAAGAAGCCTCAGTGCAAGTGCCAGGGTAGACCGGGTGTGAAGTGAGGCAGGTTCCAAGTCAGCTGGGAAGCTAAGTTCGCTCACTGTCTCTTTGCCTCTCTGTTTTTGGGTTCCATCCAAGGCCCAGGCACAAGGCAGAACTAGGGATCTTCTAGTTCCACGAATTCACTTTTTTTTTTCCAGTTCATTGGTTTTTGGGAAGGGACGCAGTCCCGAGCACATGGGACTGCAATATTTCCTTGTTCCTCATTTTTATTTAGTTTTGATTAATTTAAATTCAAATAGTCACATGTGACTAATGACAATTTGTGACTAGAGTCTTAGCATCGTCTCCGTTCAGCTAGCAGATGAGGAAAAAGAGAATGGTCCTGTAGGAGGCTTTTATGGGCTGTCTTGGGCGTGGTGCACTCCACTTCCTCTGTCTTTCCACTGGCTAAAACTGAGTCACGTGACCACACCTAACTGCAAAGGAAGCTGGGAAATGTAGTCTAGCTGTGAGCCCAGGAAGAGGAGGGGATGGATTTGGAATTCTAGTACTAGAAGTTCGATGAAGCCCAAAACATGCACTTCTCTTTGAAGCAACTATAGAAAACAACAGGGAGATCCACCAAAAGGTGTTATGTAAGAACAGCATAAATGCTAAACTAGTTAGAATGCCAAATTGTGAATGTTTATTATGCCCAGTGGTAAGAAGATGAAGATGTGAGGGACTTGTACACTCAACTATGTTTATTCATTCAACATTTCCCACATGCCTACTCAGTATCAGTGACTATGCCAGGCACAGGGCAAGACACCATGTACCACCGCTAATTTTTTGTAAGATTTTATTTATTTATTTATTTATTTATTTATTTATTTATTTATTTATCTATGAGAGAGAGAGAGCTTGTGCACATACAAGTTGGGGGAGGGACAGAGGAAGAGGGAAAGAGAGAATCTCAAGCAGACTCCTCACTGAACATGAAGTGTGAGGCAGGGCTCCATCCCACAACCCTGAAACCATGACCTGAGCTGAAAGCAAGAGTCAGCTGCTCAACTGACTGAGCCATCCAGGCTACCCCCACCATAGCTAATTTTAATTTAATAGGCAGGGTTGCCTTGGAAGTAGGGATATGATGCAGTGAAGACTCAGGGTATGGACACTGAATTCTTTTGGCAGATTTAGGAAAGGGTTTTCAACAGAAACATGTATGAGTGCAGATACACTTTTTTTTTTTTTGAGACTTCGTATCATCAAGGAGTGGGTGGTAAAGTGTCTTCAAATAAAAATCAACCAGGAACAGATGTCATAATTCCAATAAGGATGTGGAATTCTTTTTATGTGAAACTGGTTGCTAAACTGAATCCCCTCATTGGGTCAGCTGAGCCTATGAGATCCTCCAATACACATTGTGTTCCTTCTACTGCATCGCCATCTATTCATCCTGAGCTTAGCTGAGTACATGGGGCAGAAACCAGAGTCCTTCTTCTGATTTCCCTTGGAACTACTTCTTCATCTCCCCAATCCTGTAGCACTTGCCTTTCTTCCTTGTTTTATGGTGAGTTATTTACCCTCCAACGTTAAACTGCGCATCCCTTTGCTTCCCTGCTCATGGCATTAACACACTGTTGGCTTCACTAAAAATGGTGGGCTTCATTGTGCCGTGGCCACCCAGCCATTGTACCTTACTTCCAAGAAAAGCATCTTGATTTCCTTCTGTGTTAGGTCTTATTAAAACTGTAAACCAAGGTACTGAGAATTGGCCCCTTGACTCAAGCCAGGGCAATCAGCCTCTCTCCCCCCCAGAACGTTGAGTCTGGAGAACAGTGACACGAGGTCAGGAAGGTGGTTGGAGTTCAGCATTCCAGAGAGGATAAGGTGCCCTGATAGTGTTATAATCGAGTTTGCCTGGATCCTGGATATCCCTCCATTCCAATCTATTTTGAGTCAGGTTCTTCACCCTTCCCAGCAATTCTCTGAGTCCCTGAGAGATTTCCCACAAATTTCCTGAATGTACATCTGTAAGTACATATGGAACATGTTACTAATGAACGTCACATAAGACGAAATGTAAAATCCCTCTTTATGGGCTAGTGTAATCTGTTTTACATAAAGGAAAAATGAAACACATCCAGTGTGTATTGGAGCCCACAATGGGAATGGGCTAGGCTTAGCCAAATACATGTGACCAGCTGTTATCCTTCACACGCTCTGAGGTATTTTCATTTGACTCTTGAAATGAAAAGAGACACGTAAGATTAAGACCTGGTACACACCCCATAATCTTTCTAGATTTGGAAAAAAAACTCTGATAGGTCCTGGAAGAATGTCCAGGTTCCCACCTTTCTGCTCGCCAATGCTCATCAGAATTGACTGGTCCCTCCTTCAGGTCCCCCTGTCCCTCTCAGTGCTGCCTTTCTGCTAGGAGGATTATTTCACCCCTAAATATCTTCCCCTGTAGACTGGAACATCAAGAGAGAAAATTGATCCTTTTCTACATTTTCTACAGGGCTCAGCACAGGGGCTTCTTTCATAGGAGGTATCAGAAAATATTTGCTAAATTGAATAGAGTCGATTTGAATTATGGAGTCTAGGTAAGGGGCTTCGGTAAGTCCATTAGCTTTGCCCTGGGAATCTCGGCTCTTGTCCTACCCCATTTCTATTTGGCCAAATTAACATGACACAGAGTGATTCAGTAGTCTTCCTTATTCACTTCAGAGGGCTGGAAATGAGATGTGGAAATGACAGTGAGGAGACATGTCAATAAATACCCGTGTGGAGTCAGGGCGGGAGAGCGTCCTGCTGCCTGCCCAGCCTTCACAAGAAGAAAGCTGTCAAGGCCACTTGAATGGATCTCACAGAACGCACTTGACTTGAGATGACCATGCTGTTCTGGAAGTTGACATCCGATTTTTCTGTTGAGAGAAACTTAAGAGATTCAGTGCCCCTTGTGCTCTAGGAAACCACTCTCCCTTTGGACATCTGAGCCAGGAGATAACTGCTGCTCATCACCCAGAGCAGAATTTGTTCTCAGTATATACTTAAAATATTAGGGTCAGCTAATAAAATGATAAGCCTTGAAGGTTGATCAACTAATACGATCTTAAGCTTTTAAGGTCTGTCTGACACTGTAGAGACCGCTGTGTTTCTGGGCCCGCATGTACATATCTTCTCCGAGGTAGAACCTTAATTTTAATTTTTATAACGTGTTTGTGCACGTGCATGTGTCTGTTCATGTGTGTGTGTGAGAGAGAATTCAATGTGTAATTACATCTGAAAATCTACTAAAGGAGGGTGGGGGGGAAGTAGGTGTATATTTAGCCAAGTGTTTTGTGGAATTTTTTCTTCATAAAAAACTCCAGTACAAGTGTTCAAGCCAAGTAGGAGCCTTTCACTCTGGTTATTTATTTATTTTGCTCTCTCCTTTGGAAAGTGATGTAGATGTATTATGAAAAGCAAATATTATACTCTTTATTGTCAAACAAAGTTTATAAGGTTCATGTGTCAATGATGAGGCCAAGGACCTCACACAGAAAGTTTCCTGTCCCGGAAGAATTTCTCATGAAATATGAAATATGGGAAGTGAGGGGATACCTTACTGCCAGAAAACAGAATCAGCCCACTCCTAATGGCACCCAAGGGGTTGGATGAGCTCAGGCCTTGACTGTCCAAGCATGCTTCTTTGCAGACAAGCATGGGGGGCTCAGTGAGGGGGAAGGACCACAGTGGAAGCTGAAGGGTATTTACTCAGAGGAGGCTACTTGTGTCCAACTTCATGCAGGTCTGACATCCAGATGCATAAGGCAACAAGCCCTTTGGGGACACGGGAAGTGGAAGCTAGGTGATGACAAATGAAAGACATTCTTTGGCCTTGGAGCACACAGGCATGGAATCCGGTAGGAGTACAGTTACTATTTACAGGAAACTGGCACAGAGTTATAACTTTTCCTAGACAGGTTGGTGCCATTGTGCTCTGGCACCATGAAAAGCATTAAATAAGGCTTAGCATTTGTCTAAACCATGCCGTATGTACTATACTTTCTGATATGTATTGCTTTCTCTGACTGGGAGTTTCACTAAAGTCCCTCCCTGGGGAGTAGAGAGCGGGAGTTATAGTCAACCATGGTTAATTTGCGCTTTGTGCTTTGTTTATCCAAACCATATGTCTAGATGGTTGTAATTCTGTGTCACTGGCTGTGTAATGCTCTCTGTGTTAAGAGCTCTGTAAATAGCAACAGCTCGATGCATAATCACGTTGGCATTCTGAAGGGGGGAAAGGGAAGTTTCCAGTGACGTTTGTTGTGGAGACAACCACCCCGAGAATGTCTCCATCCATGACTTTTAGGCTCTGATCCCTTATGCTTTAGTCAGGCAGGTCCCTGTGCAGCAGATGGGACCTCACAGAAGCCAGATGTGGTGGGTCAATGCTACCTGCGATTCTCATTCTCTGGCCTTAGGGCCCGAGAACACTCCAGACATGAAATCAGGTTGTTGCTATTCAGCAGCCTCAGCAAGTAGTTCGGGTATAGAAGAAAGATCCCTTTATTTTAACGCAAAAAAAAAAAAAAAAAAAGTGATTCCATCACAATTTCCTTTTATAACACTTTCATTTGTTTAATTCATCAAATGTCAATCAAGAAAAGACACTGCTCAAAGGCTGGAGGTGATAGCACTCAACATGAATTTCTTAAACGGCAAACTACTAGCTAGGATGAAAACAAAAGCTTCAACTTCCACGTATGGCTAAAGGCTCAAGGTGCCTGGACATCTCGACCCATCAGTCCATTCAGAACGGGCTCCGGAGTGCCCCCACTCATTCAACAAATATTAAGCATCCTCTATGAGCCAGGCAGAGTGTCAAGGCCCTGGAGGCACACAGTGACCACCCTCCTCCCCGCCCCAGCATTCCTGTTTTCAGGGAGCTTCCAGGAGCAACTGTCAACCATGCCAATGTATGCCTGAAGACCTCTGGAGAAGGTCTGGACGTGTGAATTATGGCAAATTCTACCTTGCCCCTGACTTCAGCAACTTCCTAACGCTGAAAAGGTGGCTCTACAAAATGTTTCTCCTCCATGCAAATTCATTGAGGAGTGAAGCCACCTTACTTAATAGGCCCATGGAGCTGGCCCACTTGGCATGTTGAATTACACTACAAGAAATCTGGTCCCGACTCAGTCTTAGATCGTGGGGATGGAAAATGTGCTGACCGCTTTGGCATTCTGGAGAATGAAGGGAGTGGTCTTCGGCCATCCTTATGGGGATGTGCCGAACATATTTGCCCCAGCCTTACCAGAGTCACTGTCACTTCCTTAGATGTCTTCATCAGAGAAGAACTCCAAGGACTGTTCTCATCCACCGCTGGCCTTGTCTGGGCCCTCCACTGTGGCTGTACAGCAATCTCAGTATATTTTTCTCACCAACCCACTTGTCGCAGAGACTTATCCCAACCCCTCTTGTGGCCTCAAACTCCAGTCTGGCAGGTGGTTTTGTCTTGTACTACATGTACAACATTACATACGAGCTTTCCATCCGCCCAGCACCGATTCTACCAGCTCTCCTGCTCCTGTCCCCCTTCCCTTGCTCCCAAGTGTGAAGCTGGCCCTCCTCCTTCCTAAGGATCCCTTCTCTCCCTGCCTTCTCAAGGCTTCCTTCAATGGTTACTATTTCTCCCTCCAAAAATCTCCACCAGTCTCCCATTCTTAAAATTCATCTTCCTTGCTACCAAATATTTTGCTTCTGCTCTTCCCTTACCCTTCTACTTCTCTCCCCAGTGTGGTTTAAGAGAGGTGTGCTCACACGCTGCCCCAAATTCCTCACCTCTCTTCAATCTTCAACCCACTCCAAGCAGGTGTCTTTTCTTATTCTTACATCAGGACAGCTCTTGCCAACTACTCCAAATCCTCTGTCCCATCCAGGCCTCTCATCTGAGCAGCATTCACTAGTCGGCATCTCTACCAGGATGTCCTGTAGCCAAGGTGACCATGTATCCCCATTTGCTCAGGAGAGTCTCCGTTTGCACTTTTGTCCTGGCAAAATTATCCATAGCACCCCGTTCATGTCCAACCATGTTTTGGACAACAAATTACAAGGTCACCTATCTATCGGCAAATGGCAGGCATCTGTGATTTGCCTGTCCAATCTATTTCTCGCTTTGGTAACGGCACTGGTTTTCCTTTGGAGAACCATCCCTGCAGCTCCATCGTCCATGTGATTCAGTCATATGACTGGTCTACCCAGAACCAGATTTGGATAAGAGAGGTATTCGGTCAAAAGTCAGTCAGAAACATTCATATCCAACATTGTTGTCCGTGCTTTTGGGGGGAAAAAGATTTCCCCCAATAGGATTGGCAAACTGGTAGAATCTAAGCCTGAGAGGGCTGAACCAACTTTGTCACATATCTGGGGAAAACATGCCTGAGGGGGAAGGTAACACAGAGAAAACACATGAGAGAGAGAGAGAGAGAGAAAAGAGAAAAGAGGAAAAAGGAGGAAGAGGGGGAGGAAGGGGAGGTAGAAGAAGAAGAGGAAAAGAGGGAGGATCAGCAGAACAGTGGGGTGGGAGAGGAAAGAGGAGAGATTCCCAATGTCAACATGGGGCACCCGGATCTTGTAGCCAGCCCCATGCCTGCACTTTTCATACATAAGCAAGACTCTACTTCCTCACTTGGGAGAGTTGGAGGAAGCAGATTTGTGTCACGTAATGCCAAGACAGTCTGGACCTATTCAAGTCTGGCCAGCCCTATTCCCACTGCCCTCACGTCTCTTACCCCAGCCTTCAATTCTCAGCAATCACCCAGTTTCTTCTGTCAGAACCCTGGGAGTCATCTTCCACATCCACCTCTCTAATCTCATGATCAAATCCTATGGGGTTCTGTCATCAAAATGTACCTAGACTCCATGACCTTCCCTCCATCAGCACCACCCCCAACAAGTCCATAATACTATCATGTCCCATCTGAACAGCTGAATTATCTCCAGCTGTCTTCTTCTTCTCCACAACATTCTCCATGGAAGGGATCATCTTCTGACACTTAGAATCTTTTCATGGCACACAGCCCATATTTCACTGGGGAATTGGAAAGACCATAGAAGGGACCCAGCAATGCCCAGAAAACAAGCAAGCATTATCCCCAAATTTACCAATGATACGAAAGACAACTTTGACATGTTTCTCAGAATGGGTGTGGTTTTTTTTTTCCATCATTATTTGTTTTATTTTGTTTCAATAAAAAGTGTAAGGGGCGCCTGGGTGGCTCAGTCAGTTAGGCGACTGCCTTCGGCTCGGGTCGTGATCCTGGAGTCCCGGGATCGAGTCCCGCATCGGGCTCCTTGCTCGACGGGGAGTCTGCTTCTCCCTCTGACACTCTTCCCTCTCATGCTCTCTATCTCTCATTCTCTCTCTCTCTCAAATAAATAAATAAATAAAATCTTTAAAAAAAAGTGTAAGGTCAAACTTTCTTCCTTTACTTGGGATATTTGAATAATGAAGGTTGCCAGACCCTTCCCATGGACAATTTCTAAGAGTAGTGTTCAGAGTTCAAACTATGATCTTTAGTGATGCTGCCAAGACACTATATAGAGTCTGTATAAAAACTAATTGCCCAGGGTCTGTGACCCCTCCCATCATTTGGTGTTCGAAGTTTTCTATAGAACCTTCCTCTAAGCAAGCACAAAGGAGAGGCACAAACATTCTTGTCATCCTCACCTTGAATCCTAACCTCTCTCCATCATCTTCTCTTAGAGACCTTTGGATTCCAAATTCCATTGAAACAGGATCCAATAATACCAGTGATACCTGATTGGGAAGCTACCCTGACCTGGTGCTTTTGGAAGGGAGTAGAAAGAAAAACTTTACTAGGGTAGATACAAGAACACTAAAGTAAGAGGTGTACAGTGCCATGTTCCTGGAAGGGAACACTAATGATTGTAAGAGTGTCAAGTCACTCCAATTTATTGATCACTCTGTTGTAATTCAAATCCAAATGTTAATAACTTGTTCCTTGAAACTTGACAAAATCATTCTAAATGTCTGAAAGAAGAGAGGAACAGAATAATCAAGTAGAATTTTACAAAACAGAAATATTAGGGACATTGGCACAAACAGATATCAAAATAGAGTCTAAAACCACAATAAATAAAATAGAGTGATACTGAACCAAGGCATGAGCAGGTAGGAAGAACATATAGGAATTTAATTCATGGTAGGAGGGGTATTTCAAATCTTTGGGGGAAATGATGAGTGGACAATGATAAAATCCCAAGAATAAACTGATTGATCACGACTTCACACAACATCCCAAAATAAATTTCAAGTGGATTAAAAATGTTAAAGTACATATACAAAAGAACTAGAAGTATATATAAGTGTGTGTTTATCTAATCTCATATTGGGAAAATCTTTTAAATGGTATTTTACCATAAAGTAACATATTGATAGAATTAAGCACAAATAAATGAAAGTCTTCTGGCACAAGCAAAACTTAAGAACAAATAACAAACTGAGAACAAAAAATATTTGCAACATATGTAACAAAGAGTTAATGTTCTTAATGCTCTGAAATGTCAATGTGGACAAAAGACATGATTAGGAAATTCACAGCGGAAGTACTAACGGCAAAAATGTGAAAAATGTTTAACTTTGCAAGCTGTCAAAGATGTGCAAACTGAAACAATAGTGAAACACAATTTTTCAGCTATTACACTGACAGTTGAAAAAAAGAAAAAAGATTGTCTAGAGCATGGAGAAATGGGCACCCGTAGATTGCTGGAATGAGTTGCAAGAGATACAAGCTTTCCAGAGGGTAACTTGGCCAAATTCTTAAAAACGTGCACAGCCCACGTACACAGTAATCCTTCTTCTAGGAATTTACCCTTAGAAAATAATCATAAATAACTGCAGAAATTTATTTAAAAGATGTTCCCTGGAAGGTTGTTTATAACAGCAAAAAATTAAAAACAAAATAAATGCCTGACAATATGGAACTGGTTAAATAAATTATGGTGCAGTATAATCCACAACCATAAAAAAATCAAACTGAGAAAAGGTTCACAATATACAGTTAAATGTGTGTGGGGCGGGGGATGCAGGGGGGCAGTTTGCAAAACAACCTGTACAGCGTGGTCTTTTGTTTTGTTTTGTTTTTTTAAAAAATGCATGTATGTAAATGTATGCATAGAAACAGACTTTAAGAGGATAACCACAAAGTTATCAGTGATTATCTCTGGGTGGCAAGAGTACTGGTGATTTTCATTATTTTCCAAAAATTCTGCAATAAAAATGTATTACTTTTGTAACAAGCTTCTTAAAAACATTAGCTTTTATTTAAATTCTGCATGGAAGTCAATTCTCAACAAATGGCCACAAGGAGCCTTTTTGGGGGGAAGTTCTTGCAGCCAAAAACTGGGGCATACTGGGGAAAACAGTCCTGCCCGAAGCCACTGGGAAAGGGGGGCCTAAGTCAGCTTCCAGGCTCCACTGCCCTGGAGTCAATAGCCCCGTCACAGTCCCTGCTTCCAACAACTTCCTCTTTGATGAGCCTTAGAATGGGAAACTGATGTAGACTGAAAATAATAACAATAATAATGAATTTGATAATGTATGCATAGGTGACAATGAACATTTATGAAGCCCTCAGTATTTTCCAAACACTGAGCTCATTGCTTTACAGATACTATCTCATTTAATCCCCACAACAATCCTGTGGCAAAGGGATTATTGTCTGCAATTTGTAGATGAGAACTGAGACAGGGATGAAATTCACTCACAGTCGTGCAGCTCCCAGGCCGCCAGGGGAAATTACACATTCCCCTGAGCCCGTGTGTAATTCCCAGAGCCCCTGGCCCATCTCTTGTGATGAGGGGGACAGAGGAGCATTTTTCCAAACCCCATGTCCTCATTCCGACATCACCACCCGGGCCTCAATTTCCTTTGTGATTCAGCCTTGTATTATGTAGCCTGACTCCAGTGTGAAAGATTTGTGGCAATTGCATGATGTATGAGGTGCCATTTGTAAAAATATTATTTAGTGTAAAACATGATGTTTTTTCTGCTGATTTACAAGTTGGATTTATAAATCTGCACTTCTCACTATCTGAGTTATATATCTTGCCGCTGATTTATAAAACTTGCCTGTAAATCTTCCCAGCAAAGTTTTGATTCAGAAATCATTATTTTAAGAATTAGATTTAGTTAAAACATTCAACTGCTTTATAGGGGAGGCAATGGATTTACATAACTCCAGTCGGAGCTTGCGAATCCTACCGCAGCTTTACAAGTCGTGCCCAGGAATTCCTAAAGAAAATGTTCTGATTTAAGGGCATTCACTTCACACTTTAGCTACAACTGACTGATTTACACAGCCAAAGCCATACAATAATGATCCATTTTATAAAATCCCACTTTTATTTAACTCTGGACGGTGATTTATATGACCTGATTGGGTTTTCTATAATTTGACCTCAGTCACACGCTCATCCGTCCCAGAGCTGATGGTGGGGAAAAGGCCCAGGAGTCACGGATGGTCAGAAGAGAGTGACCCTGCCTCCCTCCTTTGTAACCTTTCTCCCTTCTTCCAAAGAAGCCAAAACATGGGACCCCAACCCCCGGAGCTAAAGGCAGGTAAGCTCAGGGGAGGGTCGGTAGGCATGGCCTTGATGGTAATGCTGTAAGTTCACTCTGTCCCTGTGAGCTCAGACGAAGAGGAGGGTTGATCTCAGGGAGAAGAAACGGCCAATCCTGGGGATTGACAACATATATGATGAATAACTGCTGGTTAAATAAATCAATGAACAAATAAACAATTTTTTTTTTAAAGCGGAGACCAAAAAGCATTCAACAGATGGCAAACAATGGCAGCATAAATGAATGAGGAGGGATGGGAACGTGTGGGGACCTGAGAGAGATGCTTGTCCCATCTAGGTGGAATAGTCATGGCTTAGCTCCACCCGGTTGTTGAGATGAGGGAATGCCTGCCCAAGGTCTGGCTTTTCAAGAGAATCTTGAAATTCAGATTTTATTTTATTTTTTTAAGATTTTATTTATTTATTCGACACAGAGAGAGAGCACAAGCAGGGGGAGCGGCAGGCAAAGGGAGAGGGAGAAGCGGGCTCCCCGTGGATCAGGGATCATGGATGCTGGGACTCGATCCCAGGACCCTGGGATCACGACCTGACCTGAGCTGGAGGCAGACACTTAACCCATTGAGCCACCCAGGCACCCCAAAATCCAGATTTTTATGTTAAATGTCCCAGTATAAAAAATGGATTTTATTCAGGTCTAGTTTATAATAGTAAAATGGGCACAGGTTTCGCGCAGAAGTCAATGGATGTTTGACCAAAGTATATGCCCATCCAACCAGCAACCTAATCAAGTTGTAGAACATTTCTGTCTCCCCAGAAAGTTCCTTCCTGCACCTTGAGGTCAGTCTTCTCAGTCCCATCACAGCTCCAGTTAAACACTAGTTTGGTTTCTATCCCCACAGATAAGTGTTGCCTGTTTTGGAATTTAAAATAAATGGAATCATACAGAATCATTTTTTTTCTGCCTAGCATCTCCACTCAACATAATGTCTGGGAAATCCATCCATGCTCTTGTGTGTAGTAATAGTTTGTTTCTTTTTATGACTGAGTAGTATTCCTTTGTATACATGTGTCTAAATTGTTTATTCATTCCCATTTGGATTCTCTCCAGATCTGAGGTATTACAAACAAAGCTGCTATGAACATTTCTGGGCAAGTCTTTTTAGGAACATGTATTTTCATTTCTCTTGGGTAAGAACCTAGGAATGGAATTGCTGATTTGGCAGGGGTGTGCTTAATTTTAAAAGAAGCTGCTAAATAGTCTTCAAAAATGATTGCACCATTTATACTACCCAGTCCACTCCACTGGCCCAGTAATATAGGAGAGTTCAGCTGTTCAACATTCTTACCAATGCTTGTTACTATTAGTCTTTTTAATTTTAGTCATTAGCCATGTTAGTCATAATTTTAGTCATTTCGAGATTCTCTTGGGAGTGGTATCTCCTATTAATTTTCATTTTCCTAATAACTAATGGTATCTAGCAACATTTCATATACTCATTGGTCATCTGTATATCTTCTTTTGTGAACTGTTTGTTCAAATCCTTTTCCTGTTATTTATTGGTTGTTTGCTTTCCTATTACTGCATTGAGAGTTTTCTATAATCTGGATACAAGTCTTTCTCAGATATATGTGTTGCAAATAATATTTCCCAGTCTGTGGCTTGATATTTCCTTTCCTTGTCAATGTCTTTTAAAAGCAAATAATTTTAATTTCAATGAAGTACAATCTGTCATCTTTCTTTAACTAAGGCATTCTGTGCCCTTAGAAATATTTATCTGCCTGTAAGTGGCAAAATTTTCTCCTATGTTGTCTTCTATAACTTTTATAGTTTTAGGCTTTATGCTCAAATCTATGAGCCATTTCAATTTATTTCTTGAGAACAAAGTGTGGAAAGAATTGTGTTCCATACAAATACCTAGTTTCTGTAGCATCCAAGAAATCTGCTAGTTATGTCCTCCAACATCATTCTTTTAATTTTTTTTTTTACTCCTCAACAGTAGGGATAGATGGAACATACATCAACATCACAAAGACCATATACAAAAGACCCACAGCTGATCTCATTCTCAACGGGGAAAAATGAGTTTTCTCCCCTAAGGTCAGGAACAGGACAGGGATGTCCACTCCCACCACTGTTGTTCAACATAGTACTAGAAGTCCTAGCCTCAGCAATCAGACAACAAAAAGAAATAAAAGCCATCCAAATCAGCAAAGCTTTAGCTATTTGCAGACGACATGATACTCTATATAGAAAACCCAAAAGACTCCACCAAAAACTTGCTAGAACTAATACATGAGTTCAGCAAACTTCCAGGATATAAAATCAATGTACAGAAATCTGTTGCATTTCTATACACCAATAATGAAGCAGCAGAAAGAGAAATCAAGGAATCAATCCTATTTACCAATGTGCCAAAAACCATAAGATACCTAAGGAATAAACCTAGCCAAAGACGTAAAAGATCCATACTCCGAAAACTACAGAACACTCATGAAAGAATTTGAAAAGGACACGAAGAAATAGAAAAACATTCCATGCTCATGGATTGGAAGAACAAACATTGTTAAAACGTCTATACTACTCAAAGCAATCTACACATTTAATGCAATCCCTATCAAAATATCAACAGCATTTTTCAGAACTAGAACAAAAAAATCCTAAAATCTGTATGGAGCCACAAAAGACCCCAAATAGCCAAAGCAATTCTGAAAAAGAAAAGCAAAGCGAGAGGCCCCAAGATTCTGGACTTCACATCTGACACTTTATACTCGCTATATTACAAGAAAATAACCTCACAATAGCATAACCTCATTTATTCACACATACCCTTTCTGCAATTGTCTTGTCTTTTTTCCTCCATATATGTTAAATGCCACTCTATAATGTTATTACTTTTGTTTTAAATAATCAGTTTTATTTTAAGTAAATTTAAATTCTAAAAAGAACAAAACATATAGACTTTATTTTGCAGATTCATTTCCAACTTTGGTGCCATTTATTCTTTACATGCAGATTTAAATTTCCCATTTTGTAGCATCTCCTTCAGCTTGAATAACATTTTAAAGCATTTTGTGCAGTACAGATATTCTAACAATAAATTTTAAAAACTTTCATTTGTTAGAAAATAGCTTTATTTCATCCTCATTTGGGGGTAATCTTTGATGGAAATAAAATCTCGGTTGACAGAAAATTGTTTTCTTTTCCGTTTTAAAAATATAATTCAATTGTTGCTTAGTCTCTGTTATTTCAGATGTGAAGTCAGCAGTCAGTTTTTCTCATTTTTCCCCTGTACATAATGCTTATTTTTTTATCTGGCTCTTTTCAAGATTTTCTTAGCTTTGGTTTTAGGCAATTTGACTCTGATGGCTTACTTTATATTTATCTTTCTTAGAGCTGGCTAAACTTTTCTAACTTAAGTCATTACATTTTATCCAATTTGCTAAGTTTTCAGTCATTATTTCTCAAAATTTTGATCTGCCCATTATCATTGTCTTCTCAATCTGGGACTGCAATTCTGTGTTGGCAAGATTTTTTTTGGTCTCAATATCCCTTTACATTATTTGAAAATTCCAGGAACTCCAAAGAAGTGGAGGTATATCTATTGATATTTACTATATTAGAAATTACAGCTGAGAACTTCTTAAATATATTGACCTATTGACCTACTTACTGACTTTTAGAGGAAGAAGAAGAGGAAGTGGGGAAGGGGAGATGGCCCTTACATGTTTCACATAAATAATATTCTTAAAGGAAAATCCATATTTAGAACGACTTTAATGAGAAGAACGGCATGATTTCATATTTTTACAGAGAAGTTTTCTGGCTTAATAAATAAAAGACAAGTAGGGTCTCATATCTGACTCTGCATCAGTCGGTTGTGATACAGTACATCATGTAGCCTCTGGACAACCGCACTGTATACTCAGAAATGAATGGAAGTAGAAAGGTCAAGTAACCACACAAGACTGCTCTTGTACCATCACCATTCAGACCTAATCTCTCTGTTCCGATTTCAATCCTTAGCAGCTGCTCTCTGATAAGCTTTGGGCAATCTCCATACACGTGCAGCCTGGCCTTTGGCCATGAACTTAGGTGGCAACCCCCACCCCACCATACACATACACAGTTCCCTTTCTCTGATGTTCCACTGGGCAAACTCTAGGTACTTGAGGTGACCCAAACTCTGACCAGTGTCTCCTCAGCTTAGCAGGCCTGCTGTGCTCTGTTCAGACACCAGCTTTACTGTGCTATGTTTGTAATTTTTCCCCATGCAGAGGGCTAAGTGACCAGGGTGCTTATCTCTTGAATTTCCCTTCTTTCAGGAATCACTGTTCTATGTTATCTATTTTCTATTGCCTGAAAACTGTTGTCATATATTGTGTCTAGTTTTATAGTTGTTTGTGGCAAAAGAATCAGTCTGGTGCCAGTTACTTCATCATGGTTAGAACTGAAAGTCTTCCATGTTTTTAATATTGCCCATAAAACTTGAAAAAAGTGTAACATATCTATGAGCATATACAGCTCATGGGCCACCTGTTGGAGACTCCTGGTCTATATTCTTGCTTTTCAAAATGTGGTCTTAAAGGAGCAGCATCAACATCACCTGGGAGCTTATAGGAAATGCAGAAGCTCAGGTCCCAGCCCAGACATGCAGATTCAGAATGTGCACTTGAACAAGATCCAAAGGTGATTTTATGGTCATTGACATTTGAAAAGATCTGGTCAAAAGTTTCTGCATTAGCTGTCTGTGTTTCCTAAACTGATATTAAGAATCACCTAGAATACTTGCCAGGATATATTCCCAAGCACCATCTGACCCACTGAATCAGAATGGCTAAGATAGTGATACTTATCACCAGGGAAGCTTGGGGAATATTGAGCTATTCCATAAACCTGTGAGGTTCATTGGACCCACATGTTTTGCTTCCATTATGGGATCTGCCCTGTGGTACCACCTTGATTTGACTCCAACTAGACACTAATTCAAAGGGTATAATCCACATAGATAACTACATGGGTAATCTTATTTTCCCAAGGAACTATTAGGCCATACTTTTTAAATGCCTTACTTACCTACTGAGGTAGCCAGTGGGTCTCCTTTCACACATGACAACTCTGGTTTTCAAATCTTCACTTCAAATTTGCCTCTTCTAGAGAGCTCTCTGAAACCAACCTCTCTAACACCTTCAAAAAAAAAATAAGAATGTTCATATAGCTATAGGTCAGGTTATAGGGTTATTCACTTTGTGTGGACTAAGAGAAGTATATTATAGTACTTTATATTTGTCACTTACCAATTTTTCTCCACTACATTTAGAGGAACCACAACCCTAATTTGCTTAGTCTGATCTTAGCACAATTACAGTCTTGGCACCTAGCATATTCCTAATTCATGCTCTTAACCCATGATTATACTGCTACCCATTTGCAAACATCACTTAAAACAAGTCTGTGGAGTTTTTGCCTTAGTCACTCCTATCATCTATCCACTCGCCCCTGGGTTAGGCTGTGTAGACTAGGTCCCCCTGTATCTCACCAATCATCATATCAGGCATCATATCCTATATCATATAATGTTCAGAATGTTCCCGGGTCAGAGGGAGGTGAGCAGGGGAGCCAGCTGTCGCAGCGGTGACCATCCAGCTGCCTGCATATGGGATAAGTGATCTCAAATAGCAGAAACAGAGGTGATGGGGGTAGAAGCATGTCCACCCGACACAGGATACCATCCTCAGGGGCTCCATGCCTCCTTTGCCAAGGTCAGGCGTGTGCAGATGATATGGGGGAGCAGCTGACTCATGTTCATCGAGCAGTGGGAATGGGAGCTGAATCCCCTCTCTGTGACCTTATTAAGCGTATTTCACCTTGCCAACTCTGCTTTCCTCATCTGCATTTGGAAACTTGATGTATCTACATTCAATCATGATTTCTTATGTTTGATGCGTAGGGCAGCAGAATACACTGCTGCTTGCATCCTAGAGGCTGCCATGTAGACTTATTTTGAAGCAGAACTGAGTTTTAGGTATTAAGGGCCTAAACATGTGCATAATGATTTCACTCCACTTTTAGTGATATTGTTAAGTATTTGCATTCAGGGATATTATTTGAAACTTTATATATAACAATGACAACATAAAATTAACCTAAGTCCCACTATGGAGGATTGTCCAAATTATGATCTATCCATGTGAAAAGATATTATACAGCCATTTGAACTACAAAGAGACGTTAATAGCATTAGAAAATGCTCACAAATTAAAGCACCCAAATAAAAACACTACATAATTTTGTTATGTGTATAAAATATATAAGAATATATTCTGGATGACGGTGTTAATTATAAGTGATTTTAAAATTGTTTTCTCGGGAGCCTGGGTGGCTCAGTTGGTTAAGCAACTGCTTTCGGCCCAGGTCATGATCCTGGAGTCCCGGGATCGAGTCCCACATCAGGCTCCCTGCTCGGCGGGGAGTCTGCTTCTCCCTCTGACCCTCTTCCCTCTCTATCTCTCATTCTCTCTCTCTCAAATAAATAAATAAAATCTTTAAAAAAAAATAAAATAAAATAAAATTGTTTTCTCTATGTTCTATATGTTTGATTGTTATAAGTCAGGAGAAAAGGAAAAAATAAAGTCTTATTTTAAAAAATTTTTCTATTCTAAAAAAAATTAAAAAAAAAAATTCTAATCCAAGGATTAGAATCTGAGGGTCTGGGTTTGAGTCCTGGTTTCAATATAGGCTGTGTGACCTTGAGTAAGAGAAGTTTGCAAAGTGGGGGAAACTTGCCTCCCCTTTCTTATTGGATGGGTGAGCAGCTAAAATAAGATGATGTGCAGGAAATAGCCATGCGGAAGAAAAATGGCAAAATAGAAGGGCCATTGCGCCTGTGAATTAGATGAAGAAACAAGAAGCTATTCTTATAAGAAATGTTGGTGCTGATAAGATTTCAAGTTGCCATTATCTTCTTCAACCCTACTTTAAAAGAGACAAAAAAGAAAGAGAAAGAGAGAGAGGAAGGGAGGGAGGGAGGGGGTAAGGAGGGAGAGAGGCGAGGGAGGGGGAGTGTATTTCCTGCCTTCAACCAAGGGGCAGGAGCCATTCCCTCTCCTGAGATGCCCAAGAAGACATCAGCATTCATTGCAAGTGGTGTGACACCCAGGACAGCCACTTTGAAATGTGTTTGCAATATTTACTTAACTGCAAAAGGTGAATGTCCTAAGATGCAACAATCCTACTTTGCTGCAGGCCTCTGGGGAGATATTTGCACATGTGCATGAGATGGCTGTGCATTCTTTTTAGGTTCTGCACCACATAGACTGGGCTCTCTAAAACAATACTGAGACACTACTGCTTTTATAGTTGAACTGAAAGGTAGTGAATGAATATGTACTGACATGAAAAATCTCCAAGAGTTGTTTTTTGTTTTTTGTTTTTTTAGATAACCAAACTGACAGAGTGTAGACCATGAAACCATCTATATAATGATAACTTGAAACATCACATTTCTAATTTCTGTGGGTGTATAAAGGCATAGGAAGTTTGGAATGCTTCAGACCAATTTGACAATAGTGGTTAGATTTGGGGCTGGGAGGGATGTGTAGAGGGAAAAATGTACTTTACCTATATTTAAGTTGGTTTTTCAAAAACAGTATGTTCATATATTACCAGTGCAATTAAAATTAACTTAAAAGTAAAGTTAAAGTAGCTGGCAAAAATAATTACAGGTAGTTGTTAATTGAACAAATAAATATACCATGGACAACTGCAACCAGGTTTTTCATTGTTGGAGAACAGGGTTATAAAATTGGAAAAGGGAGGTGGAGATATACTAGTGTTTGATTGGAGTCGAAGGTGTTAAGTACGAACTCGTGGTTTTAAAAAAGGACAGAAACATCACATTTCTAATTTCTGTGGGTGTATAAAGGGGGAAGGGAGGGAAGAGAGGTAGGGAGAGAGAAAGGGAGAGAAATGTCATACATATACATACAGAGAGCCTAGAAGCAATGACACCCCAGTGGCAATGAGCACACCTAGCACCCAGATCTTGGTTTCTATATGCCATTCTCCACCAAAGGGAAACAGGGCACCTTAAAGAAATGGCTGATTCTGGTTCTGGGACAGGGAAAATACAAGATGAGCCTTAGAATATCTTCTTATGCCAAAAAGGAAGGAAATGTTCAGAGAACAATGCGGACACGTCAAAAGGACAAAGAAATCAGTTTGAAAGGATTCCCACTCGTCACATCTGAGACCATTCTAGCATCAAAATTAATAATGATAGAGAACCATAAGACATTGGATGCAACAAAAATCCATGAGTTACATTGATATAAAATAATAAGGGGAAAAGTGGGGGAAAGATCTTCCTTAGAGTAGAAAGACAATTAGTTAATGTAGAAAGAATAATAGAATCAGGAAAAGTACCTTCAGGCAACCTTCAACACGATAATAATTGAATCAACCAAGAATCATCAACAGATGCCAAAATAAGTGGATGAACATTTGAGGGGTAACTGGATATTCACATAGTCTCAAAATATCTCCCCATAAACGACTTACTAATTACAAAGGGAAGAGTGTAACTTAAGTATGGAGACACCCCTCAACACCGCTCTAACTGAGGGGTCCAGGTCAGCATGGCTGACCCAGGACAAACCCACATCCTGTGCCGCCCGATGGGACCCGCCGAGAAGAACAAAGCACCTGCGGTGGTATTTCTGCCCATAATGCACTATCTGAATCCAATCCTAACAAAACATCAGACAAACCCAAACTGAGGACATTCTGCAAAGTAACCTGCCTGTGGCATGAACACAAGAGAAGCTTGAGGCACGGCTTCCCTGTTAAAGGAGGCTGGACACACGTGAGAACTAAGGATAGCACATGTTCTGGAGTTTTCTTTCTCTGTAAAGGACATTATTCAGATAACTGACCAAATCGAAATAAAACCTGTGGATTAGGTAAGGGGCATTGTATGGATTTCAATTTCCTGATGTTTGTTTATTTTCGGATTCCTGTGGTCACACAAGTGAATGTCCTTGCTTGTAGAACATCCTTGCTGAAGTATTTAGGGGGTAAAAGAGCATCTTGTCTGCAATTCATTCTCAAATGGTTCAGATAAGTCAGAATGCACGTGCGTGCACATAATTACAGTGTGCAAGAGAGAGACAGGAATGAGAGGAAGAGAGAGGGAAAAAGAGAGGGGGATAAATCTGGGAAAATGCGAACAATTGAGGCATTCTTGCAACTCTTCTGTAAGTCTGAAATTACAAACTTAAAAGGAAATTTTAAAGGGTAAAGGAGTTAGAATAACTTGCAGCAGACAACCAAGGTCTCCGACCCAGAGTCAGGGTCAAAACTCACTCGGCCAATCCTGCAGGGAGGCTGAATAAACAGAATGCTTGAGAATCTGGGTCCAAATCTGGCCGAGGGAGAGGCAATAGAGAGTAAGACCCCCAAAGCCTCGGTTTCAAAAATAGGACTATTCATCCTGAATTATGGGCGCGTTGGGGCCACAGAGTGACACGGTACATGAGCAGGTGACACTGAGCCAGGTTCCGCGAACGTGCTCAGTGCATATGAACCATGTCCAGTCCCTGCTCTCAGCGCCGCCCCCCCCAAGTCCATCCCTGAAATATGATGGAGATGAAGTCCCCCGAATGCCTAAGAAACAAAGAAAAAGCACAACGGAGGTCCCTAGCCTCTGCCCAAGAAGGCCAGTCAGTGTCCCATTTGATTGTAGGGAGCTTTTTCATGAATAAAGTTAAAATCTGTAAACCACCCAAGAGCTTCAGTTATCTGAAAAATGCTTTGTCCCCACCAGAGGATGTGGGGAAAGAGGTCACTTATTTAAAGAAACAGGCTATCGTGACCAAACTCTGAACGTCTCAGGCCTCTCCCGGGCCTTTGGATCGAACTCGGGGAAACTGAGAAGTAAAATCAGGAGCCCAGGCTGCTGCAGCCATTGGCACTAGGGGGCAGGCCAGCGGGTTCGCTCCCCTGCAGTGGCCAGCTGAGCGGGTACCCGGGCACAGAGAGCAGGACGGCGAACTTCGCACACACAGAAACACACACTCCACTGCACCGTGCGTAAATGCACATGCATGCACACCGATGACAAGTGCGCACGCGTGTGTGTACAGGGAAACTTGATCCACAGAAATAGAATACAGAAAAATCAAAGTACATTTAAATTCTCAGGCAGTTTAACTCTTTCTTTCATTGGCAGGAAAACTTTCAGTGTTTGCAGAAACCCGAAAACGCCTCCGCAGACCCCTGCTGTCCTCAGCACAGAGTCCGAACACCCACGGGGCGGGATAGAGGGAGGACTCAGAGGTGGGGTCAGGCAGCCTGCTGCCCCTTGCTCTGGCCGTGTGACTCTGGCCGAGTACTTAAACTCTGGAGCCCCAGCATCCTCCTGGGTAAAATAAAGACAGCAGCACCCATGTCCTTGTGCCATCGTGCAGATCGCGGGTAACATGCAGCATCCCGGAAGATGCCCCGTGGTCAATCATAGCAGTGATGGTGATTATCATTACCATCTGCTTCTCAGGCAAGAGCACCCAGAAAACATCCTCCTGGAGCCTACTTCCCTTGGTCTCAGAGAGGAGAACGGGGTCATTACTGATGCACGAGCTCCCATGCTGCACACACCAGGCGCCCGGCTCTTGTTGAGGGAACGCATGGATGAGCACACCACAGTTTTTGGAAATCTTCAAGGCACTGGAGGAAATTCTTCTAAGTTCTCTTAAAAATAGTTTTCAAACGCATCTATGAGCATGGATTTCCTCCCGTTCCTGCAGCAGACATTGTATTACCCTTGAGTCTAAATCATCTTTTCCGTTTTCCTTACAAAAATCTTCCCTGACAGCCAACAGAACATATTCTTCTTCTAATTGTTGATTTGCCTTTCACAAACACCGGTGGATCTCCCCATCTCTAATCCTCTATGCTCATTCATTAGCTATCAAGTGCGGCTTTTTGGAACAATTATACTGTGCCCCACTGTCAGCTCCTTGTGCAGGTAGAGGATACATCCTGACTCCTTGCACAGGACGTAAATTATTGCTGGCACACCAGCACCTGAAGAATGATTACACCCAGCGCACAGTTAAATAATGGATGCTTAGCACGGTGCATTGTAATAAGCAAAAGATATGAAATATCTACTATTCTAAGTGGAATATGCTAAGTATTTTTTAATAATAAAACCATTTTGGGGAAGACAGGCTATTGAATCATGGTCCCCGGAAGAGACACCCCATGTGTCAGCTCTTTTGCAGAATCTGGCGAGCACTGTCACCTCATCTGTGAAATGGGAACAGTAGCTACACCCTTCCTTGCGCAGAGGTGTTGCAGGTGAAGACTTAGCACCGAGCCCGGCGCGTAGTAGGTGCTCAGTAAACAACCGTAGCTGCTGTAGTCTGAGGAGTGGGCTGGCCTGTGGGAGGACCAGCTGGAGCACCTCTTACCTGGGCTGCATCGGGTTCAGCGCGTGACCACAGGGAGAGACCAACACTTTCACTTCCACTAGTGAGCTGAAGGCAGGATCTGCTTTGCCACCAAATATGGTGGACGGTTCTGGAGCACTGGGAAGAAATGGAGGGCGGATGACACTTGAAGCCTTCTCTCTCCTTGAGAAGCCCAGAATAAATGGAGCTTCTGGGACAGTACAGTGCTCAGACCTGGGCAGCTGGGGCCCCTCCCCTGAGCCCTGTGCTTTAGAGGGTCCTTCCCTGATCCTCGTCACACGGCCACCTCGAGCCTGCACCCTCCCTGTCTTGGAGCATACTCCTGGACCTGGGACCCCGGCGTCCTTGCTGTGTGGCATTGAACCCTCATCCAGGGCTTACAGAGTCCTCAGCCCTGGGCCCGGGCTCCTGAGCATCAAGCATGCCACTGGTGTACACTGAGCCCCAGGGAGGTGAAGTGCAGGGACTAGATGCCACCGGGACAAGTTACATGGGATGGTCACAAACACACACTGGGGGGGGAGTCAGGCAGGCAATGGGGAGGCCCTGCTGCAGCTCCATGGAGACCTGTACTGCGCTGAGGGTGAGGGACACATCCAGAAGGTGGCTGATGCAGAGGGCTTCGGGGTGTGCAGTGCTGCTCTAGGCCAGACGAGGCACTGGGTGCTTCGGACACATTTTCTCACTCATTCCCCTCCTAGGACCGTGGGCTGGGATTAAGAGCATGGACTCCAGGGCTGTGCAGCCTGGGTTTAAGTCCTGCTCGGTCTTTGCCCTAGCTCTTGATCTCCAGAATTAACGCCTCTGTATTGCAGCTTCTCCATCTGCAAAATAGGAAGAAGCCAGTTACTAGTTCGTGGAGCTGCTGGGGGTGAAGGAGAGAAGTACCAGCCGCCAGCTTAGCTGCGGTCACACTCCAACACGTTTTAGCCCCCTTATTGTTAAGCCCATTTTACAGAAAATCAAGCTGAGACTCAGAGATTCATTTACTCTCTGGGAAGCAAGAGAAGTGGTCCTTCTACTTCTAGAACTGCTCCTCATTCTGCCCTCACCCCTGAGACATGAGTGCCAGGTGCTTGGCACCTCTCCAGGGGGCACCTCTTTGGCCCTCCAGACTAGCTCATTTGGTGTTCCAGATGGTGCTGAGAGAGAGAAAGTCCTTCCTGCTCTCACTCCTGCTGGGCAGGTGAGGAGGGGCTGACACAGAGGCAGGGCTGAGCACAGCTGGCTCTGCAGGCTCTAGAGCCTTCTGGAGCCATCCCACCGCACTCTCCCACCCACTGCAGTGCTGATGCTGGAGCCCATCTCCGTCCACATGGCTTCTCACCAGCACTCCGTTCAGAGTGTGCCCTGGACACAGCCCACCGCGGTCCTCGGAAGAGGCTGGAGTGCTGTGGGTTCCTCTAGGGCTTGAGGCTGGCGACTCTCCTTCTGCCTCCCGAAACATCCCTGGGCACCAGGTGCATAGTAGGGCACT
The DNA here is from genome assembly GCF_003265705.2 of Callorhinus ursinus. Lineage (NCBI taxonomy): Eukaryota > Metazoa > Chordata > Mammalia > Carnivora > Otariidae > Callorhinus > Callorhinus ursinus. The sequence goes on along the minus strand of NW_027397123.1, from coordinate 7,628,903 downwards.
GCGCTGCTGAGGAGTCTGCAGAGGTTTCTGACGCCTCCAAGCCTCAGTGTCTGCATAAGCTTCCCGAGGCTGCCACAACAAGTTGCCAGAAACTCGGTGCCTTCAAACAATAGAAATCTAATCTTCCACAGTTCTGGAGACTAGAAGTAGGAAGGCAAGGCGTTGGCAGGGTCGTGCTTTCTCAGGAGGCTCTAGGGGAGGATTTGTGTCTTGCCCCTTCTAGCTTCTGGTGGCTGCTGGCTTTCCTGGGTTTGTAGCCACGTCACTCCAAGCTCTGCCTTTGGCTTCACACTGCTGTCTCCTCTCTGTGCCTCTTACAAGGACACTTGTCATTGGAGTTAGGGCCCATCGAATAATCTGGGGGGGGGTGGTCCCTTTATCTCAAGACCCTCAACTTACTTATATGTGCAAAGACCCTTTTTTTCCCAAATAAAGTCACATTTACAAGTGCCTGGGATTGGGATGTGGACATATCATTTTGGGGATCACCATCCAGCACACTACGGTGTCTTCATCTATAAAGCAGGTGCAACGTTGTATCAGCCTCACAGCATTGGGGTGGGGATTCTACAACATAATGTATATTAGCCAAGTGGTTACAATTCTAACTGTATTTACTATAGCCTCCCTGCACACAACAAAACGTGTAGGTAAAAACAAAGTCGGTGGATCTTCACAGAGTCCTGGCTCACTTTAAACAGCTGTTTTTTTTTTTTTTAAGATTTTATTTATTTATTTGAGAGAGAGAGCACGAGAGGGGGGAGGGTCAGAGGGAGAAGCAGACACCCCGCCGAGCAGGGAGCCCGATGCGGGACTCGATCCCAGGACTCCAGGATCATGACCTGAGCCGAAGGCAAGTCACTTAACCAACTGAGCCACCCAGGCGCCCCTGGCTCACTTTAAATGTTTACTTGCGCCCCTGGCTCACTTTAAATGTTTACTTGTTTAGTTGAACAGAAGCAATCCTTAAATGTCGTTTGCAAACTTGGGGTAAGGACGTTCATGGCAGAGGCACGGGGTACCCCCTACAGGTCCCAGCACAAGGCGTTCCCCGGGGGCAGGGAGAAGCATGGCCACTAGAGAGGCTTTGCTATCATTCGTGGGCTGCCTCCATCAGACTGGCAACATACGCGGATGGGATATAACAGCTGAGGTTTACAAAACACACATGCACTTTTGGAGGACAACCTGGCAGTGCATCAACACTTCAAATGCATGTCCCTTTGTTCCAGCTCAGCCCCCGTCAGGAAAGTGTCCTGCAGGAAGAAGAGCGGGCCGGTACAGAGATACGTGTCCAAGGATGTTTGCTGTGGTGCTGCTCGTAATTGCGGGGCGGTGGGGGGGGGGGGGGGGGGGGGGACGAGATGGGAAGAGAGAGCCAGTGAGAGAGCAGGCAGGGAGAAAGGGAGGAGAAGAATAAAAGAAAGGAAAACTGCAGGAATGTCCTCTGTGGAGGAATGGCCGAATGCCCAAAGATGCCCCCAAACTCCATGCTTCTCTGCAGGGCTTAGGGGGTGAGGGCCTGAGAAGGTGAATCCTCAACACGGGCCAAGTGATCACACTCTTACGCGAAACAAGAGTCCGAGCAAGTGTCCTCGTGCACACATAAGCATAGCGTGATGATGCACTCTAGATCCACAAGTGTGTGCAAGGGCCTGGCAGCTCACCAATCTGCCTTCGAGCCGCGGCCCCTGCTGGGAAGAAATGGGGGTGGAGAAGGGGTTTTAACTTTCTATTTCTGCCAAGTGTCGATATTTCCCAGCAAGGATGGCAAAGAGAGCTTACCAGCGTAATCACAAAATTAAGTAAATTTCCTTACCCAGATTTGCAGGCAATTCATCTGTTCAGCTGCACAGGACCTGGAGGCTCAGAGGGGACAGCCGGAGGTGACTGAAGCAGAGAGAGCCCCTGCCCTTCTCTGAATGCCACTCCTAGACCCCCAATCCGTAGCGCAAGGAGGCTCAGGAGGTGGCCCCCTTGCTAATTCTCCTGTAGGGGTTTGGGGACTTTGCCAGGCAGGTCCTGGGCAGCTGGTGGGTCTTGACTGGGAGACTGAGTCACCCACCAGGAGACCCATGAGGACAAACAGGGGGCGGCGAGGCCATGCCTGCTTGGGGGGGTGTGCTTGGCGCCAGGTCCCCGTGCTCAAGGGTGCGCTCCCCTCGGGCCGGGACACAGCAAGGCCTGAGGAGGAGGCAGGAGTGAATCACCACAAAGCTATGCCAACAGGTGCAGTGAAATCGTGATACGCTGGGAACGGAGCTGGCTGGGCCGCTCAGCGCCAATCCCTAGGGAGGCTCGCTCCCTCCCAGAGTGGCCGAGGGCTGGCCTTCGTATTTTGTATTTCCGAGGCTTTGTTTCTCCACAATGGAAGCATTTCTGAGCTCCTGCCTTTGTAAACAGATACTGCTCAGCAAGGCGGGTGATTCCCAAGCTGTCTCGGCTCTCCGCTTTCTCGTATTTGGGAGGAGTAGCCTTCAAGTTCTAGCTGTTGCCCCATGTTGCCGTGTGACACACGGGGGCCAAGTCACCTGCCTGGGCTCTGGCCTGTTCCCTGCAGCCTTGGTCAAAGGGGCTGGCCCACCTCCCAGGACTACTGGAGGCAAGAGTTCTCCAAAAGGCACACTTGAATCTGCTTATTCCTGCCCGAGAGCCGGTGGCAGGGGGGGGGGGGGTTCCCTCCAGGCAGGAGGGCAGCTTAAATTTGAGGCTGCCAGGAAGGACTATGGAGTCTAAGAGCCAGCAGTCATGGTGGGCCACACCTGGATCAGGAGGGCACGGGGCAGGTGGCTCAGCAGGAGGGGCTGAGGGAGCTTCCAATGGGGGGAGATGGGTGCTGGCCCAATTGTCTCCTGATGAGGGAAAGTCTAGGTTTCCTCTCCTGAGGCAGGGCCTGGGGCTTTCTGGAAAAAAGATAAAGAAGGTCTGCTCTGTGGTGCCATGTTTTCCTGGCACTCTAGAGACTGGAAAAGGGGAAATGAAGGAGATGAAATTTCAGCCATCCAGACGCAGTTTGGGAACCCTGACCAAATGTCCCAGAGCTTGCTGAGCTCCCCTCCACCCTCAGCAGGGGCTGGTGGTTCATCCAAATAGCACACATCTGGGGTGAGGGCTGGCGCCAGGGAAACGCGTCCCTGAGGCTGAGAGGGCCCCGCCGATCTGTTGCTCTGAAGCCCCAGCTGCTATGGGAGCAGGAGGAGCCTGAATCCCCCAGATCCCCAGGCCCTGCTCATCACTCACCACGGGCTGCAGAAATGTGGTGTCTCCAGAACAAGTTCGCTGCTGGCCTGGGGACTCGTGTCTCCCCTGAGGTCACGTCTGGGCCTATTTGCAAGTCACTGCTCCCACGGCAGAGGGCTATGCCCTTTCTCGGGGGCATGGCAGGGCCATGGGGCTGACATGTCCACACTTGCCACTCACATCACCCACCACAGCACCTGTCACCACCGCCACTCCCTCGTGGTGCTGTGCGGTCTGAGCCGGGGCCACAGTCACCCACAAGCTTCCGGCGTCCAGGGTGTCAGCGCACCCTCCAAGGGGAATGGTGGCAGAGGAACTCTGTGTTCTTCCTCTGGTGGACAGGGAATTCCTTCTCCTTAGGAATCCAGGGGCAGATTGCTGCATCTGAAGGCAGTGCCTGGGTCCGGCCCCAACACCTAGGAGAAGCAGGTACCCACCGCCCGTGGAATTGCACCTGGTGGCGGCAAGAGCTGGTGCTGAGATGAGTAAGGCTGTCCGTCCTCCGTTCACAGCTTTAGGAAGAAGTCTCAACTTGGACCCAGGTGCTAGGAGACGAGATCACCCAGGGCAGGAAGTGACAGCCCATCAGAGCATGGTGGTGGGGGTGAAGGTGGGGTACAGGGGCTGGGGGAGGAGAGCCGAGGGGCAGCTCCAGATTCAGGGGCACCCAGATCTGGCTAGGCGGCCATTCTCTACCACCCCTGGCATGGGGTCTGACCCTGCCATTCAGCCTCCTAGAGGCTCAGCTCCCCCTCCCATGAAATAAAGTAGCTCCACCTCATCGGCTTGTTGAGGGACGGCAAGAGTAACAGGTGTCGAGGGGGTTGCCTGGGAACGGGCTCCCGCAAACCCGGCACAGCGGCTTTGCTGTTAGGTCCTCGCTGCATGGGGAAGAATCCCTTTACAGCTCAGAGCAATCTACACACGTGTCTTCCACACACATGCTCGCCACCTTTGCCAGGTGCCAGAAAGAGAAAGACTCGGCCCCCAGGTGCTCTCGGGCTAAGGTAGAGACTTACCTGTAAGCAGATTGCAACACAAAGTAGCGACAGATGTTTGCCCAGGGGGCCTCAGGAGTGAGTGATTGTGCCTGGGGGTGCCCCAGGGGCGTTGAGGCAGCATCACTCGGAGGCTGTAACAGACACAGCAAAAACAGGTACCAAGTTGTTCTTTTTTTTTTTCTTTAACTAGACAATCCTTCATTTTCCATTCATTCATCATTTCTTGATTATCTCCTATATGCCAGGCAGAGAGAAGGTCCCCAAGGATAGAGACAGCTCTCCATTCAGAGGAAGTAACATTACCTAAGGGACAGAGGCTTCCCTGGCCCAGAGTCGCCTTTAGTCATCTGCGCTCTCAGCACCACGACAACCCCGAGGTGCTGCGGGGTAAGCCAGAGGTAGCCTCCCACTGGACTATGGCCCTGCTCCAGCTAACGGCCCCGCCCATAGCCCCCAGCACAGTGCGGGACACAGGGCAGAGGCTCAGTAAACACATGTTGATGGCCCTGTCAGCTGAGTCAGCTGGGAGGGAGGGCACATGGCCTTTGGTGTGGGGAGTGCTCCAGGGAGGGTGGGGGTCAACGGTTTCAGGAAGCACTAGTAGGAAAGCCTAAGGTGGCTACCCAGACCCCAACATGCAGATGGACTGCAGATAGGCATGCCCTCGGGAGGAAGGACACGGAGCAGAGGAAATGGTATAAGCCAAGGCACAGAGGTATCCAAAGGCATGGGCTATTCAGGGTGGCTGGGAAGAAGTAGAAGGTACTGGAGGGGCTGCATGCTACGAAGCCAAGCCCAGACACGGGATAGCTGGCTTGGCAAACCCAGCTGACACGCACTGAGCGGTGCTCACCCCCTTTGGTGCCTTAGCCAGGGTACCTCTGAAGGCAGACCTGAGGCCATGCTGCGTATGTGAGTACTTTCTGTGGGAACATTACCCTGGGAGCAGAGCTGAAGGACTGGGGAGCAGAAAAGGCAGAGGCACTTACAGGTGCCTAATCCAATTGGCCAGTGCTGTGGGCGACGGGAGATCCGTCCCATGACGGTCAGAGTGGCCCTACGAGCAGCTAACGTGCTGCAGAGCAAGACTGTGGGGGACTGAGTGCCAAGCAAGTTCTGTGGGGTCACAAGCAGCAGCATCCAGATACATCAGGGCAGGAAGCAAGGGGCCCGGGGTAAGTCCTGGTCAGTCTGCTCCCAGGAGGACCTGGCCAGTGCCGGTGCAGAGCGGTCCTGCAGGACGGCTGGAGTGTGTGCTGGGGCAGAGAGCTCGAAGCAGCACATGCAAGGTGCTACTATGCACGGTTCAGAGAAAAGCAAGAGCTGACAGTCCCAGCTGTGTGCCATGGGCCTTTGCCTTGGACTAGATTTCCCAGACTCTGGGCCAAGGATTTAGGGCAAGTAGCTGACTTGGGAAGGTGCAGGGAAGACAGGTCGGGTTTCGGGGAGGGAATGCACGCAGTCATGGGTGCGTTAATGGGGGCAACCAACAAAATGGGTATACCGGGAGCTTCATCCCATGGGAAGACTCGGGAAGACACATCTCAAATTTGTCCCTCTCAGGAGTGAGGAGTAGGGACATTGCCACACCACTTCTTGTCAGTCACTGGTTGGGAGCCACATCCAGGGATGTCAATTCCCTGGCATTTGGGCCAGAGATCGGGAAAGAGTAGCTCTCTGGGGTTTTGGACAAAGTTCTCAGGCACAGAAATGCAGATTCCAAATGTTCTGTCCAACAATGCCCTTGCCCCAGCCCTCACCCCTAGGGCACCAGAAATGGACAACTGCCTCTCGTGCTGGCCAGGACCGGCCACCTTGCAACTGCCTGCCCAGAGTCCTGAGACAGAAAGCGATCACTTCAGTTCAGCAAACATTATATGTCTGTCTCTGTTCTACTTCGGTTTCCTCTGTGGCTGGCATCACCCTCCCAGGCAAGAGATTATATATTTATTAGCTTATTGGATGAGGATTGGTCTCCCCCAGTGACATGCTAAGTCCCCCAAGGACAGGGACTCGGTCTAACCCAGGAGGCATCTTACGTGCCTAGAACTGTGCCTGGCACATGGAAGATGCTCGGCGGTATTTGCGGAATAAAGGCAGGAAGGACCGATGTATGAGACTCAGAGAGCCTAGCCTTCCATCCGTTTAGTCTCCCGGGCAGAAAAGCAGGCCCCTAGCCACACATTAAAACAAGTGGCCCCTCTAGTGTCCCCAGGGGGGTCTTGCACTGGGCTTCCCGTGGCCAGGGCTCATCGCCCGGCACGGGATTCCTCTGGGCACCGTCACGGCCATTTCCAGGCTGGTGGGTGTCCTCTGCGAGTCCCTGCAGAACTGGGCTCCCTGCCCCATCCCACCTCCGGCATCTACCCCGGGACCGACGGCCTCCCTTACGCACGGTCTTCCGTGTAAAGTCATGGCAGTATTCAAAAGGTTAAAGCAGAGTGAACTGTTAATTTTAATGCTTTCTCTAAGCTTCAGTTTTAATAAGCGAAAATGATGTTCTTATTTGCAGTAAAGTGGTGTTATAAAATTCTGTCTGTCAAGCTCATTTTAAAACCATGGAAATAAATGATCTGACAAAATCAGGCTATTAGACAAGTGAGGAAGAGTGATTTCCATAAAAGTAGAGGAGCTGTTCCTTAATTTCACACTTGGTAGTCTTTTGGGTCGACTAAATTTTTAAATAAGTGATAAAATTATATTAGCGCAATTGCATTTTTATAGATTTTTTTGGTCATTGTACTCTTTTTCAATCCCTTTATTTTAACTCAAACTGTTCTGCTGAAAGGTTAGTCTCAACTTATGTTAGCTCGTAACAGTCTGTCCGCACACCTGCACGCCCGCACTCTCGCACGCAGTCCTGGCGGGGTCTGGCGGGGTCTGGCAGGGGCGCACCACACACGGCTGGAAATGGCCACTTCCTGCTGGACACGTGGGGCTGTGGCCCCTAGGTCCGTAGGAGGGCGAGGGGGACGCCGGCGGTACCCGCCAGGGTCGGGAGTGTGCCTGCCCCTGGCTTCTGAGCTCACTCGGTTTTTGCTCAGGATAAGGAAGACAACCAGGAGACCATGTTCTCCAGAAACCCTCATTCTTGCAACTCAGGACGCTGGGTGGGGACAGGACTGGTCAGTGTTTGCACAAGAAGCTGGGAACTTAGGCAGGGAGAGGGAAGGGAGCACATCTGTCATCCTTCATGTGTCTCCCACCAAGCCCACCAGACCCTCTCAAATCATCAGATAGCCAAGACCGGGCTCAGTGTTCTGTCTCAGGCCCTGGGAGAACCCTCGGGCGAGGCCCAGAACTCAGGTCTCCCTTGGGACTGAAACAGGCCCAGTCAGACAGATTGGGTCCGGTTGGGGGAGAAGAGGGGACGGCTCTCTGATCTGATTTTTAATAATTAGAACAGCATGGAAGGTATGGGTCTGTGGCATATTGTCTGCCCTGGCCTGTGCTCATTTCCCAGTTGTAAATGTTGAGAGCACAGACTTTTGCCCTCTGCAGACCAGGCTCACCAGCCTCTGCATTCTCTCAGGAGCAGAGCTCGGGGGCTGGGGCCCCCTGCTCTTTGCCCCAGGCGCTCATGCCCAGTTCTCAGACCCAGCAACTCCTCCCCTCCCCCACCCCGCCAAGCCTGGGTTCCTCTCTTGTCCTTCCCAGGCTTAGCCCCTGTCTGGGTCACAGTCACACTCACCAGCCTCGTCCACATCCAATTCATCTCTTGCAATGGTTTCTCTTGGACATCAACTATGTACAGGCAGTCAGATGACACTACAGAAAGGTCCAGCAATTGGCTGCCCCCTCCCCATCCGTGGATAGGTCTGCATTCAGGGTCTGTGGCCAAACCCGAAGCTCAGAACTCAGCCTCAGCACCCAGCTGGCCTCTGGGTGCGTCCTCCCAGCACGTGTTCACCTCCGGGCAGCCCAGTGCGGCAGTTTGTAAAAACGTGCATTCATTTCCAGGTAGCCCTTCTTCCAGGAGGAAAATGAGCCTCTCTCTCATTAAAAGAGAGAGAACACACATTTGTGGAGCCTCTCCTGTGGACCAGGCACCGTGCTGGGTGAGAATGCAGACCCGCTGTCTATTTTGCTGTGAGGGGTGTGGCGCTCACCTGGGAAACACAGCTCTTAGAACAAAGGAGTATCCTGCTCCAGGGAGGGAATGGCCTTTTGAGAGGCTGGCTGTGAGAGCCCCCACTGAGGAGACTGTGAGCTGGGGAATCAATTCACTCCATGCATTTTTTCATTAATTAAGCAAATGTTTAGTGGGTGCTTTCTGTGTGCCAGGACTCCCCCAGCCTTGGCACTGCCTGGTTGGGGATGGGGGCGGTGTGCAGGCTGTCACGAAGTGGCCAGAAGTGCATGCCCTCCGCCAGCCACCCAACATCTGTCTGACATTCAAGAGAGCATCTTCTGAGCACAGAAGTCAAGCTTTCCTTCTCCACGGAGGCTCCGAGAGGCAACGACGTCGGAGCGCAGGGGAATGGTAAGTCCGAAGTGTTTCCTGGGAAAGAGGAGGAAGTGCCGGTGAGGCACAGCCTGCAGGGTGGCCGTGGAGGGGCAGGGCTGTCTCTCCCTAGGAAGGAAGAAAGAAGAAGTCCAAATTAGTCATGTTGTATTACTTCTTTTTATGGCAATGCTCTGAAAGTCTGCAAATGTCAGCATGTTAATTTACTGTCACTCAGTGATATTATTTCATCCTTTCAAAAATGTGTTTCTTGCATTTTCAGTAGCATACTCCAAGTGTTCTCCATCTCAAAGTTTCTATAGATAGTGCGACTACTTTCACTCTGACCGGTGCCAAAATGTAGAAATTCATCGCTGGCTGTAGCCACATATATGTTACGAGTGGAGTCGGGGACTCGGGTTTCCTGCTTGCAGAGCCCGGGGGAGAGGTCTGATTTTTCTCTCTGTTCTCCTTCTACCACCCCTCGTCCTCCTAAAATGCTCTGGGGTTTCTCTCTCAAGGAACGCGCTGAGATAAATCGAATAGAGAGAAATTTTAAGGAATCAGTCATGGCTGGGTTTGTATATTGAAGCCTGAGCCCTCCCCGTCTCCAGACGCAGCCCACCCCCCACCCGGCTGCTTCTCCTATGGTGGCAAACTTATTTCAAAAATTCTGATGAAACACTTGGTAAATTTTGTTATTCTGTGATGATAATAAATCATTATAGCCTTAAACACTTCTCTAGCTTGGAGCCTCAGCCACAAATTATCTTGTCATTCTGACCAAAACATTCTCCAAAAAAGCTTGACAAGTGCTAAAACCCAGAACATGAAACCATGTGTTGTTGTGAAAGCAAGATTCAGAAATGTCAATTAATTAGATTAAGAGGCTACTTTTAGCTTTACTCGTGTTGCCAAATAACCCTTAAAATACGCATAGCAGTGGAAATCTACCTCCGCGGTACAGTACTTCTGTGCTGAAGGAAGACAATGGATCGGACTAATGGACAGAATTATTGTATCTGTCAGCCTGCTCGAGAGAATGATCTAGAAGCAAATGTCTTGCTTCTTTTTCCACAATGTGGCTTCCCAAGCTGGGTAAATCCTGCCATTTATGAATTCAAGTAGTTCCCTGCACCCCGCCCCTCTGAAATCATCTACAGATCTAGAAGGAAAAGTCAAGCCTTTTTTGTACGCCTTTACTAAGAAGATGGATTTTTAATGTCTTTCTGTGCTTTTTTTTTTAATTTGCATTTGCATTTTGAAGTTCACTTTGTAAAAAAAATATACATCATGAAGAAATTATTTAAATGTTTTTTTATCCCTGTTTCTTGAAAATCTTATCTTTAAATAATCTATATCCTCCATTTTATTTATGCCATAAACTGTTCCTATATTTTAATGGTCTGTTTGCTTTAAAAGGGGTTGTTGGTTTTAATAGCTCAGTTACTATCTTTGTAAACTAAACTCCTTCTGACGAAATTCGAGCAGATCATCTCTGCCTGTGTGTGGAAGGCACATTCCAACCCCTGAAAAGGAAATTTAAGCCAAATAAATGTTCTGCCCAAATTAAAATACATAAAATGAATAGTTAAGTTGGACAAGAGCTGATGGACGGAGCAGTTGGGACATGTGGGTGTTGGGAGAGCTGGCTGCCAGGCAGGGCCTCAGGAGAGAAAACCCAAATGAAATTAATTTCCCGACCCCCTTTATCCATTCCTCAGGGCTAATTGATTGCAGTGTTGGCATGATGTCTTTCTTGGGCGAGCAAATGGGGCAGGGCGGGTGGCACTGGGAAGGGTGATGTGAGGTCATTCCCTACGAGGACCTTTGGGGTCCCAGCCCCTGCACCCAGCCACGGCTCAGCGCCTTCTCTGCCCCCATCAGCCCTCCCGGGGGTACAGGAGATGAAAATTCACCTCCATGTTCTCAATGGCAGTTGTGCCCACCTGGATTCTATTATAATCCATGTGGATTCTGACACTAACTTTATGACAGGGCATTTCTGCGGAGGAAGGACACATCTGCTCACACAAAGAAATGGCGGGGGTGGGTGGGGAGGGCAGGATGGAAGACGTCTGAGACTGAGAGAGGAGTCCCTCCCCTCTTGGCATGCACAACCTTGCCACCCACTGCCCACTGCTACCCCCAGCAGCAAGTGCGAGGAGCCGGAAAGGCACAAAAGGCCAGCCGACCCATCCCGCCGGTCCGGGCAAGGTGTGCCCCGGGCCGGGGGTGGGACTTCCTGTGGGCGGGACTTCCTGTGAGAAGCCATTTCCGGCGGGATCATTCTGTGCGCCCCAGGAGGGGGCGAGGCTCTGCCGCGGCCCGCCAGGTTCCCGTGTCGCACGGTTCCTCCGGGTCCCCCCACTCGTTGTACTTCCCTCCCCTCTCAGCCAATCTCACTGTTTCTAGCCAGCAATGAGGCAATTAATGAGCTGTGCAGAAGCCCTAAGTTATCTCTGGAACTAGATGGGTAATAAAAACATAAATAAGTAAATAATTAAATAACTAAATAAAATAAAACGGATGAGTGAGGCATCCAGGGCTCCAGTCTCCCTGGAATAAGTAGCACCGGTTGGTGGAAACAGCCGAGGGGGAGGGGACGGCCTGAGCTCTTGAAGCAGCTCTGCGGCTGACATGGAGTGTTATCTTGGCCGAGTCATTCCCCCCGCTCATCGGGAGCCTTCCCACTGAGCCGAACAGCGCCCCAGGTTAATGCGTGCAGGAGTGCAGGGGCCAGACGGGAACACGGGGCGTTTGTCGCAGCCAGGCGGTGCCGTCCATACTCCCTCCGCTCCTCCTCTGTACCTGCCAAGTGCTTCCTACTGCAAGACCCTGGGTCTCTAAGCCCGTGGGAACACTGTCTTCCATGCCCCGGGAGCAGTGCTCAGCCAGGTTCAGACGGGAGTCAAGAACCCCCATCTGCCTGACCCTCAGATGGGACCACTCCGGATTTCCTGGCACAATCCTACAGAGCTTTCCAGCGCGCTCAAGTCCCATCGACCCCGGGGGCATCCTGCTCCTTAATGCATCTGGAACCGGCTTCTTCTCCTTTCCTGTCTCACCACCCCCTGCCCCCTACCCCCTGGCTTCCCACCTGTGCTTTCTGGGATCACCTGTCAAAGGACCAGAATCCACTCAAATGCTCGTCTCAGCCTCCACTTCCAAAGGAGGCTGGCCTACCAGACAAATAGGTGGAGATGGGGACCAACCTGAGAGCTGATGCTCCCCCTGAAATGGGCAGCCATGTGCTGTCACAGAGGAATATGTCCTCTAGAGATCTGTCTGAAATCTCCCAGTTTTCAAAATTTGGCAACGAATTAAAGTTTGGTTTGTTTTGTGTTTAAGTGTGGCTCACACCAAGCAATCTGCAGGTCATACTCAGTCCATAGGCCACATTTGACAACCCATGCCACCTAAACATTCCGGGTTCAGTTCAGGTACCAGAGATTCCAGCTTTCTAGAATTTACTTTCTAGTAAATTCTGGTCCGCAGCCATATCAGGGTCTAGGAAGTGCAACAGAAAGGACAAAAAGCCCTTGGGCAAAAAGCCCCCCCACCTCGCTGCAGGATGCCAGGCCTCCAGCTATACCTTAAGAAGAGAGTAGCCTGGAGCTTCCCAAGGTTAGCGGTGTCCAGGGACACTTCCAGCCCAAGGAAGATGAGATGCTGCCCATCCCGCCTTGTGCCCGCCACCAGGAGAAGCTGCCCCTAGGAGCCAGTGCAAATCCCATAGCTTATCTTCTTACCAGGCTTATCCCCAATGCCCCCTGGAAAATTGAGATCTTTTATTTAGAGGAGCCACCTCCTGAGGAATCTGAGAACCTCACTGGAGCTCACCACCCTCTCGGCAAAGCTGAAGCTCTAGACATTACTCAAGATACAAAGAGAAACATCTACCAACCTGTAGACAGAGCCATCTGCATCCCAAACTTGAACCCTAAGTGTACGGCTTGAACCTGACCTTGCAACAGAGGAAGTACTGCTGCTTTGGGCCTGGAACCAAGTTGAGGTGAACCTTTGACACCCCACCACCACCACGCTGAGCAGAATCACAGCTGTTGTCCAGGAAGGACCCAATCCTGGCCACCCAAAGTGCTGCCTCCCACCATGGTGACAGGAAGCTCCTTTCCCTCAAGGTCGCTGAGCTGGACCTATGAGCAGGTCATACCTTGAAGGGAAAACTGCCCAAGCAAGAAGCTGAGACAGGGAGAGAGGGAGGGGGGGAGACAGGGAGAGAGAGACAGACAGAGAGAGGTAGAAAGAGAGAGTGAGAGAGAGAGGGAGAGAGGGAGGGAAACAGAGAGGGAGAGAGAGAGAGGGGGAGAGACAGAGATAGAGACCGACAGAGAGGGAGAGAAAAACAGAGATAGAGACAGAGAAACAGAGAGACGGCGGGCAGAGATTCCTGGGATATCACTTAAGCACCTATGTCCAGCAGTTGCTGACGCCACTATGCTTGGACTTCATGTACCTGGGCCACACTTCCTTTCTTCGCTTGAGATCGTTAACCGATTCTTGCCAACAGCATCTCGATAAGCACTCTTGACCCCCAAGCCTGGGAAGGAAGGGGCGCCCCATGAGTTACAAGTTCCAGAAGGCAGCAGGAGGGACCCACCACCAAGGCCCATGTGTGGACTTCAGGGAGCCCACGGACCCTGTCATTAAGCCAATGAATAGATGTGCCCATAAGCACTTTGCAAGCCCTACGAGGTCAAGAAACTGTGGAAGAAATCCTAGAAAGACCCCCACATTAGAAACACTGGACTGGATAAAGAAAACATCGATGGGCCCAGTAGTGCTTAATTTCAGGTGATCCAGTGGGCGCTTCTCAGGAGGTGACAGGCTAACGCCATTGGCCTCACCATCTCCAGGTGTAGCCAGAAGGAGGCTAAGCCACCGGCCTTCCGGTGGTTTCTCACAAAGAGGAGCCGTGGCCTCCCATGCTCTCCTCTCCCTGCCATCTCCAATCTTATCTGACCCTCAAGGTCCAGCCCAGGCTTGCCTCGCCAAAGACAGGCTCCCTGCCAGGGCACCTCATGTTTCAGGGACTGAGCCTTGTAATCCCACTTTGTTTGCTGCCCATCTTCATTCTTACTCGGACGTTTGACATTTATTTGTCATTATGTTTTGTCTCCTTTCTCCAGCTTGGCTCCAAACTCACTCAAGTCCAGCATGGGCCTTAGGCGTTCTCTCCCTCGTACCTGGTTCTGGCCCAGGGTGGGTGGGCTGCCCTCTGATCACCTGGGGATGTGAAGGCTCAGTCCCACTGGGAATTGTGTAGGGTCCAAGGAGGCCTTACCGGTGCCCCCACCTCATGTCTCAGGCACACAGAAGTTCCTCAGACCTTCTTTCAAGACAAATGGGTCCCCATGTTTAGGAAAACCAACCGCTACTACTAAATGGGCCGTGGTGCCAAAGTCCCTTGCACAGACTGGGTAGTGAGGCCCCTCTGGAGGTCCGGACACTCTGCCATCTGCTCCCAGAGCCTTCAGGGAGCCCTTGCCCCAGGCCCCCTTCTGCTGCCCCACCCAGTCCAAACCCTGTCTCTCCATGGTAGGGGGAGGGAGGGGCTGGCTTTCCCAGGGACGCCTCACATCTCCGCCTTAAGGCTATGTAGGTGAACGGGTCCATCTCTTGTACAGCCTTGAGGGACCCCCACCCGCACCCCTGGATCGGATTCCTGCAGGGGTGGGGCTGGAGGGAGTCTAGAGAGCAGAGAAAGCAGCCCAGACCCCCAAGCACATTGTCGTTTATGATTGTTTTTTCCAGGTTATGTGCGGCCTTGTTGATCACGTGAATATTGACAACCTCTGAGAAGGCTATAATAAGAAGCTGGAGAAAGCATTTGAAGGCAGATTCCATCTGTTCAATGGTCAGCCCTCGAGGAGTGCAGAGAAGACAGAGGAGGGGGCTGCTTTCATATGCTCGCCCTCCCCTTCCCCACCCCTCAGGCCTGGGCCCACCCCGTGGCTCGGTTACCACCCCCCCGCCCCGGGAGAATCTGGGGTGCCGGGCAGCCCGTGATGAAGCTGCAGACCCCTGGGTCCAGACACCCAGTCCCTGACTGAAATGCACCGGCCCCAGGTCAAACTCCTTCCAGAACCACAGCCCCTTTGGCGGTAAGGGATTGAGTGGAGGGAGAGGCAAGCAACTGGGTTTATGCTCAGCCTGCCTTTCTAGTGTTTCTGCAAACAGGAGCCTGGCTGACTTTCCTGAGAGCGACAGTGGGCCCGGGGAAGGCGGCACCTTACACATAGTTCCCACAGCAACCCCAACCAGCCTCCCTCCCCGGATGGCGGGGGTGAAAACCACGTGGGAGAAGGTCTTTGCTTCTTTGGGGGTGTCCAAACAGGAGGACGCCCTCTTATCTCAGCTGGGGACCTCGAGCCACATCCCTGGCTCCGGAGGTGGCCAATCCCAGCAACTGCATCCGCATGCCACTTCACCACAGAGAGGGGACAGCCGCGTGGACCTGGGTTGGACAGGCACAGCGCCTCGGGCCTGGGGCTCGGCCTTCCCCCAGGAGGGGGCCAAGGGCTGCGGACGGGCCGGGCTGGGCGAGCACCGCGCCACATGCGTCCCCAGCCCAGCCACACCGCCTCGGCCGCTGCCTCGCAGGTCCCCTCGCCAATGGGCAAGCCTCCCTTCTCTCCCCCCGGCCACATCGACTTCCTTCTGAGGGCTGTCACTGCAGCCCTTCAAACCCTTTTGACTGGGTTGGAGCACATCACACTGTCACCAACTCAGTTTTCATTAGGCGGCTGCTTCTCTGTTAGCCTAGCCAAGCAGAAGAACTCAAACACATGCACAAATTAAATCGACATCCAAACTCCACCAATATACAAAGCAATTTAAATGATATTCATTAGAGCGATGACAAGCCCTGATGAGGCTTTCAGGAGCTGGGTCCTTCAGCTTTTGCCGACTCGGTTTCATGGTCACTGAGGCGGAACTCCCGAGACTGTACCTCCATTTTTTTTTTTAAGCTAAGAAAATGACTCCTTCCTGACACACCTACCTCATTCTCTCTCTCTCTTCGTCCCCGCTCTGTCGCCGTTTGGCGGGCCCTGGCTTCCAGACCCAGGTATCGTCCCGAATCGGGGAGCCACATAAAGGAAAAAAGCAGCCAGTCTGACTTCTTTTTTCCATAAATGCTCCAATTAAAACAGATTTCAGTTTCTCGTAATTTCATTTCACTTGGCCTGGGAGATCTCTAATTCACAATTACGACGGTCGTAAATGTGTCCCTGGAATCCTGAGGTGGGGGAAAAAAAAAAAGTAATGGAAGTGAGATGTTGAAATGCAATAATTTTTAAAACGTAACCCCCCCTCCAAATTTAAAAAGTCGTTTCCAAAGTCCTATTTATATATTTTAATTTTTAAAGAGAGAGCAGGATGGACCCCCACTCCCCCACCCCCGCTGCGGCTACCTGGGACGAGAGCAGAGGAGCTGGGTTCCCGGCGGGGTCATGGGACTCGGGATCCTCATGCATGGGGGCTAGGAGCCAGGCCAGCCTCCCAGCCACGTCTGAGTCCCCAAGCCCCAGAGAAGGATTCAAGTCCACTTGGGCAAAGAAAGCAGCTCAAGGACTGCGGGATTGCTCGCCAGCTAAGGGCAGAGCAAGGTCACGACCGCATCCATCGGATCTCTGGGCTTCGGAGTTTGCAGCCCAGATAATATCCACAGCAGGGGGAATGATCAGCAACTTCATACACTGATGCCTGCACTTCTGTTTATAATTTTATGCTCAAGGTTAAGTATGTGTGTCCTTGGCTTTGATCAGAGATATTAGCACGTGAGAATGTTGCCTGTGCCCATATTGGCAAAGGAAGGATTCTTAGAAATACCCAGGACTGGAAGCACACTTTCATCTTCAAGCCATGAGCTCTTTCCTACTTGGGAAAAACAGCACTGTCCAAACCAACTTTCTGTGAGGACGGGAACATTCCATATCTGGGCTGCCCCCCCGCCCCCGCCAAAGTGTAACCACTAGCCATATGTGGCTACTGAGTGCTTGGAATGTGGTTGGTACGACTGAAGAACTCAATTTTTCATTGTATTCAACTTAAATTTGAGTAGTCACACGTGGCTGGTGGCCCCTGTATTGCACAGCATGGGTTAGACAGTAAATAACAGTGTATCCTAACTCCTGAGTAGCTAATTGTGGACGTTAATCTCTGGAAAGAGGTCACCTTGCTTATCATCATTATCATCAGGAATGATTTATTAAGAATATATTAGTGCATGACATTATACAAAGGTGGTGGAGAAGCAATTCCTCCGATTTTCTATCATTGGGATTTAATTTTGAAAACACCTGGCTCTTTGGACCAGGGGTAGGGCCCGGGACCCCGAATGCAGAGCCTCAAGAAGCCACTAACTTTGCCGATGTCCAGAGCTTTGGCCTGACTGAGTCACCATCTGTCTGTCCGGACATCACGGACCGTCAGGCCACAGACCAACAATTTGGCACATCCATTGTCTTGGCAGGGCAGGGAACACGGTCCCAAATCAAAGGTGCTTCGGGATGCCCTTGGAACTGTCAAAGCCCACCCAGGACATGGTTTGCTTGCCTTTTAAATCGTCCTGGGGGTGGCCTCCTGGCAAATCCTCGGGGAGAGAAAAATGGTACCTCTAAGTCCAGCAGCATCTCCCTCCGGCTTGCAGAAACCCAATGGAGTGCAAGGAAGATCAAGCACGTCCCTGGAAACAAAACCCTGTGTTGGACCGCTCCTCCGCACTGACACGGGGGTCCAGCCCTCGGCTGCCACAACGTTGCCACACCACGCACGCGAAGGTGGGGCTTGTCGGAAAGGAGCTTTTCTTCCCAGAAGCTTTATGCTGAGAGACAGAGCTGAAGCCTTCCCCAAAGGAGTGAGATTGTTCCCGAAGCTAACTATAGCATATTTTGCAAAGGCCAGCGCGCCCTGGAATTGCGTGGGCACACAGGCACGAGTACCTTTTCCGTGGCTCCCGAGGTTAGCTGCAGGCTGAAAGGCATCGACTGGCACGGGGTCCCACGGGAAATGCATTTTCAGGTTTCCTTTTGCCAAAGATTACACGTGCTTACTAATAAATCCCTAGGGAGAAAAAAGGTTAGTGTTTCTATTACCAAAAGAATAACTATCTGGCAGAGTAAAAATGGTAATTTCTCCATTAGCTAAAAGGATAATAGCTATTATTTTAAAGTTAAAGTATTTATTATTAAAGAGTGGCGCTGGGGTTTGTGTGTTTTCATTTTTATGATTGCTTCCTATAATACAAAGCGTATTGTTTTTGTGCTAAATAGTCAACAGAATAAAATGCCATTGCAATTTTCCAATTTCAAAAGAACTTCACAGATGAATTTGAAAAAATAAAATCATTTAATTTTTTTTTCTTTCTTTCCTATTCGATAGTTAGAAATCTCTGGAGACAACAGTTTTAACACCGGATTTGCGAAATGCAGCCTTGCTTCCCCTCGGCTCCTGTCCTTCTCCACTGTCAGGGTTCTGCTCTCAAGAAGGCGCTCAGCTCTCCCCAGCACTGGGAATAGGTAATAGGGCCCCTTTCCTCTGCAGTATTTTTTGGTCACCAGGCCTTGTGGCATGGTCGGTGGTCAGGGGTTGGGGGCAGGATAGTCGACCTAGCTGGAGTGGTCTGAACTTGAGAAAAGGAATCAGGGCCACAGCCCTGAATTCTGCTGAGGAGGTTCACACTTCCACCTGAGCAGAACACCCTGGGGAGAGGTGCCTCTTTGGTGGCTATCAATATATATATATATATATATATATTTTTTTTTTTTTCCTTTTGCAGAATGAAAATAGAACGGAGATGCCAGGGAGATCTGGGTCCTCATCATAACCAACCCTCTCTAACTATGTACGATTTTGGTTAATTATAGAATTCTTGCTGCCTAAAACTTAAAGATACATCACTGATATTTTTGCTAAATGTTGACTGCAGCGAATAGCTAAGATGTGGCATATTGATTTCTTGTTGTGAAGTGAGCTGTTCAAGCTCCATTTAAGATTTTCATCTTGCATGTAGCCCTGAGCACATCATAGCACCATAAATTAGTTAAATTGCACATTTATCACAAATGTTATTTTAAGATACTGTGTAAATGTGATGGCTGGAAGATATACAGTAGGACTGCAACAAGCCTGGGCTTGGGCGGGGTGAGGTCGGGGTCACCTACACACCTGTGATTAAAACCTCCCTCACTTGGCACCGTCCCTCCTCCTCTCAGGGCCCATTTAAAGACCTGACTGCGAGGCCCCATCCCTTCCCATACTCTCATTCTCTACCAGCACCAACCACAGGAGAACCAGCGCACAACTACGGGAGATTCAGCATGCCGCTTGAGATCTCCCCGTTTTATCTCCAGACAATCGGGGTCATTCTGGGCTGCGAATGGAAGGCTCTTCCGAGCAGTGGTCCGCTCTCTGGCCATGAGAGGGTGCGGTGACCTCCAGAGTAAATGGCCCTACGTTTCCAAATGGGGTGAGGCCCTGGCCAGCCATGCTCACCTCCTCCCAGGATGCATGGTCTGGGGGACTGTCCCTGGGCCAAATTAGGTTTGTGTTCATGACTAGGGTCTTCAACTCCCCAGCTAACTGTGTTTCCTCCCGAGGTAACACTAATTCCTGGGCCCCGTTCCTGCGAGCATCCTTTCCTGGTGCCGAGCTCCAGGTGCCCAACGGGCGAGATCACCTGGTACCCACCTTGGCTCTAAATCCTCACTTCCACACCCAAAGTGAAAAGTCCTGAAGATAATCCTGGGGTGGGGTGAGGACGAGATGGGCAGAGTATCGGGTTCTTCTCCCAAACTGTAAAGTGTGGGGGGGGCAGGCACCCTCACTTGCACAAATCCTATCTCCCTTCAAGCCACATGGGCCTGGTGGTGATGGAAGTGTTGTCAGTTTAATCTGTTAGACGCAGGACTTTGGATTCTAATAAACCGATGCTATATTTAACCTGTGAAAAATTCAAGAGTGGAAATCTGGGCTCCAGGATGTGAAGATGCGGGAGGCACGGGAGGGAGGGTGCTGTCCCCTGAGCCGGGTTCCATGAGGAACCGGTCCCCCACCCCCGCCCCCGGGAGGAATGCATTGTGTGCCACACTCCTCCCAGGTAAAGGCCCACGGGGCACACCACTACTCACAGAGGGACCAGGCCCACGGAGGAGCTGGGGAAGGAGCCAGGCCCGCCTCCCAGAAGGGAAAGCCCGCTGCACCCCGCCTGCAGACGCAGCACAATTGTGTGGCTTAGATCACCAGGCTCGAGCAGAGCCAGCTCGGCGCTCCCGATTTGCCAAAAACCCGTCTGAAACTCTAGTGAGGGTCTCTCTAAAAACTCGCAGAGACATGGATTGCTGAGAGAAAAGTAGAGCAGACAGAAATTTGGGACTCGTCTTGACAAAAGGGGCGGGGATGAAACGGGAAGAAACGTAGGCGTGTTGCCGAACATCTCTGAAAGGGTTTAATTTAAATTTTTAATAAAAGAGTATTTTTTTTTAAGTTGAGGTGTTTTATGTATTACGTGGATGTAATACATCTCTCATTTGTATAATTCTAGGTTAGGAGCTCTGATTCTGCATAACTGCGAGAGTAGTTTGAATGTAGTAATAAAGGTATTTTACAATTTTACATGATGTTCCCAGCGTTTTGTTGGCATGATTTGCCAGGGCTAATAAAAGCTTGTGATTATCATATAAATGCTCTCCCCACTCCTCCCGTGTATGGGTTCAGTCCCACCCACCCCCGACTCCCCACCGCCACCCTGCACCTCGTTATCGGGGCACAGCAGAGAGCAAGTTCTGGTCCCAGAGTCCACCTTCCCGGCATGGCTCTGTTTCCTGCTCCGTGAAAAGCCCGAATCCACAGGAAGGAACCGCCCAGCACCGAGTCTGAGTCTTCCCCACACCTGCCTCCTGCAGGGCTCAGGGCCCTGACTCCTCACGCACTTCCCGGAGGGAGACCAAAGCCCCGGCCCCCAAGCACGCAGGTCGCCAGGGGTGTGACCCGAAGCTCCGCTCCCGAATAAGTTTCTAACACCGCCTTCGCAGAGAGAAGCTAACCTCACGCGAAAGTCTTCCTTTCTCTAACGTTCTCTTCTCAGGGAAAATTCTGTCCACGCAGGCTCTGAAAAGAGGGCTCCCTGCTCTCCAGACGCCAAAGTTCACTAAAACTCCCCTGATTTACGGGCAGCTTCCGACTGCCAGCACCTGGCAGACACAGCAACCGACTCAGTCATAAACAGATCGCATACAATTTAATTTTAATGTGCTCGTTAGTCGTAGCACATTTCAGACAGAATTGTGAACGCAACACAAAATTATAGCAAAAAGACAATTTTAATGCTGCCGTAGAAAAAAGGGTTATATGAAGAGTCACATAATGGTGGTTCATTGTCAACAACAAAACAGGGCACAGAGTATGTTACAGTGTCTGTGCTGTTTACATGCCAATATTTTATACATAGGTTCTCATATGGTGTCAGCTGTCAGTTACTTCTGCAAATTAACTGCCAAAAATGGAGAAGAACAGAATCACTTGGAGAGCCGGTAACCACGGGTTACCTTTCATAAGCCTAAAGATAAAGCTGCAGTGTGGGATCTTGGGAGAATAATTAGGAAGAACAAAACAGAAAGTTACCAATCGAAATAAAAAGGCATCCTACAGTATGGAATAGCAACCAAGAGGGCTTATAAATAAGTGAAAGACGTTGTATCACAGAATGCCTCGTGACTTTTAAGCAAAGTATTACAGTACAAACATTTTAAAGGCTTTATCAATGCTTAGGAGATACAGTACGACTTCTTTTTGTTGCTGTTGCTCTTTTTTATTCCTTTTCAAATAGACTTAACCCTTTGAGCACTGAGTTTATTTTGCGCGTTCTTTGACTTCTAATAAATACCTTTAAAAATCATGTGCAAAATAGTTATGATGCCCGCCATGGATGTCTGTTTCCTGGCCTCGTGTATTCAGACTGCTCAAAACAAATGATAATATGATGCTAATAAATATGTATAATTTAAACATGAACCTCTATCAATATAGATGTACTGTATAGCAAAACAAACAATCATACTTTGCTTTCAGATAATGTTTCTGTATACTTTATAAATGCTATCTGTGGTATCTTCTGTATAATTTACAATGTTTGCATGTAAAAAAAAAAAACCCATAGACCTTAAAAAAAAAAAAAGAAAAGAAAAAAGAAATATACACTATACATAGGCACGGCTTATGCCCAGAGCATAGCAGGTACATAAAACACTGTTGCTGTAAATGCAGGAAAAAAGGTCATTTAAACCACAATCACATTTTTCATAAGAGAGTTTGAAATCTATACAATATATACATCTATGTTTCAATGTGAAAATAATATTCTTTTAAATTTCAAGGCGTGTTATACCCCTGCAGACCTGCATAAATGGAGGTTCATATTATTAATTTTAACTAAGCTGGTAAGGAGTTTAAAAAACAGAGCTTCATACATTATTATTATTTTATTTTATTTTTTAACCAAATTAATGCAAAAGTGCTTCAAAGTACTCAGAGGGCTAAAGATGAAAGGGTGAGAAATGCCAGCACACTCGAGCCGCGTGGAAAAAGTGTGCCCGATTTCGTTATAAATGCTTAATTAAACTGTCTGTTAATGCATGCAGCTTGAAGCATCGGGGGGATGCTCACAACTAAATCCCATTTACACAAAGTTCCAAACACTTAACCACTGCGTTTTAACCTTCATATTTTACCAGTAACAACAGCTGATTATGCACCTCTATTAAACACTGTACAGTTCTACAAAACAGTCCAGCCCAGAGTGATTCTCCGCAGTTAAAATAAGAACATGTGCCAAGAACAAGACAGAGGGGCCTTAAGGTGCCTGCAACAGTTTCCCTCAAAGCAAATTACAGTCATTTTAATCGAAAGCGAATGCTACTGCTTCTCTAACTCAGAAACGTACAGAAGGTGGTCTTCTGGGGACTTCCCGTGTGTTTTGCTAAGGTGAAGTTTAACCGCATGCTTGCTCGCAAAGGTCCGATTGCAAAGTTTGCACTGGTAGGAGGTCCCCAGGTCCTCCTCAGGGGAGGACGTCACCAACTTTTCTGAGGGCGACTTGGTTTGTGCTATCTGATTATTAATCTGTTCGGTGGACAGTTTGGACAAGTCCCGTAGCCGGAAGCCCAGGTGTGACTCGAGGTGACTGATGTACGTGGAAGGAGTCCTGATTTGTGACGCACAGTCATTGCAAAAGAACACGGGGTGGCCGGTGTCCAAGTTTTTGAGGAACTTTGTTCCACCTGTCCTTCGCAGCTGGTACTTCACGTTGGCCAGCCAGTGGCTGATGGTGGTCATGGAGAGCCCGGTGAACCTCGAGATGTGCATGCGCTCTTGGGGGCTCAGGTCTGACATGATGTACTTCCCCTCGGAGGTCTGCCGGAGGCTGGCGGCAAACTGGGCCTGGAGGATCAGCAGGTGCTGGGGGTTCCAGTTTGACTGGCGGCCCTTCCTTTTCTGTGCGGGCGTCGCCTCCTCAGCCTCCTCCAGCGTGGCCCCGTCAATGTCAGACTTCTCAGAGATGCTGGAAGGAGTGGAGGACTTTGACGTGTGGCTCTCTGTCAAGTTCTTCAGCATATCGGATATATCTGACAAAGCATTCTCGCGTAACGGTGAGTTTGACATGAATGATACGACGGCAGATGTCTTCGCCGTTGTCATGGTGGATGAGGAGGTTGCCGGGGATGTGGACGTGGGTGACAAAAGCACTGAACCCAAAGAGCAGCCCTTGTCACTCTTCCCTTTCGTCAAGTCGATGGGCTGGTCGTTGTTGACGTGGTAGAAATAGCGGTCGAGGTGGTCCGCCTTCTTGGACTGCAGGGGCGGCGGGGTGGCCACGGCCGCCTTCTCGGCCAGGCTATTGCTCATCTTGAAAAGCATGCTCATGGGGTCGAGGGCAGGCAGGGAGGGCTTGGCGGCCTTGCCCAGGTGAATGTTCATGACCGACTGGAGGGCGCTCAGAGGGTTCACGAAAGGCTGTTCAGGCGGGTGGTCAGTGATGATGGCTGTGCTACTGTTCAGGCCACTGCTCATGGGCTTCACCAGCTCCTTGCCATTCTCCACCGGCTCGGCCGGGGGGCTCCCCTCCTTGCACCCGTCCCGCTGGGGGCTGGGGCTGCCCTCCTGGCTCTTGAAGCCCCCGTCGCTGGATGCCTCCATCTTGACGGGCTCACTGATGTCGCTGCTGCACGGGGACGGGGTGGCCCGCTTGGGGGGAGACAGCTTGCCCTCAGGCTCCTTCAGCTTCTCCTCCACTTTGGCCACTTTCTCCGTGACTTTCTTCACCAGCTCCTCCATGGCGTGAAAGTTGGTCTTGGGCATGGGCGAGGTCTGGCTGCTGGGCGGGGAGACCAGGGTCGGGTTTTTCGTGGGAGACCCAATCTCGCTGTTGCCAAACATGGGTTTCAGGGGCGTGCTCTTCCCCGAGGAGCCCAGGGACAGCTTCATCATGTTGGGGAGCTGGTAGGCGGCGTGGATGCTGGGGTAGCCCCCCCAGCTGGGGGTGCCATTCTGGGCCTTGTTGATGGCGGACGTCACTGTGTTTTCCAGGGACTTGAGGATATCCAGGCCCCCCTTGGGGCTCTCCTCGAGGTCGTTCTCCGTCAAGTAGTGGTACTTGGAAGAGATGTCATACTTCTCCTCTTCCTCGCCGGGCTTCTCCTTCTCCTTGGGCTTCTCGTCGGGGGCCGCCTTCTCCTTGTCGACTTCCTTCTTGACCTCCACGCTCAGCTTCGGCGAGACGCTCGCAGGGGTGTGGGCAGGGGACGCGAAGGTGGTGGCGGCCAGGGGCACGGACTGCACCTTCTCGTCCAGCAGGGTGGTGATGGTGGGCGTGACGGGCGTCTCCATGAGGGGCTTGCCCTTCTTCATGGCCGAGTTGGTGACCTTGATGAAGTGGCCGGTGACCATCATGTGGGCGGTGAGTTCCTGCAGCGTGTCATGGGAGCTGCCGCACTCCATGCACTTCAGGATCTGGGACTTGCGGGCTTCAAAGTGCCAGGCGTAGCTGGCCCCATTCTGGTGGCCGTACCGGTTATTGGGCGTGATGTAGGGGTTGGAGTTCTTCTGAAGCACGTCGTTGGTCTCCGCCATCGCGGCCTTGGGGGTCCCGCCGGCGGAATCCGGGGAGCTGGGCAGCTCCAGCTCCAGCGAAGCCTTCTTCCGCGCGGCGGCGGGAAGGATTTTGGCTGCCACGGGCGTGACGGGTTCCTTCAGAGGCACTTTTTGGTAGTGTTTTGTTTTGATCATGTGGACACTCAGGTCCTGCAGGGACTCGAACGAGTGGCCGCAGTACATGCACTTCAGCACCTTCTGGGCGTCCTCCTTGCCCTCCATCTCCAGCAGGGAGCGCTTGCGGGGCTTGGACCAGCGCTTGGGGTTGTTGTTGTCCGTCTCGTGGTTGTCGTCACGGTAGTGCCCCGTCTCGTTCATGTGCACGGTCAGCTCCACCAGCGTGTCGTAGGCGGCGCTGCAGTCCTTGCAGCGGAACTTGCTGGCACCCGTGAAGATGGAGCCGTAGAGCTTACTGCTCTGCCGATACAGCTGCACGGTGCTGAAGAGGCTGGGCTCGGGCAGCGCGCGGCCCTGGGGCACCTGCTGCAGCGTCCTGGCCACGGCGCTCTGGTGCCAGTCGAAGCTGCCGCTGCTGCTGCTGCTGCTGGTGCTGCTGCTGCTGCTGCCGCCACCATTGTTCTTCTCGGACGAGGGCGGGTGCAGGCTGACGTGCAGGCTGGACCAGTAGGAATTGGACAGGAAGTTGTTGTACACGGCCTTCATCTGCTCCAGGCTGTCCGACACGGCCGTGTCCTCCAGGGCGGCCACCGCCTCCTTGCTCTCCTCCTCGTTCTTGACGGAGCCGCTCTCGAAGTCGGCCATGCGGTCACTGGTCTCGCTGAGGTGGGACTCGCTGTCCATCTCGTGGCTGGAGAACTCGGCCGCTGGGGAGCTCTGGTAGCTGGGGCAGGCCTTGCTGAGCTCCTTCTCGGGGCACACGTACTTGGCCGAGGGCTCCCCATCTGCCACGCTCTCCTCGGGGTCTAGGTCTTCTTCCACCAGGGCGGCAGCCTTTAGCTCATCGGAAACATAGGCTGCCGTGAGAGCGGGCAGGAGAGCGGGACAGGAAGGACCGAGACGGGGACAGGGAGGGAAAGGGAGAAAGAGAGGGAGGAAGGAAGGAAAGAAGGAAGGAAGGAAGGAAGGAAGGAAGGAAGGAAG
>NW_027397123.1:7589797-7602937 GCF_003265705.2 Callorhinus ursinus | reverse complement strand
AAAAAAAGGAAGGAACGAAGAAGGAAGGAAGGAACGAAGGAAGGAAGGAAGGAACGAAGGAAGGAAAGAAGGAACAAGGGAACGAAGAAAGGAACAAATGAAAGAAGGAAAAAAAAAAGAAAAAAGAAAGCATTAGTTAAGTGCTGAGCTTACCTAGGATATCTTCTCGAATCTCAGGAAAACGCCGCAAAGTCGACGGGCACGTGTATTTGTAAAATTAAATAGTTAAAATGTGGTGTTTCTTTGGAGCAAAAAAAAAAAAAAATCTGCTCTTCAAACATAATTTGCCACCTTATTCTTCTCAAGGGGCAACAGCTTGAAATTAAAACTAAATTTGAAATTAATGAAGCACATTCTGGAGGTGGCATTCATTTCTAAAGTAATAAATTACTTGTATCAACCTCAGAGACAGCAGTTCCTGTCTGTCAATTAATATGTCTTATGCTTCTCCTACCCCTAATGCATTTCTTAACAGACAGATTCACAATTTAAATTAAGCAAGCATTTTTTACTCATTACATTTTTGAGGCTCAATCTTTAATAAATATAAAGTACGAAAACATCAATAAAATTTTTACGAAGTAAAAAGAAAGTACATCAATTGCAATAAATTGAAAACAAGGTTCTGTGGATTCTTCCTTCCTTCCTTCCTTCCTTCCTTCTTTCTTTCTTTCTTTTTCTTTCTTTCTTTCTTTCTTCTTTCTTTCTTTCTTCTGGAAAAGCAGGTCTCATAAAAGCTTACAGTAAGTTTTGCTGCCAGAGGATAGGCATTGGTCTGTTCCAGGTGGGAGAGGAGACCCTGACCCAGCCCTGGCCCCGTCCTCCATGTGTACACTCAGCTGCTTTCTCAGCCACCTGCACACACACCATCCATGCAGAATTATGTCAGAACAAGTTCAGGAAAATTGGTATGCGGTGCTCATTCCTGCTGTATAAATATATACAAGACCTTCCAGTGGACCTTACAAATGTCAAAGTGTTTGCTCTTTAGACTACTTTGTCAATATTTACTCAGCATAAGCTTCATGGGCATCCAACAGGGATCTTGTCTTTCTGGAAGCAGTGTAACTGGGGATGTAAATCCAGTGTGCACTTCCTGGGCAGGTGGAGGGCAGGGCTAAGCAGCTCTGGGTTCGAGAACAGGCACATCCAGAGAAGCAAAGCCAGGAGAACATTCGTGTTAATGGGAATAAAGTTTTTGTGGGGAATTTTTGTGTGTGGGTTTTTTTTTTTTTTTCATTTCTTTGCATCCAGTGACTTAGGTTGCCCCTTACCAGACCTTGCCTAGTTGGGCTGGCCTTGTGAACAACCAGGCATGGCCGGCCTTGTGGTGAGCAGCAATTTTAAGGCAGACAAAGGGGAAAAAAGGGACCACTTCCAGCCAGCTTCTCAACATGCCTGCGTCAGAAGGCCCCTGGCTGAGTGCTTTTGGTGGCCGGGATGGCTGCAGCACTAACGGTCTCGCGGACCCAAACAGAACCAAACCCCAGACAAACTCTCAGAAAAGAAAAGGAAGCTTCATTTGTAGCATTTCCTTCCACAGTTTTAAAGACTTGCCTCCTACCAATTTGACACCAGGAAAAAAAAAAAAAGTGAAATGACTCAAACAAATAAGATTCTCTGGAAGACACACAGACTTTTCCCTTCCCTTGCTCTTCCACGCTGGTCGAGGGTGATTTTCTCCCATTCCTAAATCCCCCTTCGGGCGCCAAGAATTCTAAGCTGAGACAAGAGTAGCAACCCAACACTGAGGTGAGTGGAGCTGGTGCCCCAGGGACACACACGTGTGTGGGCCACCGCCGCAGGGATACGCCAACAGCAAAGCGAGGGGTTGGGTGTTTGGGCCACGGAAGGCCCTTTACAAGCGGGCCAAGGAGAGGGCCCCGCTCAGGTCAGCTGATGTATGAGGTACTGGGGTGGGCCTCCGGTTTGAGGCCGGGCACTTGGAACACTGTGCTGACCAGGGGAGGCTCTTCTGCGGGCCAGGGTGGCTAAGGTGAATGCCTTGCTTGGAAAAGGAAAAGGAAAAGAAAAAAAGAAAGACCTCCGTCTCTCCTGACAGCCTTCCTCAGCCAGCAGCGCATCCTGGAAGGTGGCTCTCAAACTTCAACAGGGCTAGGGGCGCCTGGGTGGCTCAGCTGGTTAAGCGACTGTCTTCGGCTCAGGTCATGATCCTGGAGTCCTGGGATCGAGTCCCGCATTGGGCTCCCTGCTAAGCAGGGAGTCTGCTTCTCCCTCTGACCTTCCCCCCTCTTATGTACTCTCTCTCTCTCTCATTCTCTCTCTCAAATAAATAAATAAAATCTTAAAAAAAAAAACAAAACTTCAACAGGGCTGGCAGGTCTGGAAGGAGGGTAGCCTGGAGGGGGGCGCGTAGAGGGACCAAGAGTCAGTTTGCCTGCAAGTGCCCCAGTGTTAGCAGGGAAGTCTTGCATCCCGAGAATCTTCTCAGACCCGGGCAAACCCAGGCAGCCGGTCGCTCTAGCCAGGGATGCACAGCATGAGCTGGTCAGGGTGTCCGGGGCGGGTCTGCATTTCTCTCGGAAAGGAGCTAGAGCAAGGCGATCGGAGTTTAACCAGACACAGCCCACCATCTGCAGAGATGCCCCAGGTGCCCGGATGCATAATGTACCCATCCAAGGGCCTCCATTCTGAACATGGAAGGGAGGAGAAAACCACACGGCCTACATCCCTCCAGCTGAGATGCAAGGAAAAGCCTGGCCCCGTGGAAACAGAGCCCCTTCTCCCCTGAAGGTGGCCCTTTGAGCCACAGCCTGAAAAGTGAAACCATACTCTGGGAACTTTGCTCTCATTATGGCTCCCACAGAAGTAAGTCTGCAAGAGGCCACGATCCAGAAATGGCCCAGCTGAAGCAGCTATGGGAGGATGCCGGGCAGCCAGAAGAAGCTGGGGTCAATGGCAGACACAGACAAGCCCACTGTGGCATGCAGACCACCAGCTAAGAAAAAAATCTAGTGGCTCTGCCCGGCCACCTCCCACCCAGGAGCACGGGGCACCCCGGGGAAGCCTCAGCACAGTGCAGGGTGTGCATGGACCGTCTGGAGCACCCCGACAGGCACCTCACTGATCTGACCAGCTCCTGCCCCACATGGGGCCCCTTGGTGCCCTCCAATATGCTGTAAATCACCCAGCCCGATCAGAATGCCACCAGTCTGATGACTGAAGAGGAAATTAATATTGAAAGAAAAGTAAGGCCAACCTCCCTGGTGGGAACAGAATCCTGCTCTGAGGAGAATTAAAAAGCTTCGGTGCTGAGAGGTGTTGGGTCCTGGGGAGACCTGGCATCACACCACACACCACCCCTGGCCTCGTGACGGTTTCTGAGGCTGCAGGTAAGCACACTTGCACACGGCTGTGATAGGGATGTCGTCACCTATACACACACACACACACACACACACACACACACACACACACACACCCCGCTGCTTCCTTTCCAGACCCGGCGGGGAGGACTATCTCCTTAGGCTGAGCCTCAGACTTCTGCCCGTTTTCTGCCCGTCGGTCCTTCCCTCCACGTTAGAAGAAAGGCCAGAGCACGAATCATTCTGCTACGTCTCGCAATCATGGCACTCCTCCAAGAGTATCATGGCCACTCTCGTCACTAAACGTGGTGAGGGAGGGACCGAGGAGCCCGGAGCACTGGCACACGGGGTTAAGAGAAGGAAAGGTGCATTCACTCCACAAATTTGAACTGAGGACCCACGCACGCCCGGAGAGGTGGTGCCTGCTGAACCCTATATGGCGCTTCCTTCCTCTAGGCCTGTTTCCCCCTCCGTGTGAGACAGGGCATTGGATCAGTTGGCTCCTCCCCTGTCCCCTTCCTTACTTTATGGCTTTCCCGAGAAAGGGGTAAACTGAGGTAGAAACACGCTCACTTCTCCAAGCACGGGCTCCTTGTGAACGCTCAGCCGAGGCATTTCTCAGTCCTTTCTTCTCCGGACTAAGGAGCAAAATCCCCGGTCTCCTGGACACTGGGACAGTTAATGCCCTGGTCAGCCAAGGAGGGGAGGGGAAACTGGGTGTCTCCAGTCAGAGGGGATAGTGGGACATCAACTGGGGGGCAGGTAGGCTGGGTGAGAAGCTGGTCTCTGTCCCCACCACACTGGCCTTCAGGGGCCTCTCCTCCCTAAGGGCCAATGGCGGACACCATCCACTAGCCCGACCTGACAGTGAGCCATGCGGAGCCTCAGGGAACTTGGCCACTGTGACCAGTTATGTGACTTCCTTGCTGCTATTTAACGTTCTGTATGTTCTCATCTGAATTCTCCGAGGCAAGGACCCTGGTCCACATTGCCCCAGCTTTGCACGTAGTAGGTGAGGCACAGGTACTCACCACCTCCTTTGGAAAGAGGGTAGTTGGAGGTCAAATCCAGCAGCAAGAGGCTTGCTACCAGCCTTTGTAACAGGATCTGCCCCTCCTCCTGTTCCCTGGGCAGCCAGCAGCACTGGCCCTCTCCTCAGTGAGCCCCCGCTCCAGCCCCTCCCATCTATTCTCCATGAAAAGCCACCCGATCCTCATGTCCTTACTGACCAGCAGGCCAGTCAGGTTAACCCCCACACCAAACCTGCAACAAACAGCCTCGGTGACTTCCCATCTGGCTTGGAAGAAAGCTCAAATTCCTCAAAGCAACCCCGAAGTCCTCCCCTGTCTTGGCCCTGCTTCCTCCCCAGCCCAGCAGCTTCTAGAATGTGCCAAGAGGCCTCTCACCATCCAGTGTGCACTGCTACCTCCTTGTGTGCATCTACACCAAGGCAGATGCACACAAGAGTAAGGTGAGCCAGTGCACCCCTCCCCAGGGCACGGGTGAGAGGTAACGTCCGGGGACTTCTCTGACCCCAGCTTTCGCTCCCTTAGCATCCTCCCCCTTCTTGTTACAAGGCACACCACTGGAATCACCTGCTTATAGCCAGACGTTCCAGGACGCTCGAACAGACTGTCAGCTTCATGTGGTCGGCAGCCCCCACCTCCCAGTGTCTGCTGCAAACTTAACCGTCTGGCGCGCAGAAGCCACTCAACATATATCCATGGAATGAGTGAATGAATGAATGAATGAATGAACACCATGGATGACTTCTTCAAACCTCCTAACAGTTGCCCAAACATCTACATGGATCCAGACTCCGGCCAGTCCCAGAGCACAGCAGATGTGCCAGGGTCTGATCCAAATTCCCTCCTGGACCAGTCCCCTCTGTGTGTGACTACCTCATGGGGAAGCGCCTCTGGGAAGGACAGACAGGATGTCAGCCCCCACTCTGCAGAGAAAGAAGGAGGCACGGCTGATGGTGGTCTCCCTGCCCTGGAGCCACCCAGATGGTGCCCGCACCCAAATATCGCTCTCCAGGAATGCATTATCATGGTTCTTCGCTCTTGAACAAGTGAAACTGAAACTTTTGCTGCCGGCTCCGGTAGTGGGGGTGGGAGACTCTCATTCAAACCAAGTCAACAGCTGCAAAGACTCAAAGACACACGCGGGAGTGGAGGCCAGCGAGAGAGCGAGGGGCGGACGGGGGCCTCGTGTTTCATTTTTCCCCAAGTGGCCCAGTGGAAAAAATTCCTCTCCAAGAGGTGAGCTCTTCCAGATCTGCTACCACTGCTTCCCCACTATCTCTCCCCGCAATGAAAAGCAAGCGCTTAAAGCAGCAACACGGCAATCCATCTCTCCATAGCTCAAGGCCAAGGGCATATTTGGGGGCAGGTGAATGAACTGCAGAACTGCATTCAGGCAGAACCAAAGGGGACTCTAGGGTAGAGACGCATGTTCATGCAACACCAAAGCTGTCAGAATTACGAGAGCTCCCTGCAAACTCCCATAGCCGGGTACCCCTGGAACGTCAAGGATGAAAACCAATGGTCGAGCCTAATACGAGCTTGTCTATGAACCATTTTCCCATTCATTGCATTTGACCCTCTCCATGGTCCCGGCAGGTGGACTGCACAATTCCTCGTCTACGCTGGAGGAAGCTGGAGTTCCGACAAGTTAGCTGGGACACTCCCAAGCCCTCGGCTGCGACTCCACGGGAGTCAGTGCAGGTTTCAAGGGGATTTGACTCCATTCCTGGGGGAACCACACAGAAGGTGTGGAGCATGGGCCGTGCTCCCAGGACATGGAGCAGCCTGCCACCTCACAGCCTTCCCTGGCTTCCCAATACCAGGGATTCCATGCCTGCCCCTCCAGGAGGGTCCTGAGTGCTCCCACCTCCTGAGACGTAGCCACGGGGACGAAGGACATGTCCAAGGGGATGATGGACGTGTCCAAGGAGTGAAAAGCCAGACCATCGTGTAATCAGGTTGGGAGGTAGCCGCTCTCTCATTAATATTTATTGTCGTCATTAACTAAACTCAACCACTAGGTAAAAAGAAATTAATACATTTGATATAAATATAAAACAGTAAGCTGGAGCATAATGGAACTCATTTCTGGGCAAGTGGGAATTACCTTCATCACACCGTTGGGAATCTCTCTCAAAAAGGAGGAGATGAAGGAGTTGAAGTGTCCCTCTGGGTCTGTGCTCTCCAGCCACGGGGGCTGGGGGCACGGCAGGGGTGCAGGGGGCACTGGCAGGCCGGGAGGCAGGAGGGAGAAGGCATGGCTGCACCCTGCTCTCAGAGGCAATGTCACAGTAGACTGTCCTGCCGATCTACACTTTTCCTGGGCTGCAAGGAAGGTTCGGAGGTAAGCCCTCTGTTTTCAAATTCCCAAGCCTCCTGGGAAAGGGGTTTTGCTTGCGAAAGCTTCCTCAGATTCCCTTCCTGCCCCCTCCTAGTGAAGGAGGCCAGAGGAGTGCCTCCTGTTGGCCCTGTAACCCCGTCATTCATCCTGGGCCTGGGCTGGACAGAGCGGAGCGGACGCAGGGGGAGGAGAGACCCTGTCCAAGTCCGGAGTCCTGTGCTGAGAAGGGTGAGGAGGGGAAGATGCGGAGGAGCAGAGAGAGGAGGACACCAGGAGAAAGCCGGGGGAAGGAGAGAAGAGTCCACTAGGAATGGGGCTTGGGGGAGACACAGACAGACAAAGAGAAACAGAGAGAGATACAGGGAGAGACAAAGAGGTAGGGAGAGACACAGAGAGAGGAAGGGACAGAGGCCCCTGAGGGAGTGGGAGGCGGGCAAGGAAGAGAAGAAAACTAGTGACGGACCTCTGAGGAGAGACTGGCAGAAGAGATTACTCCAGCAGCGAGGGCGGAGGATGGTGAGCGCAGGGGGGGCCTGAGCTGGGGGTCCTGGTGCAGGGCCGGGGCGGACAGAGGCCCGGGAGCCGCCGTGGCTCGGTTCTAAGGCTGGAGGCTCAGGCCAATCTCAGCCTCCCCTGAGCACTGAGATTTTCAAAGGACGCAAGGTCTTTTGTTTTTGTTTTTGTTTTGTTTTTTAAGAGCAAATTAACCAGCTGAGGAGGCGACCAAGAAGTTAACTGCTCAGCTGACCCTGGTGAGCAGAAGATGGGGAAGGCCCGCTTCTGCCCCAGAGCTGGCGTCCTGCCTGGCCTGGAAGTGCTGGGCGGAGCAGGCCCCGGAGGCCGGGCCTCCGAAAACCCGCAGGGTTCCCTCTCAGGCCCTCGTGCACAGGACCACCTCTGAGACTCGGAAGTGCCCAGGTGGCAGGCCTGAACCTGGACGGTGTGTGAAGAAGGCTGCAGGCTCAGGACCCCGGCCCTCCTGACCCCTTCCAGGGCGGCTGTGCAGCTGCCCTCACAGCCAAGGCCTCTCTCCCTGTTCCATACATCGAATTCAAGTTCAGTTTCAAGAAACCCAAAGCCCTAGCCCCCTGGTGAGGTGCTGAGTCCTCTCCTCGTGTTAGGATATGCCTAGACCCAGAAACACATAGGGTCACCACGGGGTGTTGGGGTGGTCTCGGCCACCTCTGAAGCCCCCCTCCCCCGACACCTGGGCCCAGGACAAAGCAGACTCGCCGTCATGACAGGGGACCACTGGGAAGCCCCGCCCCCGGGGAGAGCGGTCACTTGGGAGACGGCCTGCTGATTTTGTTGGCGGTCCTGCGCTGCGTGTTTTCCTGTTACAGTGAGGGACGTCACAGACAGCGAGACCCTGGGCCTTGGCTCCTGCTCTGCCACGTGCTGTTCCTGTGACCTTGAGGTTCTTCCCCGGGCATGGTGGGGGAGAAGGTGGGGAGCGGTTCCTGCCACACCCACCTCCCAGGTGTTTGTGAAGAAGCAAGGTCTCCCTAAGGAGTGAGGGCATCAGGGCTATTCCAGGCGAAAGGGACTCTGCATTTAGAAGGAGGGTCCCACTGTCAAATAAATAAATAAAATCTTAAAAAAAAAAAAAAAAGGAGGGCCCCAGAGACCTGCAGGAACCACCCTGGGGCCTGCACCCGGGGGTGTGGGGTTCAGGTCCGACCTCTGGGCTGAGTCCTGCTCTTGCAAATGCAGGCTTCCTAGCTGATGGTCTCCCAGATCCCCAGATCTGCAGGCTGTCTTTTGGGAAAGGGGGGCAACGGGGGGCCAGCAGAGCCCTGCTAGGTAAGCGCTCCCCATGCGGCACAGGCTCTGCTCCTCCTCCCTCTGGCCACCTTGTGGGCTGTGGAGAAGGAAGAAAGCCAGAGAGAAAGGAGAAGAAGAAGGGAGAGAAATAAAGAGAACGGAAGGTGGCAGAGGAAGGAAGAGATAACAGATGAGCGTGCCCAAAACTAAAATCTCTGACCTAGCATGCCCGCTCCCCCCGCCAGGCCTGGGTCATCCTCAGGACTTCTGGGAAGGAAGCAGGCAGGGGCGGCCCCAAGCCTGGCTCACCCCACAGCTCTGCCCACTTCCACCTGACTCCAGATTCCCAGGCTCCCAGATCCGTGGGCGCGACGCTTAGACCAGACGCCCTTCACTCGGCGCCCGCACCAGCAGCTACCTCCGGCCCCCAGCCACCTTCTCCCGGCGTGGCCCAGCCCCACATCACGTCAGCTTCTGCCCTGAGCCGCCTTCCTCTTCACGGGGAAAGAGCTCAACCTCCCCAGAAAACCTCCCCTAAGTCTCCCTCTGTTCGAAACACAACTAGAAAATCCACTGACCCATATTACACAAGAATTTCTGCTCTGCAAAAGGAAGCCCACAAAGTGCCCGGACCCTGTGCCCTCGGGGTTATTTTTACACAGATCTGTCTTCTGTGAGTGCAGCCGTGTCTGCAGCAACTACCCCGTCTGGTGCCACTGGGTTTGGGGCTGTGAGTTATCCCCAGATGTTCCGGGATCCCACAAAATGGGCTGCCGGGAGCCTGGAGGGTGAGGGGCAGGGACAGGCAGGGTGCCCAGGCTTGGGCTGGCAATGACAGAACACATTCACCCTCAGGGAGCTCCCAGCACCCTCATACCCAGGCCTCCCAAGAAGGGAAAACGCAGAATAAGAGTGCCTCCTGCTGCCTGCTGCCTGGGAGGGGGGCTCAAAGGAGCAGCCCTGATGTGGGCCTTGCTTTCTGCGCCCAGAGAGGAGGAGACAGCGGGAGGAAGTGAGTGATGGGGGTTGGGGGAAGCTTATCCAAATGTGCTGGGTAATCCCAAGGTGATGAGACGGAGCTGTGGGCCTCTGTTAGGGTACTAACTAGGCAACAGAGAGAGAAGATTGATTCCAGGGAGGAAGGACGCGTGGCTTGGTACCCAGGAGGTCACAATCCAGCAGAGAACATGAGGTTTCTCCAGCCATCCACCTGGGCACCCAGTATCACAAGGTATCACTCAAACCATCTGCAGTGATGGAGGTCACAAGGCTCTGGGGACAAGGAGACATGGCACTCGTGGATGGCACTGGGTAGACCCAGAGGCCCTGCAGGCATCCCTGCCGGGCCCTGGGGCTTCTCAGGAACCAGGATAATCCCCCAAAGGGCTCAAGCTAGGCCAGGGGAATGAGGAGTGCATGGCCGGGCTCTGGGGGAAGGAAATGGTGGCTGAAGAGACAGTGGTCAGGAGTCCTGGCCGCGTTGGGATGACAACCTCCCCTAGATTGATTGCTCTTCCCACTAGCAAGGTCAGGAATATTAATTTTGTACAAGTTAATTTGATGTAATGTGCAAGATGAACGCTTGTTCAGTTGGGTATCACTGTGCTAATAAAGCCGCGATACTCTCTTGCCAAGAAAAGCATGGCATTAGCTGATTGGTGCATAACGTCGGTGTGAATCAGGCAACGTCACCCTTCAAGCGGAACCAGGGTGGCCAGGAGCTTCACAGGCTGCTGCTGATTCTTTAGGAGGCCAATGACAGCGAGGTCCCGGGGACACCTCCCAGCTGCTGAGAACCCCAGCATCTTCTGAAGCCTGAACACCCAGACCAAGGCCTATCCCTATAGATGTGGCAGGGGGGGCCTCCCGAAGCCACACATGGTGCTCCTGCCCCAGGGTAAGAAACGCTGCAGAGGCTTCTCTCTGTGGATTCTTGTTGCAAGGAGAGCCTCATTCAGCCATCTTAGCAGCCCTTCTCAACAACCTCCCTCCCCTTCCCGAGACCTTCCCCTGTGGGAGATGCGGGTCAGACAACAAGGAGCCCAGGAAGTTGGGGGGCTCCCCAAGATCAGCAAGGAAAGCGAGCTCCCTCGGCTCTAAGGTCGCGCTCCCCCAGTTGCTTCTGGGGGGATATGCTCTACTACAGTCTGGGCACCCACCCTGTTGCAAGGAAAAACAAATGGATCAAAGACACAGGTTCAAAGCAATTGCCTCAGACAACAAAAAGTAAATAAATACTCAGTTTGGGGACCCTGGGAGTCCCCTCTGTCCTCGGCTTAAAGCACACTTCAAAGAAAAATCCTCTCACTTTGGTAGAATTTCAGACAGCAGCAAATAGGGCTTGGGTGAATTATTAGGGGCAAGGGACGTGCTCAGACTTCTCACATGGCACACATGAGCAATGGTCAGTTTTGCTAATGGCTAAGAAGAATCATGACTTACACACCTTCAGCTCTGGAGCATGGGATCTCCTGGAGGTCAGACATAGTGATCCTCACAGGATAGCTTGTGGTTCTCAATGAGGCAGCTACTAAACCAAGGAGAACTCTTGCCTATATGCTCACTCAGTGATCTCAAAACCTGGGGAAACCACAGTTGAGAATAGGGCAGTAGGTTAAGGAAATTTTAGGTAGTCCTTATGATGGGCTTCTTCAAAGTGGGCTATAATGTACAACTCAAATTCTTGCTGGGCCTTATTGGCTGTTCTTCATGGCACCAAAAGATCTGTATCCAGGAAGAGGGTAAATGGATGGCTTCCATGAAAGAGGAATGAAGACTTACATGGAAGAGTAGACAACAGATTCATGCAACCGATCTATCCACCCACCATCCACCGATGCACCCATCCACCTATCTGTCCACCCATCCATCTACCTGTCCATCCACCCATCCATTCACCCATCCTCCCATCCAACCACCCATCCATCCATCCGTCCATCCAGCCGTCCATCCAGCCGTGCATCCATGCATCCATCCATCCATCCATCCATCCATCTCCTATCCATTCACCCATCCATCCACCTATCCATCCTTCCATCCACCCACCCATTCACCCATCCTCCCATCTATCCACCCACCCATCCATCTGTCCATCCAGCCGTCCATCCATGCATCCATCCATCCATCCATCCATCCATCCATCCATCCATCTCCTGTCCATTCACCCATCCATCCACCTATCCATCCATCCATCCACCCACCCATTCACCCATCCTCCCATCTATCCACCCATCCATCCATCTCTCCAAAAACTCATCTGGTCATCCAACATGTATATAAGTACCTACACACTCTAGATGCTTTAATTTAGGACTAAGAAGTTGTCAAAATAAATAATCAGAGTTACAGGTTTTACTTTAATTTGGTCAAGATGGCCTTGGTTACATAGATCACAGGACATTAGAAGGTCATACACCCTCAGAAACTTCTTTCATAATTCAAAGTCCAACAGAACCAAGCTACATTTTACCTTCCAAGTTTATCTTCCACTGCCAACCTGTCCTCGGATACACAAGCCACCCTTCCCTTATGATGTTCCTTTGCCCTTCCTTGGTCTACACGTTTCTTTCACTTTGTGTAACATGCTCCCATCTTTTCATATCCTCCTCCCGGCCCTCCAAGACCCTGCTCATTCCACTTTTCTCAGGAAGCCCCTTCGCACTTGTCCCTCTGAAAGCGACCTCTTTAATCTCAGTGATGACACCATGGGTGGAAAAGTCCTCTCTAAACTCTAACTTCTAGAGAAATATAAGGAACAATTATTAGCATAATTACTTGGACCAAGTCTCTGTTGGCGTTATCCCACGTAGCTTTTGCAATGGCTAACTGTGGGCATACATCTTCTCCATGCACATTGCAGAGGCAGGGACCCAGCATTCCTCACCTGTGCCCCCTTCACACAACCTGGAGGGTCAACACTCTTACAAACTCCTGGTCAAATTCACAGCCTTAGGAGCTGCTTAGCCCAAGAACTTCCACACACCAAGCGGCAGACGTTCCCGCCAGCTCCCTTCCCACTGTCAAATGCAGGGCAGAGCAGCCCCGAGAGCCTTCTGACCTCTCCCACATCTCTTCAGTCTCCTCACTCCCATTTCACAGAACAGACACACCATGCAGAGTCAAGGACCCGGTATTTCTCAGGAGTTCCTGACAAGGGTGCTTATCGTATGACTGCAGAGAAAATTGGGAGGAGAACACTCCCAGGGACCAGAGAGAAGCTCAGCCCTTCCCTCACTGCACAGGTACCAGCATGATAGCCACCTGGGTCAGGAGGCCTTCCTGAGGCCTGCAGCACTGCCAGTGAGCAACCCATTACTCACCTAGCACTCAGCCAGCACTCAGTCAGCACTCACCTAGCACTCAGTCAGCACTCACCTAGCATTCAGACAGCACTCAGCCAGCACTCACCTAGCATTCAGACAGCAGCACTCAGCTAGCACTCAGCCACCACTCACCTAGCACTCAGCCAGCATTCAGCCAGCACTCACCTAGCACTCAGCCAGCACTCACCCAGCATTCAGACAGCACTCAGCCAGCATTCACCTAGCATTCAGCCAGCATTCAGACAGCACTCACCTAGCGCTCAGACAGCACTCATCTAGCATTCAGCCAGCACTCAGCCAGCATTCAGCCACCATTCAGACAGCACTCACCTAGCACTCAGACAGCACTCACCTAGCAT
>NW_027397123.1:7573454-7589787 GCF_003265705.2 Callorhinus ursinus | reverse complement strand
CAGCACTCACCTAGCACTCAGACAGCACTCACCTAGCATTCAGCCAGTACTCATCTAGCATTCAGCCAGCACTCAGCCAGCATTCAGCCACCACTCACCTAGCATTCACCCAGCACTCAGCCAGCATTCAGCCACCACTCACCTAGCATTCAGCCAGCACTCAGCCAGCATTCAGACAGCACTGACCTAGCACTCAGACAGCACTCATCTGGCATTCAGTCTGCACTCAGCCAGCACTCACCTAGCATTCAGACAGCAGCACTTACCTAGCATTCAGACAGCACTCAGCCAGCAGCACTTACCTAGCATTCAGACAGCACTCAGCCAGCATTCAGCCAGTACTCACCTAGCATTCAGACAACACTCAGCCAGAATTCAGCCAGCACTCAGCCAGCATTCAGACAGCACTCACCTAGCACTCAGCCATCACTCACCTAGCATTCAAATGGCACTCAGCCAGCTTTCAGCCAGCACTCATCCAGCATTCAGACAGCACTGACTTAGCACTCGGATAGCACTCACCCAACACTCAGCCAGCACTCAGCCAGCATTCAGCCAACAGTTAGCCAATACTCAGCCAGCACAGCTCAGCACTCAGATGGCACTTAACACTACTAGCCTAGCACAAAGACAGCTTTCATACAGCACTCAGATAGTACTTGCTCAGCATTCAGATAGCATTCCGTCAGAACTCAGAAAACACACACCCAGCACTCAGGCTGTTATCACCCAACATTCAGACAACACTCAGCATTGGGATAGCACTCATTCTGCACATACCCAGCGCTCAGCTAGCATTCAGCCAGCACTCAGATAGCACTCACTCAGCACTCAGCTAGCACTCACCTAGCACCCAGCACTCAGCTAGCACTCACTCAGCACTCAGCACTCAGACAGCACTCACCCTACATAAACCCAGCACTCAGACAGCACTCACTCAGGACTCAGCCAGCACTCACCTGGCACCCAGCACTCAGACAGTACTCACCTTGCACAAACCCAGCACTCAGCCAGCAACTCAGATAGTACTCACCCTGCATACACCCAACACTCAGACAGCATTCACCCAGTACTCAGCCAGAATTCACCCAACACTCAGCCAGCACTCAGACAATACCCACCTAGCACACACTGAGCACATACTAAGTTTTGCTAACACACGCTATTTATATGGATAGGTCACATCCAGGATAGGTATAGAACCTTCCTAGACAGTTTGAAGAAATAAAGTGTCAAATGATTTATATTTATATTTTATTGACTGACATATATGAATACCCATTGATTTTAACTTCACCTGTATTTATTAAGACAGGTTAAAATAGGTTTCCCTAAACCAATATATAAATAGTGCCTATTGGCTTTTTGGCATCACATTACATGTTTCCCTTCCAATATCCTTTCTCACAAATTTATGCTGACATTTGTGTAGTGTAACTTAGAACCCTCAACACCTCACCATCCTTCAAAGAGAGAGACAGACAGACCAACAGAGAGAGAAGAGAAAAAAAAAGAAACGTGGAACAACACTCTCACCAACTGGTTAGTGCATCACGTAATATTTTATGGAGGTTAATTTAGCAGCATATATCAAATTTGAAAATATGTATATTCTTTGACCCTGCTATGTATCTATACTATAGAAATACTCATCTATGTGCAAAACAAAAACAAAAAATCCTCTATGTTGATGTTCTCAGCCACATTCCATATAATGCCAACAAAGTGAGACACGTATACCATGAAAAAATATGCAGCAATTTATTTTTTTATTTTTTTATTTATTTTTTGCAGCAATTTGTAAGAATAAGAGAGAAATGCCAGCAAAGTTGTGGAGCAGTGGGGATGCTCTACAACAGTAGGAACCAGTACAACCACTCTGAAAACCTGCAGTTCCTACTCGGGCTCCAGGTGCACCTTTTCTGTGACACAGCAATTCGCAAAAATGCCTACCAGGCAGAAATGCATGCACAGTCTGCCAGGAGACCTGGACCATAATAGCCTTTGGCACATCATTCATAATAGCAAAGAAACTCAAAACAACCTAGACGCCCATCAACAGCAAATGGACAACTGTATCGTGGCCCATCCATACAACAGAATGGCATACAGCGGTGAAGATGAACCAACAATTACCCAAAACAACTGGAAGGATCTTACAAACAGAACACGCATGGAAAGATGCCACACACAAAAGATTATATACCCCTTGGATCTCTTTATATAAATTTCAAACTCAGGCAAAACTGATCTGTGGTGTCCCATGGGGAAGGAGTGACTGGATGCGGGCACCAGGGAATCCTGGGATGATGGAAATGTCCTGCTTCAGATCTGGGCCCTGGTTACATGGATGTGGCCACTTAGGGAAAACTCACCAACCTGTACACTTACATTTGTCTGCTGCTTTTTTGTACGTTACACTGAATCAAAAGTTTACTTTAAAAGAATGAGGTAGTTCTACAAATTCTGATGTGGGAAGAACTCTAAGACGTATTGTGAAATGGGGGAATGTTTTCTGTGTGAGTTGGGAGTGTGACGGGTTGTGTGGTGGGCACCAAGAGAAAGGATCGTCTCCTGGGTGGGAACAACGTTCTCTGGGTGCGGGAGGGGATGCCGTTGCTGGGGAGGAAGATGGTAGGAGGAGAGCGAGAAAGGAGGTCTCTTCTGCATGGTTTGAAATTTTCACAAGCACACGCTCATGAACGTATTGTAAAATTTTAACACATATCGAAGGCCATTTACTTTTAGTATCTGAAAGCACCTCCTATGTGTCAGGCTCTGTACAGGGCAAAGCCCCCTCTCAGAGCACTCACTGGAGAAGGCAGGTGTAGCACAGCAGGTTCCTGTGCTGGGGGGTCGGTGGGGGGCGAATGCACAGGTGCAGACATCAGGGGCCAGTTCTGTGGGATGTCCACAAGCCCATCAGCGTTTCTAGATGCCCCTGCCTTTGCTTCCCTCTGCCCACCAGCATTCTGGGTACAGATGTCACCCAGTCACAGTGGATTGTGGAAACACAGACGGGGTAAACTGTGTGCTGAAACCGCTGACCTTGGTGAAAGGAGGAGGGGAGAGCTATCTGTCCACCTGCTGCGAAGGCTGCTGGGCTACCTGAGGGATACCCAAAGCACACCATGGGCCATGGTGCCTACAACCACACGTGGGGCCCTGTGCTCCCTTGCGGGAACCTGTGGGTCTCAGGCTTGCCCTTTCCCTCCCAATTCGACCCCTTCCCCTCACTCCTCTCTCACCGCGGCCCTGTGACCACCTCACCGACTCTCCTGAGCCCCTGAGGGGGCCGTGGCGGGGACAGAGGTCTGCAGGGTAATCTCTCTGGGCGTGCCCTCCCCTGTTGTCAGAGCTGAATGAGACAGCTGCCTGGTGCTGAGAGGGCACACAGTGTGGCTTATTACTCCTTCCTGGGGCCAGTAGAAAGTTCTAGGGTCTAGGGTTTTGAGTCTAAAATAGGTGCGCAGGAAAACCCAGGCTTTGGGGGAATGAGGAAGGGCCCTCAGGACAAATCACAGTACGTGTCCCTTGGCTGTCGCTCGCTTGCCTGGCCATGCCCTGATGCATTCTGATGACCTCAGAAATCCTGCTTCTAAAACCCAGCCATGAGACACTCCACCCCCCTGCAAAGAGACCTGTAATCAGATCAGAGGCATTTCCCAAGACAGGCTCAGCAGGCACCATTCCTGGCATGGGGTGGTGGGAGGGGACAGAGTCAAGTAGAGCTCCCTGTGGCCTCCCGGGTAACTGCCCCTCCTCGGGTGGCACTCGGGGACCTTTGTGATCTCGGCACCTCCTCTCCCAGGTTCCCTGGTGCTTCCTTTGCTCTCACCACCAGGAACATTTCACCTCCGGAAACCAAGCTGATGCCCATCTCCCAGGGCGCTTGACTGCCCCCACTCCCCAACTCCAGGCCCACGCTCCCCACCTGTGTGTGCTCACAACCCTTCAGGGATTCTGCAGCCCCCACTGGACGGAGGAGGGTGGGCGCCTGGGCCCGGGCAGGCGGAGATCAACTGTCCTAACAGCCCCAGGTACAAGGCCAGGCACATGCTGGGAGTCTGATGAAGCTCTTTGAGTTGCTTTCAAATGAAAAGGCTGCCGACTTCATGCTTGCGCTTTTGTTTTGTTTCCTTGAGACACTTCAGAGCCAAGCAGCATTTCCATAAAGAACTAAAAACCCAGAAGCAATGGCCAACACACAGGACCCTCCCTTCCCCCTGCAGCGGTGCCCCACAGGCCGGCACCACCTATGGAGGCACCTTCCTGAGCAT
Source organism: Callorhinus ursinus (assembly GCF_003265705.2). Classification (NCBI taxonomy): domain Eukaryota; kingdom Metazoa; phylum Chordata; class Mammalia; order Carnivora; family Otariidae; genus Callorhinus; species Callorhinus ursinus. The sequence continues at coordinate 7,585,507 of NW_027397123.1, read as the reverse complement.
GATCTTCCCCCGAGCTGTAGAACACGCCAGGGGGAGGGTGAGCCCACATCACAGGCCCACTGAATGGATGGGGAGACTGAGGCTGGGAGGCAGAGGTTAGGGGATGAGGCAGCCCTCATGCCTCGCAGGACACAGAACCCAGACCTTTCCCTTCATCTCCCTGCGTCTCCCCCAAATACACACTGAAGCATGCTGCTTGTTCGTGAAGACACAGAGGGAAGGTGCCTTCGATCTTGGAAAGTGTGGCATACAACCTCGGCCAAACGGGGTGGCATCGCCTGCCTTAAATGTCACAAAATACGCACAGTAGGTAAAGGATCACCTGGCACAGAGTGGGGGTACCCAGAGCCCTCCGCGGGTCCCAAGGAGACCCAGGTCTCCTTGGTCAAGAGGGAAAGTACTTTTTGCATCAGAAAATACAAACGGGAGGACTGTTTTCTGGGGCCAGCCAAACCTGGAAGTCCCTGAATGTCACTGCGACAAGCCGACAGGGTATGGGGCAAACGTGCTCTCTGCGAGCTCTGGAAAGAGGAGGGGGCAGGCGTGTATGGAAAGTTCCCGTATCAACCTTTCCTGAGGGGGGCCCAAACACTGCTCCTGCTGTGCAAACCCACAGGCGAGTCCGACGAGGAAAACTGCTTTGCGGATCTGTCACCCAATCCCGGAGCCGAGTCTCCGGGCAGCCCCTTTAATCCTGCTGCCTCTCCGAGGGGACGGTCTGGATGGTCTGGAGCCACCACCAGGAACATGGAATGTCACACGGGCAAAGACACTTGTCAAATGCCTTTCCCTTACAAGCACCCTCATCATGACCTGTGTTAATGAAGTTAATTGAATTTAAGATCAATAATGGTTAATTATTGCAATTTGACATTCAGAGATAAATGGCTTTAAGACAGAGCAGTGTGTGTGTGTGTGTGTGTGTGTGTGTGTGTGTGTGTGTGTGTGAGAGAGAGAGAGAGAGAGAGAGAGAGTGTGTGTGTGTGTGTGTGTGTGTGTGTGTGTGTGTGTGAATGCTCTCCAAAGAAGGTGAGCACATTACAAGCTAAGAGGGATCCCAGGAGCCTTCCATTGATTCTGGTACAATCTGATCGACTTCATCCTCTGATGAATGTGGGCTTTTCAGAGCTACAAGTAAATGTTCTACAAGACTACTCTAACCCTTGTCACTGGCCAAATCTATATGTGCTGCACACCAGAAATCTATTGAGATAGATTAAAGACTTGCTGTAGAAACAAGAGCAGCTTCAATAAAGGTGAAGGTTTATTATATTGACTATTAATGTAACTTAACTGTATGCAGTTATGAATGCTTATGGATCAGGGCAGTTTAATTTGGGGCAGTTAGATATGATTATAATTGAACACCAATTTTTGTTTTGTTTTGTTTTGTTACATTACCAAAGATGAACTGATTTCAACATGAGGTGTGGGGGGGTGGGGGCTGGGAGAAGAAGTCCAGCTCGGAAAGTGGTTGACAAGGAACTTGCCCGAGGATGGCCTCCGGGGGACGGGGCCGCGGGGCTGCTCCATCATGCTGACCCCGACCGCTTGGTCCCTGCCCCAGGTCCCTCAGCTCTGCAGGGCCTGACACCCCGGCGGGCTGCAGCTGTCCCCCGAGCTCAGCTCAGGACTGATGTGTGGCTACTCTGACTTCCTCCAGGTCGGTTAAAAGTTTACTTTTCAGAAGGGTGTCTTGGCAGAAAGACATACCCCCAAATGTGCGGGTCACGACACTCCTCCCCGCGCGCGCGTAGAACCCGTTAAATGACCACTTATGAGATTTATAATGACAAAGTAAATGTTGCCGGGGAAGAAAGTCCTTACTGATTGTGGAGCACTGACAATAAAATGCTGCTGAGGAGTTCTGTCAAAATGTAAGATTATGCAAAAACACCGTTGAGAACACTGCTAATCATCTGCTCGTGTCAATTACTTGAAGGGTCTCTGACAGCATATTTACATTAAACACATTTCAGGAGCAAAATCCTTAATGCTATATCAGAATATTTTTCATTACCATTAGCGAATCTTTAAAAATCTTTTTTTGTCCCCCCTTGGCTACAACAGGAGCGGTGGGGGAACGGATGGCGGGATTTCAACTCATCCAGCTTAAAAGAGGCAGGGGGCGGTGGAAGTCAGATGCAAAGGATCCCAATCCCCTTTTCCTGTAGGGGCAGATGGCAGGGCCCTCTTTTGTCGCCGAAAGCCTCAATACCAAGTGAAAAGAGCACCAGCTTTCTCCCTGCCTGGGGTGGCCAGCCTCACACTGCCCAACATCACCTTACGTAACAAGAGAAGCGGCAGGTGTACAAGGGCAATTGTTGGAGTCAGAACCAAGGTAAAGCCGGGACTGGCACCACTCAAATGCCTCGTCCTGGTCATGTCATCTTGTCCACAATTAGGGTGGCAGGGAAATAACCACATGAAAGGTACGGGGCCTGCAGAGGTGCGGCTGAGCGAGCCCCGTCCCGAGGGAAGCTGTGGTCTTGGAGCAGAGACAGCAGAGTAGAGGACACTGCGGGGTCCGCCTCAGGGCTCTCCCGGAGGTGACAGACGGCTGGCTCAGAAGGACCCCAGGGTGCTTGGAAAAGCCTATCTGAATGCTCTCAGGAAATCATACCCAAGACAGCCCTGGGCTTTACCTGATTGACTATCATAATGGCAGCAGATAGGATGTTTTGGGCGGGGGGTATTGTTTTTGAGTAATTTGTCGGACTCTTCTGTATGCTGCCTGCTCTTCTCCTCGCACCCACTCCATGAGGTAGATCTGGCTGTTGCCTCACTTCCCAGATCAGGAGACTGTGTCCCACTTCGATGCACAGCTGACCAGATACAGAACCAGGATTTGAACTCAGGTCTCCGGGGCTGCTTTCTCACTCCACACCGGGGACATCTTAGTTACAGGGCCAGGGAGATGCAAGGCCTGTAAGCATGCAATAACATTCCCTGCACTCAGAAAGTCAGACAAGGGGTCTCGTAACGCTGGAAATGCCACAAGACCACCCTAATCTCAGAAAGCGCGTCTGTACCATTGCCGATCACGGGGCCACTCGAGGGAGGCCCGCTAAACGCTGCCCCAGAGGAAGGACCCAACAGTTGCCAGGCTACTGCCCACAGCCCCCAAGGGCCTGGAGCTGACCCCTCTGTGCTCTGGAAAGTGCCAGTCTCCGACAGCAGCTATGCTGGTGTGACCGAGACACAAGACTCTACGTCACATGCAACGCACTTGAGAAATACACAGGACACGCAGAAAATAGAAAGGACTCACACCTACTCAGTCATTCCAGGGGATCCAATATTTGTAGTTATTTCAGAAACTGGTGTTAAGTTATAGTTAAAACAAAATGAATTCCTTTTAAGAGATTCTATGCTCTGAATGTTTCATTGAGTAAAAGCAGCCTTCTTCCCATTCCCAGACAGACATTTCCCTAACTGATCTTTGTAAATGTGTGTCTGCTTTTACCTTAAAATATGACATATGCCTATCACTTTTCTCATCAAAGTGTGCAAGATAAAAAAAAAATAATGCAAAGAGCTGCACACCCATTCTCAAATTGCACCTCCAGACCCTAAGTGAGCTCTGCATCGAGGGGGCCACAGGCCAAAACACAGCATCCATAAGCCAAGGTTCTAGTCCAATGAGGCCAAAATTGGGGTGGATTATGAATGCCCCATTGCTTGTTTGATGGAAATAAGATGTCATGGATGAGTAATGTGACTTGGGGTTATTTGCATTTCTTTATATAGATTACACATACATCGGCATGTAAATATGCACACATACAAATGCAAACACATAAACACATGTGCACACATCCACCTATAAACACACAAATGGACATTTGCATGAATCTGATTGCCCTACAGAGTTATCCTTTAAATACATACAAACGAGTAACTCCAAACAAACTTAAACCGACTGAATACATGAGACAAGAAAAAGTCGTCGCCTCAGGCAGGGTCTGCTATTTAGACATCTGATTCCCGGCACACAGGCATCCCTTTCGGATGCCACCTCTGCAGCTCTTTGGCAAGAGAATGCAAACCTCTGGGCCATCAGGTCGCAAACCCCAAAATGTTTAAACTGAGCTTTCTCCATGGTGCCCAGTAAAATGCCAGGGTTGCACCCCTCTCTCAAGAGGACAGTGCAGGATCGGCTCGACAGGGGCACCCTGTCTGCAGGGGGCATCCAGCGGCCTCATACCACAGCCTAAGGGATTCTGTTCATAATGCAATTTTCCTAGGGTCCAACTGGCCCATCGCAATGGGGCCACTGAGTGGACCGAATCAGCTCGGGGCGGGGGGGGGGGAAGGGTGTGCCCTTTGGGGGGCGCTGGAGCACCTACTCCCTCCATCCCTGCCCACGTTCCTCCTTCTCGGCCAGGCACTTCAGGCCTTCAAAGATTCCAAGGTTGCCCAGTCCAGATTTCTAAAACCCCACAGCTCCCAAATGAAGGTGAGCACTGACGAAGGGAGAGACTAGAGCCCTCTGCTACAACTGTGATGTGATTCGCAGAAGCAAACTGGTTTCGGAAGGATGGGTCTCCTGAGTATGCAGGTGGAGCACTCTCGACCACAGGTAACATTCAGTGAGTCCTCGCAAGCACCGCGTGCTCGCCCAGGCCCTTCCACACATTCTCCCACGGGCTGGCTCCCCACGAGAACCTCATGAAATACATACTCTGATCACCTGCGTTTCACAGATGGGGACTTGATCCAACTTGCTCTAGAGGACAGAGCTGTCATGCAGAGCCAGGCTTCGGACCCAGCCGCCTTGCCCGGAATGGACTCTCCACCTCTTTGGGCGAGCTGAGCCCCTACGTGCATCTTCGGTGTTTACAGAAAGAAGCCCCTTCTCCCCAAACTGTCAGACTGGGACCGTAACCAAGAAAATTAATCTCAAGTTTTTAAAATATCAAAACCTTAAAACGTATAATTAAATTAATCATCATAAATTACTTTTCAGCGCTGGGAGTTGGATTTATAATATCATTTTCAAACCTCTCTGTGAGATTTAAATATTTTATAGCATATGTGAGTTAGAGGGAAATGTGTCTAAGGGCTTAAATATCGCTATAGAGCAGCAGACTTTGACAAAAACTGTAGCACAACTGTTTCTAAGGTAGTTTGTAAAAATTATTTATTTCCATACCAGTTAATTATGATGGGAGTCTTTGTTGAATGCACAAGCATTAAAAAAGTGCTGATATTTTATGCATCTTTAACTGGAGCGCGATTCCCCGCAGCGCACTGGTAACTCCTTGACATTTAGCATTCACTCACAGCAACTGTAATAAGGGGTTTGATTGCTTCCTTTGCAGATGCAGTAATTTAATAACTGTGATCAGTTGCATAAATTTACTATACAACCATCTTAAGTTAGCCACATTAAAATTAAGCAAAATTGTAATCTGTTGACAGATTATTGCTACGGAACAATTCTACTAAAAGCATTTCGGATTAGCAAGTGCCACCAGCGTTGGTGTTTTATAAGCTTGTAAAAAATACGGCAGCTTCCTCCTTCCCCACCCCACCCTCCAGTCGCCCCCTACCCACAGACACACACACCGAAAATCGGAATAGCAGACAGTCTGGTGAAATTCTGTACTTTCTGCCAAATCACCTGCATGGCGGGTTTTGTGATTTGAGATGTTCTGTGTGGTGATTTCTGCTCTCTGGAAGTGGGGTGGGAGGGGTGCGTGTGTCAATTTCTTTCTCCTCTCCTGCAGCAACTTTGTATCCACTGCCTTTGAAGGAAACCTCCTAGCATGGCTGCTCTTACCAATAAAATGACTGCTGTTCCCCAGAGCAAAGGAAAAGTGCTAATTTCGTCTCTTAGTTGCATAAAGGTAAAGGATGCCCGGCTCCCTCTAAGCGAGGTCCCCACGGGCGGGCGTCCTAAATTAAGAAGACAACACACAGGACTTCCTGCTCAGTTGCTAAAGAACCCCTCAGCAAGTCTGTAGGTGAAAAAGGAAGAGGGCTCAAGTTCCATAGGCAGGTATGAGCCGCAGCATGGCGATGAAGAAAATAAAAACAGTGCCCTTGCCCACTCTGTTTAGAAGCAAAGTGGGACCCGAATCTCCTGCTTTGTGCCCTGTGAGTTGACTTTTCAGAGCAATGTTTAGCCAAGCAGGCAAGTCAGGAATAACTGTTTCTGATCCTTCCCAGCAAATATCTTTAACCATCTGTTTACACTTGCCAAATATGCTTCCAAGTTTCCAATTTTATCAGTATATAAAAAGAATATCTGTTTTTAAAAAAAATCGTAAATATCTTGTGATGCATCTTTACATAATTCAAGAGAAATTAAAAAAAAAAAAAACCTCACTTGAAAGCCAGCATGAGCACAGATTTGTTTAAACTTTCATTTACATAGAGGTTTGGGGTGGGTGGGAGCCACTAAAGGGGGCTGGAGCTTTTTTGTAAGATGGGGTCAAATGTCAAAGGTGACTGCCTGTCAGGGGAGTGGTGTGTGCCCTCCCCGAGCAAAGGACCAAAGAACACAGAGGACGCGTTCTGGGGCAGCCCCGCATATGCAGCCTGTCACTTCCGATGGAGTTACCGGGTGCCTCCCCGACAGGTGACGTGTGGGGCTGGGCTGCAAGCTTCCTGTGGAGCAGAGACCACTGCTGGGCTTGACAAATTGGATGGGACTTCGCTACCAAATTTCCTGCCAAGAGGCCTAACAGTCAAATGTCTATCTTCTTCTCATCACCAAGGAGTGATACCACGACTCTGACATAGTGTCTCCGCTACTTAAAGATAGAGTTAATGCAGAATGATCGAGAAACGTGAGCTCTACGGGAAACTTTTAAGAGCGGAGCACAAGGGACTTCCAGCACTGGCTCCTTTATCCTGAGAGTGTGCGTGGGCATGTGTGTGCAAAACCCTAACTCTCATTAGGCAGCGGAGGGCCGGAGTGTCTGCTGCTGCCCCCGGTACCTGAGATTCTTTGTAATAAATTGGAGATAGCCTGGGCTAGGTTTGTTTGCTTCTAATTATAACTAATTATGCTTCTAAATATGTTCTTTAGGGTTACCACGTGCAAAAGAATGGAGGTAGGAAAGAAAGAAAATGCATCGGGATTATTAAAAGAAAGAGAAACATACTAATTAGCTAACTAGTATACTCATTTCAATGTTTAATAATATTTTTTAACATTCCAGCATACGCTGCGGAATGAAAAATTACCCACAGCACCACCTGTGCGTCCCCTGAGACACGAGGATTTAGAGTTCTCTCCCGCAGTCTTGGAGCCCTCGTTGCTAAATATTTCTCTATTTCTTTGTATTCCACCCCATCCCACCCCCACAAATTAAAAACAAAAAAGATAGTAAATTCTGTTTCCCACCAAAGCCTTTTAAATAACATCTCCACAAAGCCCAACTTAATTACATAACTCAAGTGCTTGAGGAAAAAAAATAGCATTTATTCCCATAATTTTGGAAGCTGTCTCTACCCGTTTCTATATGTGCAAACTGCACCGACTGTGTGAACAGCCCCTGTCTGCCCAGCTCCCCCAGCCTGGCTAGGAACGGGGCCATTGCTGCCCTCCATTTTTCCATCTGCTTGGGCCTCCCCTGGCCCCGGGGTCTGGGAAGGTGCTGGGCATCACATAGCCCGTGGTGGGGCCAACTGCGCATAGCCAGGAAGGATGCAGAGGGCGTAGAGGAACGCGGGGCTGGGGACCTGAGGCCAGCCCACCCTCCCAGTGGTACACAGAGCACCCATCAGGATACCACAATTAAAAGCAGGTAATGGCCAAAGCCAAGGGTGCCCCACCAGCCCCTTGAGCTTGCTTCCTTCAAACTCCACTTCTGACTGCAGGTCAGTCCTACACAAACAAAGCCTTAACAGAAATGTTACCGAGGAAATAATAGCCATTTCCAATGATAATACACAATTTTAGCACTGACGCTTGGCTGATTTAGGTGTTCGGCCAACGTGTCAAGCAGCCTGCCTTCCTTAGGCGGGCCTTTAATGGGTAACTGGCAGGCTCTGGCAGCCTTATTTCTGTTTTAGATTTGGTTTGTCATTGGGTATCCATTACCTGCCATTCATCTTTGATCTCTTTGGACAGGCCTGATCAAAAGATGTCATTTGACCTACTCCACTTGGCAGAAACTTGTATGACTCTCATAAAGGGGCCACCCCAGCTATAAATAAAATGACATTATTATTTTTCTGTCCTATCATGTAGAAGAGACAATTATGATAATGCAGTGTCTGTCATCGGGAACCCAGCAAATTGCTAGCTCTCACGCAACTGTTTAGCTTTCTTATTTGTTTTTTGTCTGTTTTCCTCCATTTCAAGTTGAAAATAAAGCAGAATTGAAATCCCTAATGCTCTGCCTCCCACTCCGACAGTCTCGGGGCTTCTTCCCATGGCACTGACATGCAGGTGTGGCTAGCAGCTTGTGTTTGTCAATGGTGGGTGATGGTTATGGCCACATTGACAACGCAAGGCAACGGGGAGATCAGGTTCGTCCTTCATTTGGTGTTTTGAAAACAAGCTAATCTCTGAAATTAGAACCGAGAGATATTACTGAAAATAGATAAAAATCATGGCAAGGGTTTATTGTGTCCTTAATCAGGTCCTAAGAGGGAAAGACACCTCAGAGCATTCACCTGCCAAGCTAACAAGAGACGACTCAGGAGTCATTGCTAGGGACCCCCCCAGCTTAGGGGACCCACCAGCCCAACTGTTTGTTACCTTCTCCAGTGTGGACCAACAATACGGGCTCCATTCCCGCGAGACTGGCTCAAGCCCTTCTGGAAATGGAGGTCTGGGTGATCCAGGGTCAGCTTTCTTCCTGGGTGGCTGACAGCGCCACAGGTACATGGAGGGAACGTAAGGCTAGAACTAACTCGGAAGGTGTTCTCTGTTGGCCAGATGCCCGTGTGGGCCACAGGTGGCCCTCCTCCAGCTGCCGCGTGCCAGGTACCTGCCCCGCTCAGCAGTCTCCATCCAACCCATGCTCTTGCTTGGGAACAGAGGGCAAGGGGACGTGCCCTCAAAGACCTCTGCTGAAATGGGGGCAGAGGCTGCTCGGAATCCTGCCATCCTAGGGCTAGAGAGGTGGCAGGAACATGAGAGAGAGACACCAAGCCCAACACCTGAAAGGGAAAGGGAAAAATGAGGCCCCAAGGAGAGGAAGGGACACCCAGAGGCACCTCAGGGCGTCAATGGCAGAGTTGAGGCCAGACTCCGGACCTCCTAACTCTGCGGTCGGAGTCCATCCACCCTGCCAGGCCACCTGCCACCATCTCCAGGCTAGCCTGGAGTTCTCCCTTCTGTGCGTGGATGACCATATTACTCCTCGGGGCCTGCCGTTCTTCCCAGCTGGCTCTGCCACGCAGGCCAGCCGGAGTTTTGCTTGGCACAAAGATACACACGGTGGTGCGGCTGGCCATCTCCAGCAGACAGCATGTCACTGGACATAACTCTGTACAGGGCCCTGGGTTCGGAACGTGGGCATCCCAAGGTCTCCTGTGCCACCATTTACCCACCCAGGGCAAAGCCCCAGAGAGGATGAAGCAAGCGGGTGGGTAAAGAACAGAGGGATGAAAGGGTCAGAGGGAGCAGATTCTGAATCCCTTGCCCACAAGGAGGAATGTGGCTTCCAGCCAGGGTGACATTGGTTGACCTTTACCTTCTGCCACAACGTGGACAGAGAATTTTCCAACTACAGGAGCCCAAGGCAGGTCAAGGTCATCCCCTGATGGAGCGGGGACACCTGAACTGAGAGACTGTCTCACTTTCATATGTGACACTCATTTTGAGGAAGAACACACCTTAGCCACTTCATGGCTTTAGGGACCATCAGATCAACAAGAATGAATATTCTGGATTAGCAGATGAGTCAAGAAAGTTCTGGAAATAGTCCCCACACTGGGAAGTCTAGGCAAGAAATGATAAGAGCAGGGAAAGCATGGCACTCCCTCAGTGATCCCAAGGTAGCTCATCTTGCAAAGCACTAGACAATGTGCCACAAAGAGAAAAGATTGTTCTAAAGGCTACTGTTAGCCTATGATTCCCTTAAGATTCAGCTTGGGCGTGCCATTTCCAGGTAACTATTTATAGTTTTTTCTAACCCCTGGGATGAGTAAGGCATCCCTCCTCCATGTTCTCATTGCAGTCATGGTACCCATATCAGAATTACAAGGTTCTGTCTGTCATGTCACACTCTGACTTCCTTGAGGACGACCTACCCCGGTGTCCCCTGCACCTGCCAGCGCTGGCGGGAGCAGGTGCTCAATACACGTCTGCTCAAATTGTTCTAGTGACTCCCAAAACACATGCTCCAGTAACGTGCCCTCAGAGGAATTCGTGATTACAGGAAAATGCACACAAGTACATTTTCCTTCCTTGAGCCTGAGCAACGTCTCCCTTCCCCATCCGCCGAACCCTGGTCCTATTCATCACGCTGTCACATGATAGTTCGCTAAGCCTCTATTAAGTGCCCCAAACTTCTCGAGTCTTCCCCCATGACAATGAGCCTCTCTTTCCTATGAGCTACTTCTTACGCACCAATGCATCAAAAACTGAAAACTAAGAGTTGGAAGAACCAAAGCAGAAAGTGTGGGGACAGACCAGAGGAAGATAATGCCCAGTCTTCTTTGATGCCCCCACGCAGAGTGTGCTACAAGGGAATGGGGGCCACGTCACACGAATTTCCTCTTTCATTTAGATACGGCATTGATCCCAGGCCCTGGCATCCAGGGTGGGTCTGCAAATATCTGCTGCACGATGCATGATGGGTCTGTGGGCCCAGTGCTCAGGGACAGAAGGAGCATGAACACAGGGTAAAATTTGGGGGCAAGGTGGTGGCTCCTGGAGGGGCACATGGCATGTTGCTAAAGGACCCTGGTATCTTACAAGTCCAGGTTCATCTTCCACTCTGTCCTGAGAAGCTGGGCCACTTGGGCAAACTACAAAAGCTTCTGAGTTTTCATCTATAAAACAAGAATGAAAAGTGTCATCTTCTGAGAATGGTTAATGGAATTATGCATATAAAGCATTTAGCACAGAGCCCAGCACATGGCAAACATTCAACAAAGAACAGTTATTTCTGGGGGTAGAAATCATGCTTTTCCATCAGCCGGGAAGATCCTGCCGTGACAAGAATGGGCAGGACCTGCACAGTGAGAGGATCGGTCCCTCCACGGGGCCAGCCTGTCCCCAGTGGGGACAGTCATTAAAGTCCCGGAAACTCTTGCAATCAGCTCAGCCTCTTGAGTCCAGAAGAGGTGAGACAGGATGGAAGCTAAAAAACCATTCTCCATCTAACCTTCTCCCTGCACCTCAGGCCAAGAACTCCACCAGCAGCAAGCCTGGTTGAGTCCTGGCTGGGCGCTGTCCTGTTCTGGCTACGCTTACAAAAAGCAGCTAAACTTGGAACAGGTAGGGATGGAAGCATCGGGGACAGGGTGGGGGTAGTGAGGGTGAGGCATTAATCCAGCCAACATTCGGGCTGGGGATCTGTTTATCAGCTCACTCTCCTCGCCCCCTTCCCTTCACCTCTCAGCTCCCAGGACAGATCAGGAGCATTAGGTCTGGGAGGTGGGACAGAGCGGAAAAAATACGCAGCCGGAACAGGTGCTCCAGAGCCCTTCTGCATTCTGGGAAGGGCCTTCCCCACCCAGGGATCTCCTTCAAGGCAAGAGGCAAGGTGGTGACAGCCTGTGGGGCCTTTGGCTGCAGGGGGTTGTTCTTTCTGGAAGAAAGGCCTGGTCTTACAGAACCCCCTGTGCAGAGAACGAAACGGAGGAGACAAGGCATGAGGCTGCGAAAGGCGCTCGCTTCTCGGCACCCTGGATGTGCGGGTTCACGGCGGCGGGCTAGTCCCTGCGAGCATGCGCACTGGGAGACTCCAGGGTAGGGTCTGCAAAGCCGCGTCGTTGTCTTTCTGGTGAGATGGGAGAGCCCTGATGAGAGAGATGAGCATGGCCATCCTCTCTCCAACCTGGACCCTCCGCCTCACTGCCTGCAAGCCTCAGTTTCCTCAACTGCAAAAGGGGTTGGTGATGCCAACTTTTCCCTGGGT
>NW_027397123.1:7548454-7568454 GCF_003265705.2 Callorhinus ursinus | reverse complement strand
CGTGAGGGGACACCGACTTCACCCTGGTCCCCCAGGCGTGCCAGGGATTCAGACCTGCCCGCAATGTCTCCTGAGCCTCTCACATCCTTTCCCCCGAATTTCCTGCCACACTGACCCTACCGGCCAAGCGTGGCAAGGATCACAGCAGGCCTGGGGAACTCCCAGCTAAAATTAAAGACAAAGGAAGTAAACAGGATGCTTAATTAAGACGCGCAAGCCAGGTGTGGGGAGAGCAGCAGGACACAAAGTGCAGGGCACAGCCTCCCAGAAGCAGTGGCCTCTCCTCTGCCCGCCCAGGGACAGCAGCTAAGGAGCAGGCCTCGCTGCGGTTCCCACCCCACCCCTGCCCCGGGACCTCTGACAAGGGTGACTTGTCATCCTTGGCGTTTTCTTTCTCTCTCTCTTTTTTTTTTTTTAACTTTCCCTCCCAGAAACCAGACCTGAACATCCGGGGTGGGAAGACCACAAAATTCAGCTTCATTTACACACTTTTCCCTCCATGTCCCATTCGGGTCCGGGTCCCAGGTGGTGGCGTGGGGCTCCCCCAGCTGCCCACCCCCAGCAAGGGGGCCCAGCCATATTGACTCATTTGTGTGGGAACATTCAGCCGCAGGACCGTGAAAGCTCCCTTTACCAAAATCAATTCAAAGATTCAAAACAATCTATCGAAGAGTTTTGCAGCTAGCTTTTAAACCACTTATAAAAGACAACACACAGGAAAAATTAACCCCTGTGGCTCTATTAGGAACAGTATAATAAATGTACATTTAAAAGATCTATAAACACATATTTATCTGCAAAATGTTCTTGCATAAAACTGTTATTGAAAAGGCTTTCATTTTATCTTGGTGTTATTGTAATTTTATTGAATTGCTTATTCATTCTTTGATATTGTATTTTAATGGTATTATAAATCTGTTTTATGTCTGATAGGAGCCTCATTGTAAACTGATATAACAGATAATATGGCAATTCACCATAAAAATTCTAAACCAAAAATGCAGATCAGAACGCAAAGAAGCACTTTAATTCATTCTCGGTTTCTTTTCATTTTATTTTTTAATTATTTTTCATGTGCCGGTTGCCATCTGTTGATAAAGGATGGTTGTGTGAAACTCACTGTACAACACAATAGGAACTTTTTGTATAATTCTATTCATAAAAAATGATAACAGTATAAAAGCATTACACTCCTCGAGACTGAGGATCATTAGCAAGTTCATTGTATAAACTGATTTAAATTAGTCACTTTTGGAACAAAATCCTTTTTTGTAAAATATCTTATTTTGGGTAATTTTTAGTATCATGAATAATAGAACAAAAAAACCCCACTTTCTAAAATGTCTCCTATTATTTTTATCCCTTTATTAAAAACAATGAAAAACAATTATGATAAAAGATGGTATCAACATGTAGAGCAATTATGTCATAAACCCAGCTATGGCTCAGAAACTTAGCAGGAAGTTCATTCAATAAAAGTATCTTAACTTGCCATCCCTAAATGATAAAATCTCCGTTATCAGAAGGAAGTGATCTGGTCACCAGGACTGTAGCAAACACCTAGTCCCAAGGGTACGGTTTAACAGCAGCTCTGGTGCTTTCACGTGGGTCCCTCCCGCGGCCGTGGACACTCCTACCAGCCCGGTGCCATGGCTAAATGCATCTAATTAACTCCAGCTCAGTCCCTTCCGTGGTCTCCTGAAGTCTGATCCCAGCAATCTGAGGAGATGCTTTCCCTGGGTGAGTCGATCTGGACATAAAAGCATGCATCAATCCCGTCCCGTTAAAAGTCACCCAGTGCGTTCCCCTAAAGAAAAAGAAGAGCAAGACTCAGGGAGAGACTTGGGGAAAGTGTGGATCACCACCCAACAACTTAGCAATGCTACAGAAACAAGCAAGCTATGAATAAAGTCTGCTACGGGCAGCCGGCTCCGCTGGAGATAAAAAGCAGCATGCTATAAACACAAAAGGCTTCTATCCAAAAATATAGAAAATTATTTTTTTATTCCTTCAGAATGTTGCACATAAGCCATTGTTGCCAATATATATTTTAAAGGTTTTGTTGGCAATTAAATAAATACACACACACACACACACACACACACTTAGATATCTATACGTATACATATACGTGAAGAACGTTCAACAAGACACGGTTAAACCCCATTAAAGATGTGAAAATGTCTGAATCCCCAACACGAGGGCACAGGTGGACAGAGCCGCCCCAGGCCCCTTCGCTTGAGCTCCTCACGCGATCTCCACAGGATCCTGCTGTCCTCACGAGGGTGAGGCAGTCAGGCCCCAGGAAACCACGGCCTGGGCCCCAAGTGCTCAAGGCCCCTCGAAAGCACAACCAGGCAGAGAGAAAAGTTTCAACCCAGAGAACTTCGAAGAGGAGAAAATAACCACAAGGAAAAAAAAACAACCACAAAATGCTCTTCCTCACCCTCAAAAGCCCAGCCATCACTGGGACGAGGAGCTAGGAAATAAGCGGAGTGGGGGCGGGGAGGCCAGCTTCATCTCCTGCAGGACAGGTGGACCCCGAAGATGCAGTCCCCAGGGAGAGAAGGGATGGGCCCTTTGGTGCCAAATTCTTTCCAAAATAAATGGCTGGTAGAAGTGACGGAGAGTTTCTTACCAAATCTCCCTGAACTCCCATCATTGGGACAGTGTGGCTCAATGATCTTAGATCTGGGAATGATCTTAAGAATCCGCAAGACCACATGCAGAAACATGTCCTCATGTAGGGTTTGATCCATGCAGAACTTCACATCATATAGGTAGTAGGTTCTTAAAGCAGAATAACAAACAAAGACCTGTGAACTGGGACCCGACCTGAGAGTCACAACTCTGCCACCCGGCCCCTCCCACCAGGTAAGTAGCCCAGATACAAAGGCACCCAAACCACCCCAGGTAACTGTTCACATCTGAGCTTTGGCAACACAACTGCCAGCCTATGTGAGCTCTTCTCTGATTTGCTTCATCCACTCCTAATATGTTATGATCACTCCCTGCTGTTGCATGTGGTTTCGGGTCCTTCATTGTGGCTGTTCTGGAATAGTGCATGGTGTGAATATTATGTAACCTTAAAAAAAAAAAAAAGAAGACGACGACGACGACGACGGTCCAGGCAAAAAGATGTCTTTCTGAGAGCCTACACCTGGCGTGACAAACCTGCTCTGTGCTCTGCCCTCCCCCCACCGTGAGGGGTGGTATCTGCAGTTTTTCCTCTGTTGGAGGTTGCATGCTTCCCCAGCCCCTTCTGGGGAGGGGGTCCCTGCTAAGAAGAACCTGAAAAACTGATCTTTCCCCCCTGCCCTAAGCCTTTACAGGTTGTTATCATTAAGACGTGGCTAGGTGCAGTCCAAGAGAGGATGCTCATGACCACTTGGCCGCAGGGAGGCAGGCCTAGCATGCACCTGGCTAAGGGGAGGCGGGGCCAGGAGGCTGTGGTCTCCCTGACTTGGCCCACTGGACTAGCAAGGAACACGCTGAGCCTGGGCACTCATGGGTGTTTTGGGGAACATTTTACTCTCTGGTTGCAGGAATGTTTTAATCCCAGATCCTGAGCAG
The DNA here is from genome assembly GCF_003265705.2 of Callorhinus ursinus. Lineage (NCBI taxonomy): Eukaryota > Metazoa > Chordata > Mammalia > Carnivora > Otariidae > Callorhinus > Callorhinus ursinus. The sequence goes on along the minus strand of NW_027397123.1, from coordinate 7,564,881 downwards.
TGCTGAACTCCAGGACGAGTGATGGAGAAGGCAGAACGCCCTTTCCTAAGAGGTTGTGTGGAGATGGTGAGCAGGTGTATAGTTCGGGCCATCCAGCCAGGCGGCCTTAGGATACATCCCCCCAAGACACGAGTTTCTGCCTCCAGGCTTTAAAATCGTAGCTTGGCAAGTGTCAATGTATTGTCTTACACTTTTCACGATGTAAAGAATGTAAAATGGAGTCACTGTCGTAGGATGACAGGAATCATGCACAAGTAAGATATTGTATTTTATTATTTTCTTTTAAAGTTCCTCCCTGCTCCCCTCCCCCAGCTCCTTATATTCCAAGGTAATCCTCTGAGCCCCATCCATCATTCCAGCGTCGAGCTAGATGATGATGGTGTGGAAAGGCAGGCCCCTGCTCCAGAGGCGCTGGATATGCAGGCAGGGATGGGCACTGCTCCGTGGTGCCTCGTCCCAGCCCCACCCCTGCCCTCACGGCACCCTCGGACATGCCCCTCAAATGCCCCAAAGATGCCTTTTGAGGTGTTTTTGTTGTGTTTTTTAGCTCCTCAATTCGTGAGTGTACTTCTGGTTACTTTTACTATTAAGCTTCATTGGAGCCTCAGGCCCTGCTTAGACTGCACTGAAAACTGACTAATGTTGTGTGTGTGTGTGTGTGTGTGTGTGTGTAAAAACAGACTCAGGTCTGGGAAACTCAAGGCTCCCCACCACAGTCAGGTGGCCAGGTCAAGAGCATCCAGTGTAGGCTATGCAGGCAATTTATCCTCTCGTCTCCCTGACATCTGCAACAGCAGGCCCAGTGTGGGAAGTGCAGCTTTCCCTCTAGGCTGTGTGTGTGTGTGTGTGTGTGTGTGTGTGTGTGAGAGAGAGAGAGAGAGAGAGAGAGAGAGAGAGAGAGAGAGATTGCCTGCAAGAGTTGAGGTCAGGAGAAAAAGGAGTGAGAAGTACTTCATTTTTGAATGAATGAAGAAATGAATGAATGAGTGAATGAGCAAAGAAGAAAGGACACTAGTGATCTGGTTACTTCTGCTTGGCCACAAGGCTGCCTCATACAAGAAAGCATCAGTACCAAGAGTTAGTGGTACAGGCGCATGGCTGAAAATTTGGGACATAAAAGTATACCGAAGGAAGGATAAAAAAGAAGAAAGATGACTTCAATTTTGAGGTACTTAATTCTTTTTTTCTATCATCACACGTGCATGCGCGTTTGTGTGTGTCTGTGTGTGTTAGGGTTTGTCTTGTATATGGCAACCTGTTTTTTTTTCACGCAACACTGAGTGTCTCCCACAGAAATTGTTTTAAACAAGCCTGTGTTAGTGAACGCTGAGACAGCCCCAAAGAGGAGACTGTCCACAGCCCCAGGTGCCAGAGGCCACGTACCCCTGTTCCAGCAGGGGGTAGCCTCCCAGCACAGCCCATAATCACAGAGACGCCGTCCAGCCCACAGGCTCCAGAGCAGAGCATCCTGTGAGTCTCCACGACAGGCATCTAGCAATCTTTACTATTCAGTGATCCGAAGTGTTTTAAAAATCAGAAAAAAAAAAAAAAGAAAAAAGAATACTAGGATTCAATGATGAGCTCCTGAAGATAGGTTTCATAATAATTTATTTCAGACATCAAGACACATGAGCCTTGCCATTTAAGTAAAAAGACAAAGCATAATTCGGTCAATGCACATTTTTTCTTGTTTTTTTTTTTCCTTGATTTTTGTTGTGGTTTTTGTTTCTCACCTCTACAAGGATTCAATGTCGAAGAACTCTACAAAGTGGGAGCCCGCGATGTATCCCTGCTCTCAGTGAGGCACCACCAGCTTATGAATACCCAGAGGACTCCCCATTCGTAGACCCACAAGGAGCCCTAAGAAACGTCCATACAGAGACCACCGGAAGGGCCTGGCTTTCTGCCCAACAGACACGTCAGGACAGGCCCACCACGGCCCCTGCCCCAGCATGGGAAACTCAGTCCGCAATCACCTTCCCACACTGTCACACACCTTGAAAAGGTGTTTGTCCCAGGTGGTGAAGGCAGCAGCTCTGCACACACACAGGGGCACCTGGAAATGCTGCAGGGTCTTCCCTGGGTGATCTCTCCATGCCCTGCAGGAACCACTGTGGGCAGCGGGCTGCATGTGGACCACCCTCATGGTGGGGATCGATGAGGGCCCAAGATTCAGAAGTGCAACCGCAAGCAGGAGGACAGCACATCTAAAGCATGCCATGGGAGGCTGGCTCTCGGGCGTGACATCACCTCGCACGGGGAAGGCCCCCAAGTCTGTGCACCACCACACAGTGCCGGCCTACAGTACGAGCGAGGTGCGCGGCATCCAAGCCCTAGGAAGACAGCCAACGGAGCTTTTAAGGCACTACTATTATTTTTGGGGTTAGCAGACCTGTGAGTTTTCCATAATTAGAAAGCGACTGTTGGAATTTTCACTTCTAATGTTTACGACGTGACTCTTCAGAATGAAATCTCGAGTAGCGAGATTTGGCCCCCAAATTAATTCTTACAGTTGACTTAAATCCCCTTCCCCATGCACCCAACCGTGCCAAGACCAGGACAACTGATATCATTTATGGGGATGCCCGGATTTCTCAGATGCCAGTATCAAATTATAAGGGCTCCGAGTGCAGACACAACTTCTGGAAGCTGAAGCCAAGAGCACTTTCCTTCAAGCCCCTCCCAAACCCAAGGCAGGGAGCAGAGGCATGAGGTCAGACCTGGACGTGGCTACAGCCGGGGTCCCCGGGTTGGAGACTCGGGGCCCCCTTTGGCCCATCGTCTGCTGACCTATCAGTATATGGGACTTCGCTGAAATCTGCCCAGGCAGCATTTCTGACCAACTTCCTGACACAATAGGCCCAAAACAAGGGACAACAACCCAACTTAGAAAGGCGAGGTATCCTTGTGCAATTTAGGCCAAGTCCGGAGGGGAAGACACTTTAAAATTAGAGAGTCTCTGGGCACAGTGATTCCATGCAAGCACAATGATATCTTTTCCCCCTCAATTCCATGAGTGGAAAGTGAAGAAACCATTTTCATATGAGCATATTTTTCTCCAAGGAACAGTTAGGAAAATGCTGATGTGGTGTCTCAATACATTTTACTACAATGCCATCAATTACATAAAAACACAATTAAGTCACTGTTTCAAAATCCTTAAATATTATTCAGCCAAAACCCAAAAGGACATTTTCAGTGTTCTATGGTCATTATCTAAGAAGCCGCATGCGGCAGCCAGCCACCTCTGCCGTACTCCGCAGGAGCTAAACATAGCTAACACACAGTCACATCGCCTCTCCGTCCCGGCCGCCGAGCTCCAGGAGCATCCTCAGGTGACAGGGATGCCAATGGAACAGACTTCCGCAGTCCAAGCACAGAGCCAGGCTTTAAATCACTCCACGCCTTCGACAGTTGGGTTCAGCCAGGAAATGACCATGAGAACTTGGGCTGATCTCTTTCCAATGCTGGACTTTGGCTTTCGTGTCCGTCAAAGGGGAGGTCGTCAGGCCAGCTGACTCTAAAGGTCTCTGATCCTGGGAATTTAATACCTATTTTTCTGTCATCCAGAGATATGAATAAAAAGGGGCCAAAGTCTGAGATTCACATTGGGGATTCATATACTTTCATATTCGTATCCTTTTTTAGACGCCTAGAGACATGCTTAGCCCCTGCGAGGCGGGAGGAGGGGTTGCAGGCCGTGATTCTGGATTACCTAAGCTCTGACAGCCAGCTAACGTCACGAACATACTCCCACATTGCTGTGGGAAGGGAAATGCGTGCCACCTTTTTGGAGAACAATTTGGATATTTATCATTTTGTTCACTGAACATACCCTCTCGGCTAACAATCCCACCTTCAGGACTGGATCCCACAGAGATGTCAATGGCAGGATATTCCCGCACAAGGAGGATGCAGGATGCCTCTGTGTGTCAGTGCTGGCCAAAGGAAAGACTGGGAGCAACCCGAACGTCCACCCAGAGGGAAATTCACTCGCTGGAGTAAATATCACTCTCAGAAAGCAGGAGGCGGCCCCGTGTCACATCATACCATATAAAACAAGGAACACAACATAACACGATAGAATGTGGTCACTGAGATACGGATTTTGCCACCATCTTCTTGTGGAACTGTAACGCAGTTGAAAGCATTTTACCCGCATCCCCACCCACCACCTAGATTCTAACTTTAACTTTTTACTTTACTTGCTTTATCACATATGTGTCTATCCATCCATTTGTGTGTCTTCATTTTTGGATGCATGTCAAAGTAAATCACAGATATCTGAGATACATTTTTAGTTGCAGAGAGAAAGGTACAATGTAGAGTGTGTGTGTGTATTTATGATTTTAAATATCTAGGAAGATATACCATAAACTGGGAACACTGCTTACCCTTTGGGAGGGGAACTCTTGTTTAATTGTTTGCCCTTTGGTTCTCTTGGATTTTGTATTATGTGCATTATTGCTTTTTTAATAAAAAAATTAAAATGCATTTAGTTTCATGAGGGGAAGCTACCATCAAACCTTTCAGGGCTCTGTATATATAGCTTCTGCAGAGTAACCCTGCACACACACAGAAGCCTGGGCGTGTGTGCATGTGTGTGTGCGTGTGTCTGCGTGCGTGCGTGTGTGTGTGCGCGCCCACCCACGCCCGGATGCTCTGAGCCTTCAGAGTGAGAGTGGTGCTTGCCTCTCGTGAGATCCCACTCTATGTCACTTTCTCATGGAGCTGAGATGTCAGGGTGTGGGGCAAGTATCTTGTGGAGACTCATTATTTAATTTCCAAGTAGGCAGCCGGACAATGCGGCTTGTTTGCTGCCGTTACAGAGCTCGGAGCACATGGAACACATTGAGGACCAGCAGCCCCTCTGCATAAGGTTGGCTGTGCTGAGTGCCCATGTCTCAGCCTCTCTTTCTGTAAACATCTGTGCAACTTCAAATAAATATCCTCCCAGAATCTCACGCAGCCCTGAGTCCCAATGGAAACCCTGAGCAATGAGGACCAGTATGCGAGGGCCAGGGAAACCCAAAACTCCAGGAAAGAAGTACGGCCCCGTGTTAGAAATGCTGTGGGAGGCATCCCGGACGGGGTGACCATCCAGAATGTGACTTCCTCCTGACAGCCCTCAATCAGACTGCTGAGAGGCATCAGTTTGGTTTCTTAAAAGCAGCAGCAAACGAGTCAAATGCCCTAAGAAAACATATATAATTATCACAATCACGTTGAACAGTACTGTAGGCCAAACATTCAAAAAAAAAAAAAATTCTATAGCAACACTTGAAATGTTCATATGGTTCCTTTCTTTCCTAAGACCTGATGCTTGGTGCGCTAGACTTTGAGCCTCTGGGCCATGAACTGCATGTCTGCCCAGCAGTGATGTTCCTCCATAGACATTTTTTTAAACCCTGCGAATCACACTCCACATTTTAGAGAAAATATAATTTAAAAAAATGCAAATAATTAAAGACGTGATGAGTTATATCAACATATCAGGATAAATACCTGCACTCCTTCCTTCCCTACACGTGAGAAGGACCCAGTAGCTTATGAGAGGAGGAAAAATGTAATTTGCTAGCATTCTGCTTATTCTATTTGAAAACATGCATGAGGCTAGTTTTAAAAACTCCCTTTGGTAAAAACAAGACTATGAAAACATTTATTTCAACCAGGTTACATGCATAGGTACCATACATATACCTACATACATATGTACCATACATATACCTACATACGTATATATGTGCACGAACATGCACACTTACACACACACCTCTATACATATATAAACACACACGATCTATATGTAATTGAACCAGGCATTTTACTTAAAGACAATAGTATACAGGCAATCTACATTTTATTACGTATCTAAAAAAATATCCTGCATATTACCTAAACCTCAAAGTTCACCACACAAAATGAGAGTAATTATATCGGGAGGTGAATGGAAAAAAAGAAATGAGAAAATCAACTACTATATCCTCTTCTTTGCTTAATGTTCTCCCTTTCTAGGGTTTACTTGGACAGTGTCTCTAGTTGCATCTGCAAACCAATACAGCTGCTGTCAGATCACTAAGGCATTTGACAACATCATTTTAGAACCTTTAGTTACTGAGATATCAATAATTAAATGCATTCAGTTCACACTTTGTTCTTGTGGATACCAGCTATTTATCTCTGTCCTCTGAAGAAGCTAATGGTATAATGGGCAAAACATCAAGAATAATTAAGAAAAACATTGCTATAAACTCTGTCAGAAGAAATATAACTTTTATCTAGGACCCCAGCTAGAATTCATTTAGACAGGATCCAGCCAGTACCAACACATCTTTCTGAAAAATGAAATGATAAACCCAAACACTTGTTCAGTCTCCACCTCAGGGACGGACCTCATGGCGTCCCCGGGTCATTCCTCTGACCGGATGTGTGGGAAAGGCCTGGATGTGTGCAAGAATCCTCAGCTGCGAAGTGGGAGGTAGAGGAGGGAAGAGGCAGGTGCTGCCGGCCACTTGGATGCCTCTGCCAGGCCCAGGCTGGGGACAGGCTCTCCGGGGCCGGCCAGGCCGCCATGCAACAGCAGGCCTAACTTGCTTTGGGTCAGCCCTGGTCCAGCCATCAATGCTTCGGGCTTGTTTGCATAATCAGGCGGTCCTAACGCAGAAGGTTCGAGAATGTCTTCTTCAAGGACTGGCCAGTTAAATTATAAGGAACAGGCTCATTATTCTTTCACAGAAAGGGTCTTTCTCCTTTCAGAGCCCGTCACAAATAAAAAGGGAGAGAGTGTTATTATTTTTTTCTTATGTAGGGTCAGGCCTACCTGGTAATCTAAGCCTCCAAGGAAAAGAGTCTATCTTAAATCAGTTAACAATTAATGACAACACCAGATACTTACTGCAGATATTGTAATTTAAGAACAAAGAATTAGCTGGGAGCTTAGCAATGGGAGTCAGCCTTGATGAGGAAGCCTCTCAGACGAGCCATGTCCCCTATCTGCACAGCCTTTCAAAATCTCTATTTTAGTGGTCGCCTACATGGGAGTCATTTCCACCACTGGCCTGCTTATGTGTGACTTGTTAGTCATCCCCCTGGAGGGGTGGCCCGTCAACTCCCCCAATGTCTACCTGTAAACTTCAAAGAGCCACACTTGTAGAAGTCCATGCTCCTGTATCTTCATTAAATTTTACAAGCCTCCCAATCTTTGTAAGCAAATTTATTACACTGAGAATGGCTATCTTGTTGTTAATGACAAAGATATGGAAAACGTGGGATTGAAATAAGCTGCCCAAACTTAAGGGGAAGAAAATGTTACAGGAATTGCTTTGTCAACCCTAATTGTGTAATTACTTCTTGGCTTGGTCACCTAAGCTCGGAGCAAGAAATAAGAGACAGTGGTAATTTCTTACTGCTGAAATGAAGGTGTCAAACTGTCTTGTGTGTTCTGTGTAAGCAGAGCTAAAGTTTACATTTATATCATGTTACCACAATTACAATCTTCCAGAGCACAGCGAGAAATTAGTGGTAGAAGGTCAGCCCTCGCAACAGGCACACCAAAGTGTGCTTGCACAAACATTTATTTAATTTAGCCAGAGTGAAGGCCTATCTGCTTTTGGTCACAGTCTCGGCCTCACTGCTCACCAGTGAAATTGGCCAACTGCTACGGGCAACTTGCATCCTAATAGCAATAAAATAATCTTTAAAACCCATGCTAATAAAGTGGCTACTAATAATAACTAACCACTAGATGGCTTTAGATTTTTCACCCCCGAATACCTGAAGGTGAATTACTCATGGTCTTTGGGGCTGTCTGCTTACCTGGGTAGAAGGTTGGTGTCAAGGCCGCAGGTCCAGGCGAGCCCCTCCCACCCGGGAAGGGCCCTGGAGCGCGAGTGCAGCTGGGACGGGGTGGGGGGGGGCCGCGGGGGCTCCACTCCCTGCCCCACTCCCAGGTGGAGGATTAGGGACAAGGAAATCCTAGCTTTGGTACCACCGGCCTTCAGGCAGCAGAGAACAAGGACCACATGCCCCCCCCGCCAAATTTTTTTTTCACACCAAGTACGAACCACTCCTCATTCTAATGAAAACTAAGAGAGCAGAGGCACATGTAGGAAGAGAAAAAAAAAAAATGAAATTCCATTATAACTGGCTTCCTCAAGCTCCAGCCTAGGATGTGAGTAATCACAAAAACTGTAATATCAGCTTTTTCTGTTTTCCTTACACTGGGTTCCTCCTTTATTTCCTTTCAAAGAGGGTCAAGATCCTTTTCTTTTTTTTTTTAATTCATAAAAGCTGCTTTGTGATTACTGAAAGGTTGGTTTCTCTCTAGAACAGCTCTGCCTTCCATGACAGTCTTAAATTGGGTGGGTGGGGGGGGCAAAAAATAAAACTCTCGCGAAAATCTCTCAGCAGCTAACCTGAGCAGACCTCAAATCTCCTGTCCCACCTCACCTTCAGGCCTTCTGGAAACCTCTAACGGACAGGGGCAGCTCCAAGAGAGCTGGCCGGAACGCCCGGATGGGGAGCCACAGACAGGCCTTGGGAGGTGGCCTCTGAGCGGCGAGGTCGAGCCTGCAGGCTCTGGGCTCCCGCCACGCGGGTTCGGGGTACCAGGGCCCCCTGGCCACACCCTGCCCCATCACAGGCCGTGGCTTCCCACCAGTGGCATCCAAATGTAACTCCTCCAATCCATTCCCTCCTCTCTACCACCTCCCGTCCGAAATTGCCAGGAAGGTGGGGCGATACAAACAAATGTAGATTGCTGACGTGCTATGTGGTCCACATCCCTTTGGATTCATATCATCAATGAGCTTTTTTTTTTTTAAAGATTTTATTTATTTGACAGACAGAGACACAGCGAGAGAGGGAACACAGGCAGGTGGAGTGGGAGAGGGAGAAGCAGGCTTCCTGCAGAGCAGGGAGCCCGATGCGGGGCTCGATCCCAGGACCCTGGGATCATGACCTGAGCCGAAGGCAGACGCTTAACAACTGAGCCACCCAGGCGCCCCCATCAATGAGCTTTTAAACGAGTAGTCAAGTTCTGTGTAGAAAGGAAGGAAAAAAAAAAAAAAAAACGTCAGGAACTCCTATCTCCTATCAGTCATGCAAGCCCACGCGGGAGGGCGATCCCGGACACAGACAGAGGTGCTCAGAAACATGCTTTCTTGGTAGTTCCTGTTGGCAGGGCTCCATCTAGGGAAGGTGGTCTGCCCCCCAGGGCACAGGACACCCAGCACAGCTGGCCCTGCGGGCAGAGATGGGCATGTCCCCAAGCACCGGTGGCGGGGGGGGGGGGGCAGTGGGAAAGGCAGACCCTGTCAGGCTCCTTCCACATAGACAAGAGCCTCCTGAAATCCATCTCTACCATGGAGCTGCCCTACCCAACAGCAGAATCAAGAACCCTCAAAAGGGTGATCTTGTCCTCCCACCAAGGGCTCAAGGAGAGAAACATGATGTGCCCCTGCCCTAAGAGAGACTCTGGCTGAACCAAAGCATCTGAGAAACAGGGCTCATGCAGGAAATATGCACAAGCCATGAGCAGCCTTCATGAGCTCACCTGCACTGGAGCTTTAGGAAACATGCTGTAAAATCACCCCCATAGTAAGCACTCTATTATCTATTCTTGGCACACTGGTGAATTAAAAGGGGGCATTCATTTCTTTCATAGCTTGCAATATAGCTTATTTATCTTTTTTTTTTTTTTTTTGGTCTTTATCACTATTTCAGGTCTGCCGTGCACTGTTTTTAAAAGTTATTCTGCATTCATACGAGCACCCAAACAATCACGGTAATCATAACTCCCGGTGGACGTGGCTAAAAATGTGCCAGTGAAACTTTACAACTGCTGCTCTATTCTGCTCGCTGGTGCTGCCACAACGAAGGGAAGTGAAGCCCTCTGGTGAAGATGCATTTTCTGGAAATGTCATGGAGACCCAGGGAGAGGGAAGGACACACAGTTGCTGGGAACCAGGCTGGGAGCTGCACTTGCCGTCTTGCTGTGGCCAAGTGCTCTAGGTAGAGTGTGTGTCCACCAATTGCCACCTACCGGGGTGTCGAAGCTGTCCGGTCAAGCCGTGACAGTCTATTGATTTTAAGAGAACATCCATTTTATATTTCCACACCAGAGCACGCCGTCCCTTCACAAAGAGGGGAGGTTGTTTCTAAGGGCAGAGCCGGCTGAGCACCTGCCACACCTACTTCCCCAACTGCAAAGACACTGCCCCACCACCCACCCACCCACCCCGTACAATTTCTTCCGGGCAGGGGCAACCTCGAGATAGAGATGGAACACGTGTGCCGCTTTTCCCACTGTGGCTGGGTCTCCCAAAATGAATGCTCCCATTCACAAAAAATGTGCACATTGCTGCCGAAGGGCAAAATTATCCTTCCATGATAAGAGCCTTTGTCATATTCTAACACCACTCTAAACCCTGGCTCATCCCCCTTGCTCCTGCAGTTGTCAATGAGGTGCTGTGTTCCGTGCCTCCTGACAATATAATCATCATAAACTTTATTATTACATCTGGAATTTCATGATATGCTCCGTAATTGATTACAGAGGCACGGTCCCGAATGCGGCTCCCCCAAGCTCTGCAACAGTTCCAGTAACCTAACTGCTTAATACTCCTGGAATGTATAAACAGTGCTAACCGCCACATTCCCCACACTGACATGGCAGAAGGAGCCACCGAGCCGGCGAGTTCTGCGAGCAGAAGGCAATCTCCACGCACCGAAGGAAGACGTCCTCGTGGGATGTAAACCGAGATCACGTTTTTGGGGGTGATGATGGCAGATCATCCGGAATCAGATGGGACTTGGGGGCTGACGCACGGAGGTTATCAGCTGTATTTGGGAACTGAGATCAATAACGAAGTTTGCAGGAAGCCACCACCCATCAATACTCATTCTCGATTTGGTGGGGATTCCGGTGTAGAGAACTGTGATTCGGGGATTATGAGAAGTGCCATAGTTCACTATTTCTAATTTCAAGAACACCACGATAGGAATGCAAGAAAAGCGGAGGAAAAGCTATCTTTCGCAGGCATGCAATTAGACTGGCGAACCCACCCTTCTAATAAGAGAAAAGACAGGCAAAATGAAACCAAGGGTGAAGGCCGTACTCAAGGGTCCCTGAGAGTTGGGGCCACAGATGAGCTTCTGAGGAATGCAGCGCATTCTCTCCCACCGCCCCCACCCAGGGAGAGCCCAGAGCACTGCAGCTGCCTTCTCAACACTCCCCGAATCAGGAAGATGCTACCACAGGGCACAGGAACCCACTGCTCTTCAAGCCAGAGGCGGGGCATGGGATGGGGAGGGGAAAGGTCAGCCATGTCCCAGCACAGACGCCCACCCAGCTCTCCCTCCCCTCTTACTAACTCTAACCCAAACAGTCCTTTTAACCAGCAAATCCTTGGCCAAACTCCTGACATGCCATCTCTCTAGGCAAATCCATTTTTGAACCATCAAGGGAGGGCCACCTGAATGTGCCGTTTGCAACAAAACACAGGCAAAAACCAACTTTGCTGATTTCCTCCCAGCTTGCGCCCACAGGCCACAGGGCTGAGCTCAGAGGGCATGCAGGAGCGGACCCTGCACCCCCGTGTGGCCTGAGCTGCGGACCGTGCACGCGGGCAGCCAGCGAGCCTGCCCTGGGACCACCTGTGACCGGCCAGGCTCCTTTCACCCTGGCCAGCGAGGTCCCGTTAAAAATGGCCCTGCCATCCACCTCAGCCAGGTTCCCGCACGAACGCTAATAAGTACTTGTTTGTTGAACTGAAAAATCATTACCACAGAACACGTCAAGTAATGAAAGATGTTTTCCTTGGAGAAATGTTAAATACTTCACTTCTTTCACAAGGAGCGAGTACATGTGTTTCCAAATAATACCCTTCTCCCTCCCCACCCACACTTCATCAGAAAGTCTGGAGCTCCAGGACCCAATTTGAACAAACTCATGTTGCATGGCTCTGAGAACCAAGAACATGCTGTTATTTTATTTATTTTCCTCTGCCCGGCTGACTATGTGTTTGTTCTATTACTTATTCACCTAACCACCTCAGTAGGAACCTCAGTCACGTAGCAGAGTGTCCGTGCTGCCTACTATTTTATACAGAAAAGCTCGAGAAAATACCACCACCACAGCTTCATACATTACACCGATGTAGTATTCGCTAACTAATATGTATGAAAGAGCCATTTTACTACAGGCCTAGAGCAAAAACAAAGGCAGGAAATGGAATGCCAGGAGTGGGGAGCACTGAACCACGTGGAAAGCCCCGGTAACCCAGGGTTCTCCTCCTGCAAAGATGAATCCTTGCCTCCTTCCCAAAGCTTTCCATTAGGCAGAGGAATAGTGACAACTCCATCTTTGGCGTTCTGGGGTCTTTTAAGCGTTTTAGAACGTCTTCACCTACAGGGAGTCCCACTGGTTGATTCGTGCTTTCTTTCTATTTCCCAGCCATGGCATCCTAAGGCTTCGGGAAGAGCCAGAAGGGTGGGGGCCAGGTCTGCTCTGTGTCTGTGGCACCTGAGCTGAGAAAACCCAAAACGACTTCCAGGTAACCCTGTCTCCTGGAACTGCAAGAGGGACATGCGCCTCACTTAGATAAAACACCCAGATATCACGTGGACGTGGGGGGCGGTGGAGTCCCACGATGTCCTGCCGTAATGTGACTCGGAAACCAGCAGCTCTATCCTGCCCCCGGAGACACGACAGACCCCTATGTATTCCCCTCCCTTCTCGTAGAAACAATAATCCAGGGACAGAGACACTCAAATTGTGGCCAAAATGTACACTCGCAGAACCAAAGCCCCTCCAAAGAACCAACCTGCCCTTCCCTCTCCCCCAGCTCCTTGGCCTCTCGTTTCTTTTGTGGGCCACTTGAACAGATGCCACAGGTTACCTGGGAGAAGAGGAAGCATCAGATCCTAACCACAGCCAGCCCCCAAAATGACCTGCATGAACTTCTCAAAACTTAAAAGACTTTCCTCCCCACCCCACCTTGGTTTTTCTTTTTGTTCCATTTTTTAAGGGGAAGCAAATTTCAACCTGATTTCACTAGCACTGAAGGTTGACATTTTTTTACCTGTGAATTCATAAGTCTACCATAAATGATTCCCAGGGAGCTCGCTGCCTCTGCCCTCACCTGGATGAGCCGCCACATTTTGGAATCGTCTTGGCTGATATTAGGCAATGTGCTTTCTCAGCAATTATTTGTAATGGGGAGATGACAACTGCGAGAATTTCTCTTGGAGGGCCGAGAAGATCTACCTCCACTGTGTGTCTCCAAAGGGCCAGATCCCCTGGCCCCTCGAGACACCCAGGATATCTCAGGGAGGTGCCCAAGCTCAGGCCCAGCGGCCCCCGTCGACATTGGCCTCCCGGCCCCGCAGTCCCTTGCAGGTCATGAATGGACACTGCCCAAGAAAATGTCAACCTTCCAGGACAACCGCTAGATTAGGTAACTCCAAGTCTGACTGAGAACTCAGAAGGCCACCAAGGGGACACTGGCTCAAGGACCCAGGTAGCAACCGGAAGTCAGTCATCGGTTCCCTGAAGGTCAAGTTCTGAATAGAAATGCTTCCCCCTTCCACCTCTTACACCTGAACAGGTGAGACCCCTGTGGGGGCTCCAGGAAGTCTGGCAGGTGCTTTTCCTTATCTGGGCATCTCTTTCTCTCTCTCTCTCTCTCTCTCTCTCTCACACACACACACACACCAAAAGGCCAGTGTCAGTGTCGTGTCACCTCTAGGGGGCTCCCAGTGCACTATGGGAAAAGGAGGACGTCACACCCCGAGGTGCAGCCCCTGGGGACTCCCTTGGGATGCCCCGCAACTAATCTGCAGGGCTGCCTCGTGCAGGGAGCGGAGGGATGGAGTTCCCGGTGTTCCGATCTGGTGCACCCTGAAAACGGCGTCCCAACTAAAAAAGTGTTGCTTTCTTCCTTCTCATGAATTCTAATATTCAAGCCTTTTTTCCTCCTGCTAATTTTAGTAGTCCTGCTATTCTTTGGGAAGAGAATGGTGTGAAAATCAAGCATAGTATCCAAAAATAAAAGAGTAGATCTGTTTCAGGGTTTGCAGCATATTTAACTGAAAAGCAACTCCAGATATGCCACTTTCTATCGAGTCTTTAATACGTTTTCCAATTTCTCCAGAATATTTTAGCTTCAGAAAAGGCAAGGATGACTTCCTCATCTATGAATATTTTTGAGACTGAAATGGGCACCCAAAATTATTTCTAGATTGTAACTGGGAGGTCTCCTCCGAATGTGATGCCAGGTTATCGCTGGGGATGGAAGTCACCGATCCACTTCATGGGGCCACACCAAGATGGGTTACAAATTCTCCTCCGGGAACCCAGAGCATGTGCTCTTTGGAGCATGTTCCCGGGCAGCTGAAGTACTACAGAGCTCTCTCTCCGTGCAGCCTGCAGGTAGACCGTATGGCATGCTTGCCAAGCCTTCCCTCTTCATTTAAAAAAAAAAAAAAAATTCGTGTCTTATCTAAGGAATTCAGTTCCAACCCAGAAGAACTGTGGAAGGACATGTGGTCCAGGTTAGCAGAGCTTCTCCGGTCTGAGGCTCTCCTCAATAGCCTAGCATGACAGCCAGGGGGGCCGAGGACAGGGGCAGGGATGCAACCTGAAGACCCCAGCCCACGCCTCCTCCAGCCAGGGAAGCTGGACATCTGTGACAGAAAGTTAGAACCCTGTGTCAAGCCCTTCATGCAAACAATAAATATTACTTCTCCTCATAATCGGACTTTTCTCTAGCATCGTCTTTGAATGTTGAACCTTTTTCAATTAATTAAAAACTATGCACTGCAGAGTGCATATTTTATCAGCCCTCAGCTGCTTAAGTGTCTAGAAAAGACCAGGCAGTTTTTCTTTCTTTCTTTCTTTCTTTTTTTTTTTTTTTCCAGGCAACCCAGAGCAAGTACTTGCAAGGGTCATATCTTTTTAATTATCTTTTCTCTCTTTGATTAATTATTCCGTCTGACAATAGCGTGTTTCTAATGCTATTCACCTGCCTTTGATGATTGACAACTTTTCTGTCTGATTCAGAGCAAACAGCTGCTGCCGCAATCTCCTAGCAACCCGGGTGTGATGGATGAGCCCCCAAGATGGATGGCTGCAATAAATCATGTCTCCAGCCATAAAACTGAGAAAAGGGGATAAGAAGGAAAGCGAACAAAAAACAAAACAAGGTTTCTTCCCATGAGTGCACTTAGTTCCTTACCAATTATACCTGAAATGGACTTTGCACCTATTAATAGCAAAGTTTTCGTAATCGGTAAAAATGGGATGATGCCATTTGTAGCAAAGGTGTGTTTACAATTGTTCCTGCAAATTGGCACTTGTACTCCCAATTTCCTCCAACACTGGCCAAGTGCAAGGGCAGCGGATCAAAGTTTTCCTTTCTTCCATGAAGTCTCCGCAAGAAACAGTATCAGCTTTTTATAGTCAGACGCGAGTCCAGGCACCAACCAAGGATATAAATCTGATTCTACCCAATTTTTGGCACCTGCTGGGCAACACCGAAAGGGAATCCTAAGTCAGCCTCGTGCACAAGGCGTCAGGCTGCTAATAAAGTTATTTCAAAATTAACACACACACACACACACACACACACACACACAAAAAAAAAGTTGCCTGGAGTCAGTGGGTGAACGAGCCACCTTTCCACATCTCTCCTGTTATGGTAGATGCAGGCTTTTTACACATCAGGGGAAAAGTTTGTCCCAGAAGCAGCAAGATATGCAAGATAGGAACATCCAGCCTTTCCGCCAATTCTAGATTCTCATTTCTTTAGATAAAAAACTACCGCAGCCTAACTTTTCGTCCCATCAATTTTTTAAATTAATGTCCACACTATAAGTCATACAAGGAGCCCTAAATTTAATTAGCAGACCCAAATAAAGTCACATATTTAATAGAATGCCTGCCAATTAAATTTGCACTATCGGGGCTCTCCTGGTGGAGGAGACCGGAGCAGGAAGACCAGCAGTTTGTTTTCCTTTTTCCACCCAGGGAAGCAGGCAGCGAGGCCTCTGCAGCCCAAAAAGCAGCAAGCCTGGCTCAGCGCTGAGTCTCCCAGCAGCTGGGGGCTCCATCCGTAAGCCAGCCTGCGTCCCTAACTACTTCCAGTAGGTGGGGGTGTCCCGGAGCAGAGCTCAAGGGTGCCAAAGAACCAGAAGTGATTAGCAGGGCGGGCGGTGGAGGGGCCTGGAAACAGCTGTCCACATCAGTCCTGGTGGGGGTCTGCCGGGGCCTGCGAGGGGGACAGAGTGCAGACACAAAAAGGGGAGGAGGCCGCTGGGAGCAGGGGCAGGGAGCCACAAAAGATCATTTTTTATCTGAAATATTCCTGAGACGTGGAAGTCTGTTTCTTCATTCTCACACTGCTAACCAAGCCAACCAGTCTTTTTTG
>NW_027397123.1:7473454-7543454 GCF_003265705.2 Callorhinus ursinus | reverse complement strand
AATAATTTACTGAATTGAAAGTAATTAAACCCAAGAATCTAAGTGCTGATCAAATCAAGTGTATGTGCTCGAAATGTCTTCTTTTT
This sequence comes from Callorhinus ursinus, assembly GCF_003265705.2. Taxonomy (NCBI): domain Eukaryota; kingdom Metazoa; phylum Chordata; class Mammalia; order Carnivora; family Otariidae; genus Callorhinus; species Callorhinus ursinus. The sequence continues at coordinate 7,543,368 of NW_027397123.1, read as the reverse complement.
TAAATGGGGCTTATAAAATATTCAATATTTGGTCAAGGACACTATGTAATCTTTCTAATAAAGATTCCTAAACCTAGAGTATGACAGTTGTTCAGGCAAGTGGTCATAAGCAGATTATGCTCTATTACTGTCTCTCCCTTTTTTTTATTTCCAAAAATGCATAGCATTATTCTGGTTACAAACAGTAAACTGAATTTTTACATCCACATTTAATGTAATTGTTTACCAATGTTGAAAAACTAGAGAAAGCTACCAAGTCTATGTAGCCATTCCTTGCAATTCAGGTTAAAAAAAAAAAAATCTAGAAGGAAAAAAAAAAACATATTCATAGCCATTGTTTGGTAGGATTTAAAAATTAATTTAATGACTAACTGCAAATACTGGAAACTAGAATTAATCTGTCTGGATTTTTTTAAAGGCTCACAGACATTTAAATGCATGTATCGGGACACTTTATCAACCTAACATAAAATTGTCATCTTATCTTATTATATGACTATTTTATGCATGTGTCAAAGAATTTAAAAATGACTGCCTGTCTATTGAGTCTAATTACAACTGCACATTATCTGTCTAGATGTACCAGTCCATATCATTGTTACCAAATACAATATATTGTATTCACCTTTCATTTTTAACTTCAGACAGAGAAACCACAATTTGGAGCATAACTAAAATACACACACACACACACACACACACACACACACACACACGCATACACGTGCCGCCGTGACACCTGAGAGGGTCTGGGGTAAGTGATGACTCCGCTATGTGCTGTCCTGTTTCCCTCCATGGGCTGTGGGAAAACGCTACAGGAGTGTTACGAGACAGCTTCTTTGAAAGAAAGTCCCATCCACCTAACTGAGCTGCACACTAACATAGAAGGGGGGACACACACCTTACTTCTTTTTTTTCTTTTTTCTTTCTCTTTTCTTTTTTCTTTCGTTCTTTTTTTTTTTTTTTTTTTTTTTTTTGTAACTACCAGACTAAAGCTATTTTTATAGTTTGTCCAGTGACAGGCAAGAATAAAAATGGGCCAGCAGGAAAGCCTCACAAACTGCACTCAGAATAACTGTGACCTGCTCACGTCCCTGGATTAACACGGTTGTTGTACACCAGGATGGGGACTCTGCTCCTATCCCTTCTGCTCCCCTGCCTATGACTGCAGCCCTCGCCCCAGGCTGGCTCGGCCACCACCAGTGTGAAAGGAGAAGCCCCCGACATGGTGGAGGCACTTTGCCCTCAAGAAGGTGATCCTTCTCCTTCCAGAAACCCCAGGAGTAGAAGTGGGGAGGGAAGTAAGGGCTTTAATTCTGGGACCTCACCTGGGCTTCCCTGCCTGCATCCCCACAGCCCTGAGCCGTCACCTTTTATCCTGATTGCTTTATAAAACAATCTTTGGTAAAAAGAGGGAAAAGGCAGACGGGTGAGACAATTTGGGGAAGAGCTGCTGATACGTCAGTTATTGACTATCGCTCGCTTATGAGCGCGCTCAAGGCAACGCTGAGAACAAAATGACAACATCCACCGCTCACAATCAAGTGTGGCCCTGGAGAGCACTGAAGCCCTAACTGACAGTTGTCAAGATAATGGGGGCACAGCAGCTGATTCTGGAAGATTCTCTTCCCTAGTTGGATGTCCAGGGGGATACCCTTGCCTCCTGCCCTCTTTGTTTCTCTCCTTCATCTTCTTGATTTTCCTTTTTAAAATGTGCATTGTTCCTCCACATTGTGTAGGAAAATGGGGGGCGGGGGGCGGATCACAGAGCAGCCCGAACCAGTCATCTTGTCACCTTGCTACAGGGCAGAATACCTGTCCAAACGAGAAATGTGCGGCAAGCTTGAGAGCGAATACATTCCCAGGGCTACTGCCGAAATGCCCTCCTGAATGCTCCACGTGCCTCCGACAGAGAAGAAGAGCTGCCCAGTGTGTGGACGGGCCTTACGAAGGCCCGGACCGCAGTACATGGGCAGCACCAGGCGCACTATGTTTTAGGCGTGCCCAAATCCACTGGCACTGTGAACCCCCTCTGCTTTGCCACTGCGAGCCCATCCTGCCCCCCGGGGCCCCACAGTGATCTGGAACACCAGCAGAACCTAAGGGGTTCAAACCACTTTTATAAAAATCAAGATGCTTAAACGTTCCCCCTCTTGACGTGACCACCCAAGAACTCCTTAGAAGATTATTCTCTTTCAACGAATAAGACTCGAAAGGTCAATAGCAAGTTGTTGTTCACTGAGGATTTTTTTTTTGCAAGTTGAGGCAATTTTTTTGACTGTACAGTTCCCTCCCCCCCAGAAAAATGGATATGAATGAATAAAATGTTATTTGTTATGAAATACTGCTCTCATTTTTTTTCTGGTATCTTCATAAAACGCCCATTTAAAAAAAAAAATCACGCCCAGGTAAGAGTCCCGTTTTGAGCAAGGGACAATGGTCATTTTGCCTGAAGGACACTGGCCTCTCCAGCCCTCCTACTCTGAGGCAGCAACATCTGGCCAGCACGAATATATGGCCCTTTGAAATGACACGCCTGGAGAAAGGACACTCCTGCCCAGGTTTCTCTTCGGCAGGTGAAGAAACGTCTCTCTCCCTTTGAGAACAGACACGAAGCCATGCATAATTTCTATCAAAAAAAAAAAAAAAAGAAAGAAAGAAAGAAAATCCTAAAGTACAGAAATACGTCTTTTCAGGGATTCTTGGAGGCTGCTCTGGCCTTCTGGAGAGCAATGTTACATTTGGCCTAGATATGAAGACTGTGTGCACCTGTCTGCTATGTCTGCAAGCCCTACCCAGCTCTCAGCCCTTTGTGGTTGTTATTCTACCCCAGACCATTAAAAGGGCCCTAATTCCTATGACATGATTATCCAGGTACCAAAGCCCATTTGTCACCTGCAGCAGAAAATTGAGTTAATGCACAACTAAAGGCAGCCAGGACTGTGTAATATCAACTTGATTACATCAAACTAGCTGCAAACCTAATTCTGCTGGATGACACTGCGTCGAGCTTGTCATCTCCAATCATTAAAGCTGTCAGGAATCCATCAGGTTTACAGCTAATTAGGTGAACACTAATGAAGCTGGCAAAACAACTTTTCTTTTTTTATGGCTGAGCGGACCTTTCAGTTTGGAGGGGAAAAAAAATTCTCGAGTATTCTCAAGGTTGCTGGGGACTGGATTTCCAGTTACCAATCAGCAGACATCTTTCTTTTTCCCACTCTCTATCAGTGCAAAGCAATCAATTTGTCATCACTCCCAGGATGCCACAAAAGCAGGCATGAACCTTATAACTTGCAGCTGTGAGAACTAAAAACAGGAGGGAAAAAAATGGGAAGTTTCTCGTGCACCCAAACCAACCAACAAACAAAAACCTCAGGCAGCTCACTTGCTGGCCTGGGAATACTTAGCACGGGCCTAAATGTGGAGGGTTCTTTTTTTTTTCTCTTCCTTTTTTTTTTTTTTATCCCTCCCCTCTTCTTAAATAAGTAGCCCTTCAGACATTCTCCACCCCCTCCTCCACACGTCCATTAGGCAGAGGCATTCTGATAAAGTAAATCCAAAACCAGGGTATGGGAAAGAAAGAAAGCACTCACGCTGCCAACTTCTGATTGACCATTAAGCTATTGATGAATGTGCCTGTCAGGAGAGAGACAATTAAATCAAATATGAAACAAAGTCGTTTTGACGGGTCATTTTGATAGAGCAAAACCATTCTTCCATCTCCTATTAGCCGGGCAGTCAAGTTTTTATATAATGAATATTTCTTAACTGACCTGATATTTCCTGGCTGGCTTTTTAAAAGGTGCAAGGTTAGTGAACAGGTTGCTTTAAACATAAATAAATAAATAAAATCAACAGTACATTTCCTCCTTCGCTAATATTTTTAGCAGAAAGTTATCCTGTAAGAGTCTCAGATTGGCAAGGTGGAGGAGAGAAGATGAAGCAACCGTAGAGAGAGTTCTAAACTAAATGTAAAGATGTAATCACATATGGTTCATTTGATTGAGGCACACAGATACCTTAAAATGTGCATCCAAAAAGGAAAGAAAAAATTTAAAAGACTGGAAGAAGCCCAAGACACTCCTACTGCCCAACTTTGTGAAGGAGTCCTCCAAACTTTTAGAGTTTATTTTGGGTAGATAAGCTCATTGCTTGAGCTTGGAATTTAAAGGAGAAAGTGGGATGGGCAAGAAGCATCAGCCAGGAGGTGACCTGAGTGGCAGCACCCTCCCTAGAACCACCACTGGGATTTTCAAACTTCCTAAATTTGGGCAACACTGAGGACAGAGAGCAAAACCTGCATTATATGCCCCCAAACCACGTCCGTTTTCTTCGAGGATTTTCTTAAGACATGAACAAGAAAGTACATTTTCTGGAAGAAGAAAGAAGAGCGTTCCCTCTGTGTGACCCTGTGTAAGGAGACTCCAGTTCAGAGTGCAGCCAATGTGTGAGCTCCACGGGCACTGCCCGCTCACATGATGGAAATGACCGTCACCGTTACCCCCAGGGCTGCCACAGGCACTCGGGGGCAGCATGGGCACAACGCCCTCATCCAAGAAGGGTGCCAGGCAATGCCCTGACCCTTCCCTCTGCTCTCTCTTCTTCCACCAAAAGAGAAAAACAGAAAAGAAATGAACCTCCACTTAAGGCTCCCGTTGAGGCAGCATCTGAACCTCTGCACATCTGAGTGTTACTCATATCAAAATACATCCCGTCCATATGTGGTCCTCTCAGCAATCCGTCCCAAATCCCCGAAGTTGCACTGACAGGGCCCTAGTGACGTCACAGAGCTTGGCCTCACCATTGCGAGTGATTTATTGATGTTTATTGGGAATGAATAGATCAAAGGCAGCAGCATGACGGGCGATCAATCAGTCATCAAATCAAGGGTGGCAAAGGGCCAGAAACCCTTCTTCCAGGCAACATGCCCCCAACTGACATTATTGCAAAATAATGTTATGTGTGTGGGTTTTGTTTTGTTTTCAATGATGCTTTTTCCAGAAAACAGAAGAAAAAATCGGCTCAGTCTTAACAGGAGTTGACACTCCTGGCAAAAAAAAGGAAGGGGGGGGGAGTATATAGACACGTCCCAGAACTAAGTGCTAGGAGGAGATGAGGGTGGGAGAAGCAGTGGAAGGAGGGGGTGGGGGTAAGGGAAAACAAACACGGAGAGAGGGAACGCCAGCATCTAACACTGACTTGACAGTCATCTGACAATACCCAGACCCTGTGCGCTCTGGCTTCCACCGCTTGCCCGCGTTGGGCCCAATAAATGAAGAATCAATCGGATTAGCAGTTAAGGTGGCCGAAGGGACCCACTCGCTCACTCGCTGGCTCTCTTTCGCTCGGCAGACACCGGGGCTGTCCCCCGCCGGCCGGCCGCAGGAGGACACGGAAGGTGTCCCAGGGAACTCAGGTGACCCCGCCCGCCCCCCACAGAAAGAGACCGAAGAGGGCTCCTTCCCATCCCCTCCGCAGCCGGGGAGCTGAAGAGGCAGGGACCCAGCCCGGCTCAGTTGGCCCCGAGCGCGCGCGGCTCCCGAAGTGGGTGCGAGCCGGAGCAGGGCGAGCGCGGCGGGGCGTCCGGGGGGCGCCCGGGACGCGAGGCGGGCGCACGCACCCAGAGAGCAGAGCAGCGAGCGAGCCTGGCGCCCCGGAGTTACTCTGCGCGGGCAGAAGGAGAGGGGCGAGGAGTGGGGCGAAGAGCGGGGTGGCCGCCGGCCGGAGGCGCACCGCGGCGAGAGGAGGAAGAGGAGGAGGAGGAGAGGAGGAGGAAGGGGAAGCGGCTCGTACCTGCTGCGCGCCGGGGCGCCTGCTGCTTCCTCCTCGGCATGATGCTCCTCCGGCGACTGCCACTGCCGCCGCCGCCGCCGCCGCCGCTGCCGGGCTGAGGAGAGGGAGGGAGGGGCGGCGGGCCCGCGGGGGGGGCGAGGCGGGCCGGCTCTCAGCCTCCCCCCCGGAGAGCGGCCGCCCGCAGGATGCTGCTGCGCCCCGGCTCTCCGCGTCCCCCCCTCTCCGCGCTCCGCCGCGATCCCCGAACGTGCGGAGGGAAGAAGGAGGGCGGGCGAGGGAGGCGCGGGGAGGGAGGAGCGCGGGGGGAGGAGGAGGCAGAGGAGGAGGAGGTGGTGAAGGAGGAGGAGGAGGAGGACCGCGCTGCCGGCGGAATGGGAAGTTTGACAAATCGCTCCAGAGGCCCGAGGAGGAGGGGGCGGGGAGGAACGGCGGCCCTGCCCCCCCCCCGCCCCGTCCCCAGACGAGGTGCGCGGGGTTCGGGGCCGGGGGGCGGGGAGAGGGGGAGAAGGCGGGCAGAGGGGTGGGAGGAGGAGCGCGGGAGCGGCCCCGGCGGGTCCTGCCCCGGCCCCCGCCCCCGGGCAGGGGGTCACGGCATCCGGGGGGGGGCGCTCAGCCGCCGCCGCGGCCGGGAGCTCAGCGGTCCAGTCTTCTGCCCGCGGCGCGGCTGGAGCGGCGGCGTCGGCAACAGGCAAGCTTAAAGGAAAAGGAGATGATCGTGTCACTCGCCCGCCCGCGGGGGCGCGGCGCCCCCGCTCCCGGCCCCGGGCTTGTCTAGGACCCCCGCCCCGTCCGGGGAGGGGGTGCCGCCCCTCCGCCCCCGCCCAGTGCGCGCACGCAGGGGCGCGGCGCCGGCCCGGCCCAGCTTGTCCCGGGGCGCTCGCTTACCCCCGCCCGCCCGGCTTCCCCACCCGGCCTCGCCCCCTGGCCGCCCCCCGCTGCCCCGCCCGAGCCGCACTCCTCTCCACCCCGCCGCGTCCAAAGCCCCCAGCTCGCTCCCCGGGCCTGGGCCCGCGCCCCCCCGGGGATGCCAGGGCCCGCGGGCGGGCGCCAGCGCCCTCGAGGGAGGAGAAGGACGCGGGCCGGAGTGGGTGGGGGCTGCTCTCAGACCCCGCGCCACCCGGGCTCCTCCCCCGGGACCCGCCGCCGCCACTTCCCCCAATTTTTTTTTCCCGGGCAAACTTTCCCGGGCCCGTCCCGGGGGTCGGCGTGGGAGGGGGTGCCTCCAAGTTTCCTCCTCCGCCTGGGAAGATCGCGGTCCCTCCACCCCCACCCCGCCCCTCGCCCCTTAGGCGCCGGGCCGCGCCCCCCACCCCTAGGGCTGGCAGAACAGAGGGCGGGACGGGGGCGGGGGAAGGAACTCGGGCTCCCGAGCCCATCCCCCGCCCCGGGGCGCCCCGGAGAGGGGGCCACCGCGCCCAGCGCCCGGCTTGCCAGCAGTACTGGGCGAAAAGAATTGATTATTGATTGGGTGATTGGGGTCTCCGAGGCGCCGAGCGGGCCGGACTGGCGGGCCGCGGAGAGGGGGAGCTGGCGGGGCTGCCTTGGCGGCAGGGCGACGCGGGCTCACTTACGGGCGGCCGTGAGGGCGCGGGTGGGCCGGAGCTCATTGGGACGACCCCCGGGCGGCGGCGGCTGAGCGGGAGCCGGAGCGGCGCGGGCGGCGGCGCATCGATGCGCTGCGGGCTCGATTGCGTCTCCCTGGGCCAGCTCTTGGGCCGGGAATGGGGCGGCCGCGGCGGGGCTGGCTCCGGGCGCTGCCGGGCGGCGGTGGTGGGGGTGCGGGGGCGGCCGCCAGACCCACGGTCGCCGAGGTGCCGCTGCTCCTGGGCGCGCCGGCTGGGGCCCGGGGGCTCCCTTGGGCCCCGCGTCCGGTAGACCCGGCGAGGGCCGGAGCCCCGCGCCCTGGGGCTGGCTGCCTTAGCGTTCCCGGAGCTGTAAACCCCGGCCTTCTTCCTTCCTTTTTTCCTTCCTTCCTTCTTTCGTTCCTTCCTTTTTTTTTTTTTAATATTTCCTTTTCTTGTGTTTCTTTTCCCCTTTTCTTCTGCCCTCTCTCTGTATCTTTTTTCTTTGTGATTGTTTATGCAAGTTTGTTTTAAAAGTTCACAGGCATGCTTTCTTCTCTTTTAGACAAGGAGACCGTGATCTCACCCAGACGGTAAGATCAAAAGTCTCCGCTCGCCCCCAGCCTGCGGGCTTGGGCTCAGTCCAGACGCCTCCTTGAATGCAGATGTGCCGCTGCCGTCCTCCCGGGCTATAAAGCCGCCTCCAGCGCCTTCGCGCGCGCAGGAGCGCTCGGAGTTGCGGGGTGCGGACCCCGGGCGGTTGCGGGGGAGTCGGAGTCAGGCTGCGGCTGGGCTCCAGGGCTGGTCGTGTGTGTGGCTGACTCGGGGGCGGGGGCGCGGCGAGCAGTTGGTGCCTGCGGCCACAGAGGCTAGAGAGACTGCCCCTCCAGGCCCGGGAGACGCGGCCGTGGGGCGTGAAACGCTTCTTGCGAACGAGGAAACGGTGAGTTGGCAGACGCCGCCCGCGGCCTCTCGGTTCTGGTCGCGGCGCTGGGAGCCTCTTGCCTGGAGGAGGGTAGGCGCCGCGCGAGGTCAGCTCCTGCCTGCCCCCGGCTCACCTTCCCAAAGCGGAGCGCCCACTTAAGCGCGCCGGTAGTGATGGGTGCACAGCGCTGGGCGCCGCGCACGGAAGGTTGAGAGTTTCGCCCTGGCTTATGCTCCCCCTCCTCCTTTGCTTCCCCGCGCTGCTCTCCAAACCTCGTTCCCTCCGCCCCCTCCCCCTGCGGGCCGCGGCCTGAGCTCGGGTCTCCGAGCCCCCTGCAGCCACCGCCGGATCGCTACCTCGCCCTCCCCCGCTCAGGCGCCGCGCGCTGTGCGATCCGCCCTAACATCTGTCCGTCCAACCATTGGCGCATCCATCAGTGTCAATGAGCTGCACATCGTAGCGACAGCCCGTCACGCGCAACACGGGCTATGCGGAGTGCATACTGCGACCGCGCTGCCTTGCACGGACACTCACACAGGGTTCTGGCCCGGCGTGGCACTGCCTAGAACCCTGATCTCTGCGGTGTTCTTTTAACCATACGCACCCCCTTTAATAGCAAGACCTCAAAACGGGACTAGTCTTGCAGGTCGTCCTAGGACTGGGACAGATGGAGAGGGACACTGTCAACCTGGCCCTTGCAATTCCAAGTTCTCTTTGCCCCTTTTCCGTGGACTGGGTGTGGCGTAGGAGAAAAGGAAGGGAGGCTTCCCAAATCAGCACCAAGCACAGTATGTACCTGAATGCAGGGGCTTAAATACGCTTCAGCTGGGAAGAATCTGGGGCAGATCTTAGCCAGAAGGTCTAAAGCTAAAACTTTGCCAGGCCCCACCTGGCTGCTGCCTGACCCGGACTGACAGTGAGGAGCCAGAGAGGGGGAAGGAAACGCGGATCCCAGGCAAAATCGGGGACTCGATTTGGGGAGAACTGATGTCCGCGTAGCAGCAAGTCTGTAATTCACATGTTATTTACAGAGGGAGAAAGGGCAGGGCCATATGTTTGAGAAGCCAGAGCTTTGCGGGTAGTTCCCGGCGCCATTCTCCAAGAATGCTGACCTCCGCTGTGGTTGCAAGTTCCCCTGCTTTTCTTGTTGCTTTCCCCACCCCTACTCCCCCACCCCACCGTCCAGAGGACAAATATCTTCATATATGTGCCTGATCAGTTTGGCCAGGCCAAAGGGTCTAATCTTGTCCTCCCCCTAAGAAGTTCAGGGGAAGGGCGCACGGAGGACCTACTGCTCAGACATCTGCGGGGTGGCGGTACCCGGCATTTTACCTGACTTTATTCCTACTACAAATATTTCTGTCCGGGTGTCTGGTGAGTTCTGCTCCCTCAAGACCCGACTACAGGAGCGGGTCAAAACCTGTGCTTGTCTTCGTTCCGCGATTCGCGAGTTAGGAGGGATACAGGAGCCGCTCTCCGGCGAGCGCCGGGAGCCAAGGTCTGCGCGGTTCGGGAGGAGGCCGGAGAGACGGCCGCAACGGCGCACACAGGGTCTCCTTCCTGCGGGAAGGAGGGACCGCACTCCAGGGTGTGCGGCCGGACCGTTTTCACGCTAGACTGGAGGGCGGAAAAGCCGGTGCCCAGCGGAGGAGCTAAAATTCTGCAGAAGGTAACACTGTAGAAATCTTTCTACCCCACTCTGAGGAGTTGCAGATACCTCTGGAAAGCAAGAGCAAGCTTCCGCTCCCTCGCAGGTACCTGGTTCACTTAACAGAGTGATGCATAACAGGTCATGCAAAAAAGTACCCCCCTCGGTCAGTTAGAGGCTCCCACTTTTGGGAGGTGCCGCTTCATGGGATTTTTTTAAATCTCTGAAAACAAAAGAAGGACAAGTGGGCTGAGGAGCAGTGGAGCCACACACCGAAATGCTCAATGGCCAACGCCCTTAGGAGAAACTGGGGGCTCCCACTGCAGCTAGGTGGCTCACCCCGCAGTGGGGTGGTCACGTTTGTGAGCCCAGAAAATTTCCAGGGGCCATGAAGACAATTCCTGAGCCCCAAGATTGCGACTTGGGCCCAGTGGTACCCTGCTTCTCCTCAGGGGTGGTGTGCTGAGCCCTGTTCAGCAAATCCTCCCAAGTGCCAGTTCTTCAGGTCAGGGGTTAGAAATGTGACTGCAACCTTTTGAGCTCTGAGAGCTGCAGGCCCTAGTTCCCCGGGGCCTACCTGCGTGGGTCTGCCCGGCCAGGGGGGAGCATTCCTGCACTTGGCCAACCGGAGTCCCACCCGGTCGAGTTCAAAAAAAAAAAAAAAAGTCAAACGCAGGCCTGGCTGGGAACAAGTGTGTGGTGGAGGGGCAGGGAGCTGGCCTGAAACAAGCCTCTCAAGAGCAAGGAAGTTGGAGGTGGGGAAGCAGCAGCCTGGTTAGCGCCGCCGCCGGAAGGCAGCTGAGGTTGTGTTCAAGGTGCAAATAAGGCCGGTGGGTGACAGTGCCCCTGAACGGAGGAAGGCCAAGGTTTGTCTTCATTTGGGATGGCCACGGAGGGATGGACACGCTACAGGAAAGAAGGTGTCCTTGAAGCTGCCAGTCCAGGGCGGAGAGCCAGGGTAGGCCAAGGTCCCAGGAACTTAGGGGCCTAAACCCAGGCCATGAAGAGGGCTTCTCTGTGCCCTTGGGGAAGAACAGGCTACTTGGAGGGCCAGGGCACACTGGGTGGAACCCGCAGGAAGCCTGCACCCCCCTATTTCGTGGTGTGAAGGCATCAGCCCCGGTGAAGGGCCTTTGGGGAGCCCACTGACTGCCCAGCAATGCCAAGAGAGGTGGAATCAAGTGCTCTCCCTACCTGTGCCCCCCTGGAGTGCTGGCCTCGGGGCTGCCCCCTTACACACACTTCCTCACACTACTGTCTGGGCTAGGCAAAGGAAGTCCCCCTGACGCAGAGAAGCTGCCGGCCTCCACCTGCACACTTCAACCAGGATCTGAGCCCAGGACCTCAGCGCCTGCCTAAGCGCTAGAGATTTGGACCCTGGGGCCAGGCCCTCGCCAGGCGATAAACTGTTTGCTAAAAGTGCATTTACACAGCAGGGAAGTTTGTTTCCCTTTTTCCAGTAGCTTTGTTTTAACGAACCAGATGTTTTGTCTGTAAATTCTCCCAAGAACTTTTACAGTTTTGACGTGAAATAAACCTTTGAAAATCGGAGCACTATATTAATGCCACTTCTGTGGGGCCTTGTGGGGGGCTGCATCAGGCGTGCCTGGGTGTGAGCTGGGGTGGATGGATATGAGGGGGGCAGATAAGCTTTGAAGAAAAGTAGGAGACAGCTGTCTCCCAAGGTCAAGAATTGGTGTTGGGGCATGAAGCACCTTCCCCCGCAGCACACACACAGGGGTACACATGCTCCCACCCCTTCCCCTCCTGGGCTTTACTACTCTGCAAATTTCTTGTAGCTGGGAGCAGAGTGGTCTGGTCCAGTTTTCCCAACTATGTGCACTGTCTCCCCACCATTCCCAGGAGGAACCACTGGACTCCAAGGCCTGTGGTCTTCCCTGGCCAGGCATGATGTCCCTGGTCTTTTGAGAGAGGGGCAGAGCAAGGGGGCCCCAGACAGACCCTGAACTGCCAGCATGACCTGACCTAGAGAATTCTGGATGGAAACTGACCTGGCCAAGCCACTTAGGAAGCGAGGGCCGGCAGGTCCCCCTCCTCAATGCCTCGCTTTTATGGACTCGAAATTTCCAGGCAGTTATAAATGTGTTAAAACAAAAAGAAAACTATATACCTAACAGGGAGGGAGGGAACACGGTTATCCGGGGGGATCAGGTTTTCCTACATACCCATCTCCTGGTTGGGTGATTCCTAGGGACCGCTTTCTCCAGTTTCCTAAGAGGGGCTGGGAATCACACACACCCCCTCCCTGCCCCAGCTTGCCTGTGCTCTCAATCTAGCATCTTCAGATTTGGAGGGTTCAGTGTGGACCTCACTCCCCTTTCTTCCATAATTATTTTTTGAGCTCAATCATCTACGGAACTTTCAAAAACTTTTTTTTTTTTTTTAGGAGACCTACGATTTAATAAAATAACTTTGTGTTTCGGTCTAAAGAGGACATATACACATTAAGTCTACTTCAGAGGGAGCAATTACTGACGAAATGCCCTTCGGTCCAATCTCACCCGCCTACTTTGACTTGCGCGGGGAATTTCCCGAATTACTCACTGCGGAGTGGCATGGTTTTTTCCCACTCTGGATGAAATGGATTTTTGGAAACCATCTGGGCAGAGCTTTAAAAAAAACAGAAACAAAACACTACCCTGGAGATGGGTGCAGCCGCGGTGGGGCTCACCTCTGGCTGGAAGGGAGCCGCACTTTGCTAGATGGGAAGCAGAAGTGTCCATCTCTTCCCGCCGATGCAAGAGCTGCCCCGCACGAGTCGTGTATCTAAATCAACGCGAGGGCAGCCCAACGCGAGGTTGTATTCGGGCTCCTATGCAAGAACCCTGGGAGGCGGTGGAGGAGGAGGTCTCAGATATCAAACCACCCGCTCTTCCCTCTTCGCAGACCAGACAGCCCAGCTTTGCATGCCTGGTGACCTCATTAACTAGCTGGAGAATTTGCAAGAGGAGGAAGAATCTCGTTTCCTTTGCTCTTTCCCTATATCGCTCTTCTTTTCTGTCACACACATTACGGTTTTGTGTTCCTCCCTGAATTTACAAACGGGAAACACCGAGGGTAATTCTCAGTAGGACAGGTACGAGAGAGGGGCATTGGGCTGGGTCTTCGTTCTTTCTCATTTTTTTATTTCTTGAAGCTTGGTGCATGTCTCCAGTATATCCAGCATAGGAGAGCTGGAGTTCTTTGGGATGAGGTTGTCGGGAGGGTCAGATTCTTTGTATGCAGGTAGTCTGACCTCAGAGGCTCTGACAGCTCCGAGATTTTCCTCCTCTGCAGAGAAGCTCTGAATTCTTCCTTCTGTCTTCCTCTTTCTGCCACTTCTCTTTCCCCCATCTCTTTCATCTTCTTTCTTCCTTCCTCCTCCTTTCTCCGGTTGTTTTTTGTGTTTCCTCTTCTATCAGTCCCTCCCCAACCCCCACAAGAATTCGCAAAAGTTCTCTATTTCGGGTCGACCAAGCGCTCACCCCAAAGAGGTCGAGTCCTCCTCTCTGTGGCAGGGGCGGCCACCCGAGGCACAATTGGCGAGGGAGCAAGGTAGTTTGTAGTCGCTGCAGCTTTTTAGGTGGGGGTGGGGGGAGGTCAGAAATAGGTTGACACTTGGTTTAAAATAAAAGAACATGTTAAGAAGTTTCAAAGCTGCCAATAAAACCCTTTAAGTGGCTTGTGATTCAGTGCCTGGAGTTACGACGATGGCATTGGTAAATGACTCCGATGCCCAAAGAAAAATATTACAAATGCCTCTGTCTCGGCCACCAATCGGGCGCCGCTCTCCCGCGCGGGCTGTGGCTCCTCTCCGGCGCGGAGGGCACCCGCATTTGCATGATAAATTGACCAGACTGGCGGCAGCCAATGAAATATTCAAATTAGGCCGGGGGGTTAGGGGTGGAGTCCCTGAGGCTCCCCCTGCAGCCCGCCGCGGGAGCTCGCAGTACCACCTCTCCATCAGCGCCCTCTAGAGGTGGGCTATGGGGGGGGGGCGGTCGCTCCAGCCCCAGGGATGATGAGTAGGGAGGGAGTTGGGACAGGGAGGGTTGCCGGTTCAGGGTGCTCTCAGGGCTGGCCTCCTGGACTAGGTGCGCTGTGGTGTCCGTGTAGGTCTTGCACTTGGTTGTGTTGGTGGATTGTAGAGGCAGGTGGTGACCCTTGAAGAAGGAGTTTAAGAAGAGCTCTAGCCCCTTCACCCCAACCCCCCTCTCCTAGGTTCTCCTAACCCAGCTAAAAAGTTAAAAGAGCTTGGATGCTCCATTGACATAGTTTCAAGACAAGACCCTTGCCCACCCAAGTCCTTGATACCTTCACCAAAGCCCTGCTATATTGAAATTCTGGAGCCAACAAGTTCAACTCGCCCTAAACAGAGAAATGTGTGCCCACGCAGGCCCCAAAGTCCAGGGCTCTGGACACTAGGACAAAGTTGGGGCACCGCAGAGCCTGTGCCCTGCCTGGGGCTGCAGACCTTAGCTAGGCTGTGGGAACCTGGCTCCTGGGAAAAGCAGGCCGTGTTAGTAGGCTGATGATAGTTCTCAGCAGGCAGAGCTCCTCCCCTGGGAAAACTTGTCCTGGAGAAAGTGCCCAGACCTCCAGGCCGGAGCTCCTTTGAATGTGCAAAGGCATGCCTGAAGGGAGGTGTGCACAGCTTGTAGATTCCCAGCTGGGAGGGGTGTGGAAATCAGTGTGAGTGTGCAAGTGCACATAGAAGGGATGCGCTTGACCTCTGGTTGTGCAGGAAAACAGGACTCCACAGGCACCAGGTAAGCTGGCCTCCTGGCCTGGCTCCTCCTTGTGGCTCCAGACTTAGCAAGGGGCTTTGCACAAACTACTGGGTTGCCTTCTGCCAAGGACCAAGGGATATCTTTTGTCCCCGGAGCCTCTCTCCCCTTTCCCCAACCCCATAGCCCATCCTTTGCCAAATACCGTGGGGCCTGACCACCCAACCCCTGCAGGCTTGTTTTTAAAATACAGAGTTTTTAGAAGTTCAGTTGTCTTTTCCTGGTATGGCCTGGTGAGAATGTTGTTCTTTTTCCATCTTAACAGGACTTAGACTAGGGTCCAAGCCAAAAACTGCTGGGTGGGGTGGGGGGGTGTGTGGGGAGGGTGCTTGATCTCCACCCTTCCTCCCAAACAAAAGATGGTCAAGCTGAAGGGAAGTCTGAGTTACTGCCCAAAGAGCCTTCTGGCTACCTCTCTTGGAGACACTCAGCTCAGGCAGTCATCTGTAGGGGGTGAGGGGCAAGGGAGATGATGGGGAGGTGGGGGCAGATTGTGTTATCAGAGCCTGGCCCCAGGCTGGCCAACTAACATTTGTAAATGCACATAGAAAAAAAATAGTAGCTACTGAATACAAATTTGAGAGACACCAGATTTTGGCTTTTGATCACCTTAAAGATGTTACAAACACTTTCAAAATATATTGCCCAAATAGGGGCATTGAATTGTAAAGAAGCCTTTTGCACCATTTAAGGTTTTTTAGGAATGTTTTCACTAAAGAGAAGGTGCTTGCTGGGAATGCACAGGAGAATAGCTGGTGATGGGTCAGGTTCAAGTATAAGAAGGGCCTCCCTGCTTGGGAAAGCATCCTCAGTCCCAGCCCCCTTGAGTGCCCAGGGATAAGGTTCCCACCATGAGAAAGCCTGTTGCCCCAAGGCAGTGAGGGGAGGCACAGGAAGGGAGCAGGCCCTCCTAGAGGTCTGGCTTACCTGGCAGGACAAGGAGGCCTCCCTTCTGAGCCCACAAACCCTCCTTACCCCTCCTCCGGCCTCACCTGTCGGCCAGAACAAATGAAACTTGAAAATGGGCCAGACTCATTCTCCAACAGTGAAATTTGTCAAGGAGTCACTCCCGTCTCAAATGTCCAGAAATGCAAGCTGCTCCCTCTTGAGGATGGCGCTATCTAGGGCATGTCGATGAGAGTCAAGAAGGTAGACAGTAAAGGTGAGAAAGTGGAGAGCTGGCTCTCCAGCCCAGCAGCTAGTCCTACCTAAAGCGGACGAGGCACAAGGAATGAGGGGGCAAAAGTTGGAAGAAATGAGGGAGAGAACTAGCTGGTGTCTCTTAGGAGAGAAATAGCAGTGGGCAGCATAGAAGAGTCAAACACACGGTGGTGGGTATGAGGTGGGTGTGCACATGTGCACTTGGCAGGTGAATGTGAATTCTGACCCTGTGATGCAGGGCTGGGGCTCATGACCCAGGCACATCCCTCCCCCCACCCCTCATTCAGCCTCATCTCCTTCACCTCTACATAGGGGCAGCTCTCTCCAGCTTAAGCACTGAGTAGGGACTAGGGGAGGAAAAATCCAATTAAAGTTGGAGATGCCCCTTGAAACCTTTGCCTCTTTGTGTACATACTGGGAGCTTTCAGGATCAGACAGGGATTTGAAGGAAGAATGGGGTTACTAGCGGTGTGTGCCCATGGGCAAGTCACAGTAGAACCCACTGCCCAAGTACTAGAGAGGCTCACCTGGTCTGATGCATGGGGGTGCTTCGGTGAAGAGCTCGCAGGAGGTATTTGGACGACAGATGGTGGCCCCTCCACCAGCCACTGTGCCAAGGGTAGCCCCAGGGTCAGACCTCTCTGAAGACAGGCTTATAAGTGGGGTGAGGTTGGATGCACCCCAGGATGCCAAGCAGGTGCTTGGACTGGGGCAAAAAGAAAGGAAGAGAGGAGTTGCTGGGAGGCAGAGTTGTGGCCAGGCCTCCTGACTTTCTGGAAAGAGTGAGCATTTGCAGGGCAAATAAGGCAGATTCCTCCAGGTTTTTCCGGGAGCTAATTAAAGGAAGGGGTATGGTGAAGAGCCTCACTGATATTTCTATTTTCCCTGTTAGTAGTGACTGGAATGGGCGCCATCCAGGTCAGATGGAAAATAGAAGCCTGGAAAATCTGACACTCTCATTGATTTGCTCTCTGCCATCGCTACTCGCGAGAGAAAGAAATGTGACTTCGAAATTGCAATTAGGAACCAGCCCGCTAAGGGTTCCTTGCGTGAGCTCCCGTGCTGTGCGGATCACAGGCCTGCCTCTTCTCATCTCCCGAGGAAGTAGGTTCATTCATAGTTTTCAATGAAACAGGCAATGCAAATATATCATGCTCCCTCCCCCCAATAGTGCTCATACCTGCCGGTCCCAGCACTTTCCTCTCCTTTTGGTCAGGTCTTTGAAAGCATGGCAATTTTCCCAATGTTTTAAAAGTATTAACTCCTTTTCAAACATTCTTTAACCTTTAATGTTTTGTAACTTGATGAAAAGGTCATTTTGTTCTGAAGATGCGGCCGTTCCATAATTGTTCAGCTATCAGAGTGAATTCCATCCAAATCCCGAATTCTTTAATGGGATCCAAACCACCACGCACATGCCTGTGCACACATACCCATACACTCACAACAGAACATAGATTGGTACTTTCCAATAGACGTCTATGTATATGCACATATATGTGTATATATTTAAATATTTGTGTCTGTGCACACACATATACTCACAGGGACTTGGAATAGGATTACTATATTCCCCCCTTCTCCAAGGGGAATATGTTCCAAGACCCCCAGTGGATGTCTGAAACTGAAAGGTAACAAACCCTGTATATCCTATGATTTTTCCTATACATGTACACTCATGATGAAGTTTAATTTGTCAATTAGGTATAGTAAGAGATTAATGGCAATAACTAATAATAAAATAGAACAATTCTAACAATGTACTGTCATACAAGTTATGTGAGTGTGGTCTCCCTCTCCCTCTCTCTCTCTCTCTCTCTCTCTCTCTCTCAAAGTGTCTGGTAGGGCTGCAGTCACCCTTCTTCTGGTGATGATGTATGATAAAATGCCCCCGTGATGAGATGAAGTGAGCTCAGTGATGTGGGCACTGTGACATAGCGTTAGCGACTAGGGGCCTCCTGTCCCTACATCAGCAGGATCATCTGCTTCTGGAACTGCGAGTAACTGAAAACCACAGAAAGCAGAGCCGTGGATAAGGGGGCTTCTGTAATATCCCTAGTATTTTCACAGAATGACTTCTCTGCAGGAAAATCTCTATAAAACTTACTTTTTTGGAAAGAGAAGGTGTGCTAAACATTCAATAGTAATCATTTGTTATGCACTGCACTTGTTACTGATTTCTTAAAAAAGGCTTAGTCAATTTCTAATTTAACAATTCATTGCTGTCCCTGCAATAAATGCCCCCGGAGGCCTAGAAGAATTGAGATGTTTTTCCATCTGTCTTCTTACGTGGTGTCAGCTTCTCAGTGGTCCTGGGCAGTAGCTCTTTCCTGCCTCTTCTCTCCTTCTAAGCTGATATATTCTTGGAAACAGACTTCTGAGCTTGTTAAATTTACATTTAAAATGGAGTTAATAGACTCAAATAAGACTGGAAAGTATTTTCTGCAAGGAAACTGCATGTGGTTTATGCCTGGACCCTATAGTGCGTATTTTCCTGACTCAAGAGGTATTGGGCGTGGCCTCCTGAACTTCTGGTTCTGATGGTTGAATTTCTAAGATGAAAGACCTCCAGGTAAATCAGAAGCCGTTGGATAGAACAGCTCACCTTAAGTCTGTGTAGACTGGCGTAAGGAACAGATCTGATCTAAAGTGTAATGAATCAGTAAGAGCACTCTGGAAGATTCATACTCATATTAAACTTAAGAGAGGGCATTAATACTTGACAAAGAATACAATGTTTCCTTAAAAGCAAATACTTCTAAAAGGCCTCTGGCTGGGGTAAATGGTACCGCAAAGCTGAGGACCATCTAGACAGTCTCTCTTTGGAACCACTCCTCCAGAATTCCTCACTCAGAATCACTCATTCCATAGTAATGGCACCAGACTAGTTTCTGGCATTTCTCTAGAATCTGAATTATTGTTATTATTATTTTACTTCTTACGTTTCTGTGCGTGAGATATGTTACAAATGTAGAAGCATGTGTAAATCATGTGTATGGTTTAGATAATATTATAAAACCAACAACTGGGTAACCACCACTCTATCACCAGAAGCCCCCGCAACACCTCACAATTAAAACCCCCTTTTCTGGAGGCCACTACCATGTTGACTTTTATAGTGATCACTTTATTGCCTTGCTTTGTGGTTTTAGCACTCAGGTGCACACCACTGTGTTTTTCAACTTTACACAGGTGAAATCATATTGAATGAATCATTTTGTGTCTTGTTTCTTTCACTCAGCATGATATCTGTGAGACTTAACTTGTGGATGCATGCAGTTGGTCATTTTCAAAGCTGTAGACCACGAATATAGTGCGATATAGTAGGGTTTTTTTTTTATTTTTCAAGTGTTTAGCTATTATGAAAAACGCCAGTGTGAACACACTTACTCATGTGTTGTGCACACGTGTGGAAGAGACCATCTGTGATACATATATGTGAGGTAGCCTTGCTCGGTCATCCGGGGTAGATCTAAAAGTCCCAACCGTTCTCCAAAGAGATGCTGTCGCTTTTCACTCCCAGAAGCTATTTTTAAGTCTTTCCATTGTTCTACCTCCTTGTCAGCCTATGATATTATTAGTTTTATTTTTCCCTCGTTTTTCAAGCTTCCTAATCTAGGGGTTGTGGTTGCTGTTTCCCTGTGTTTAGCTTGCGTTCCCATGAATGCTAAGGAGATTGAGCACTTTTTGGTATGTGTGTTGGTCACTTGGATTTCCTTTTCCTGAGGGCCCTGTCCAAGTCCTTTTCCTGTTTTCTGTTGGATGTATGTGCCCTGTTGTTCCACAGACGTTGTTTCAAGTTGTTTCGGAACTTGAAATTGTTCGAGGAGATCCCTAAGTGCACTTCCGAGGATGCTTTAGCCAGCAAGTGATACAGCCCCCGACTCACACTGGCTTAAGGGAATTGTCTAGTGGTGAATCCTGACTTGATTATACAAGCAGAAACCCGGTTTGCTCTGCCCTCTGATTGCTTAGGTCTGTGTTCTCAGCATCAGCTCATCCTCAGTGGTCTTGTGATTTCAAGAGAGCCTCAAATGGTGAGTAGAATGTCTTGCTTCCTAGTCCACATCCAACAGAAAAGAGAACCAGAAACTTTTCACTGACCCGTGTGATCTCCATCCTTCCCTTCAGTTTTCAGGGCCCCATTCTGTGGACCGGTCACAGTCACCAGGGAATGCCATGCCTTGATTGGGTTAATGAGCATCCCTTGTAGGAGAAAATGAAAAAGGTTGGGGGAAGGGTCAAACTCAAATGGCCAACACATTGGCCACCAAGACTGCAGGTTTCTAAAACTCATTTTTTTAATTTTCATAGAGTAATATTCGCTCTGTTGGTATACAGGTCTCTGAGGGTTCTTTTTGTTTGTTTGTTTGTTTATGTTAGTCACCATATAGTACATCATTAGTTTTTGATGTAGTGTTCCATGATTCATTATTTGCGTATGTATAACACCCAGTGCTCCACACAGAACATGCCCTCCTTAATACCCATCACCCGGCTACCCCATCCCTCCACCCCCCTCCCTTCTGAAACCTTCAGAGTCTTTCCTGGACTCCATAGTCTCTCATGGATCATCTCCCCCTCTGATTTGCCCCCCTTCAGTTTTCCCTTTATTCCCCTAATGTCTCTGAGTTTTGACAAATTTATAGAGTCATGGAACCACCACCACAACTAACATTTGGAATAGCTCCGTCAGCCCAAAACACGATCCTGCTGCTCTTTTGTAGTCCGAGGGTCCTCCTGCCCTTCACTCCTACATCCCCCACACCTGGAAGCACTGATCCGTTCTTCATCCCTATAGTTTTGCCTTTTCCAAAATGTGATATAAATGGAATTATACAGGATGTCACCTTTTGGGTCTGTCTTCTTTCACTTAATATAATGTATTTGAGATTGACCCGTGTGTGGAGCATATCCATCCATATTTTGTTTGGTGGTCCCACAGTTTGTTTATCCACACACAGCCAAAGGACAACTGGGTCATTTCTAGTTTTGGGGTGATAATGAATGAATAAAACTGCCAGAAACATGGGCACACAGGTTTGTGTGAACATAAGTGTCCATTTCTCCTGGGTCTCAACACCCAGAAGTGGGATCACCGGGTGCTGGGTCGTATGTTAAGAGTATGTTAAACTTTATAAGAAGCTGCCAACCTGTTTTCCAAAGTGGCTGTATCATTTTGCATCCCCACCAGCAAGGAATGAGAGTTCTCTCGCTTCTAAAGAGGTTTTAATGGGTGTGGAAGTGTTTCACAGAGAGAGAGGGCATTACACGGGGACCCAAAGTGGGGGGATTCAGAAGCGATACTTCGAAACTGTCAGCTCCTGTGGCCTCCTCGAGCATCCTGGTGCGTGCAAGACAGGACATTTCTATTTTCAGGGAATTTGCTTCTCTGAAGGGAGCCAGAGAAGCATCATTCTACCTATGTTACAAATGAGCACATAGCACGGCCTCTCTCTCTGTTGAGCCAGCCTGGCTTTCTCTAATACCATCAGGAGATGGCCTCAGGTTTTATTCCAAAACCCACAAAGCAAAATGAAGTATGGGCATTTGGAGCACTGTGATGCTGTGTGGCAAGAACTAGGCAAAGGAATCCATCCAAAAGCACAACTGGAATGTCAGAGGTGGCGGGGGACAGGAGAAACTTTCACTTCAGACGCAGGAACCTGTCACACATCCGTGTCCCCGGAAGTAGGGGACTCCACATCCCAGATGCAGGGCACGGTCCCCCCGAAGGGGGAGCTGGGACGGGCTTATCAATCAGGTCCCTGTGCACTCAGGAGCAGAGAGGAGCCTAACCTGCTGGTGCGCTGTGGCCATAGCCCCGCTTCGATCCCCCACACCCCCTCTTCTTTCATCTGAGTGCCCATTTCTGAGGCACCTTCACATTTCAAACGTCCTGAGAATATGTTTAATTAGAACTTGGCCATACAGCCTTTTAAAATAAAACAGAAGGGACCAGCTAATTATATCGCTCAGCGTTCTGTGGCAAACATATATTTTTTTAATAAAACACTTTCCTAACCAGAGTAATCCCTGGAGATGCAAATCCTCATTTATAAGAAGTTTCCCAAAGGGAGTTAAAGAGAAGATACCCATATAAAGAAAAGAGACAAAGAGAGTGGGGAAGTGTCTTCAAAGAGCTTTTAAAAGAGACACTCATTCTGAGGTTGAAGTAGAGCTATTTTAAAGATGCAAATTTTTATTTCAAATGTCTTATAATTCTTCCCTGTATTTTTGATAATTTATATCCCTTTCCCCCCTTTGGATTATTACCACAAATGCCCATGTTTCTCATTCTGGTATTTTTCATAAGTACGATATTTAAATAAGCAAATGATTTTCTCAAAATGCACTTTATCCCCTGCTGGTTCTCCCCTCCTCTCTCTCTCTGACTGACCCCCGACCCCTTGACCCCTCGTTCAGGTGTCCCAGTGCAGTGCAGAGCGTGGGGCGGGGGATGGTGTCCTTCCCCCACAGTCTCTGCAGCCCAGGAGGGGAGGGAAGGGCTTAGCCCCTCTAGCAGTAAGTCTCTGTAAGTGGTGGGCTGAGGGACGTCGGCACTCACAAGGCTGACAGCCCCAGTGGGTTACAGCAATAATAGTATAGTTACATGTATATAACATGTGCTCGGGGGTTACTCCGCGCCTGGCAACAGGCTAAGAAGCGTAGGTGTCTTATCCCACCGAACCCGCACAATACTGAAGTATAGGTGTTCTCACCCCATTTTGCAGATGGGGATGGTGAGACCAGGAGAGGTGAGGAACGTGCTAAGGACCTCATGGCCATTTGAAGGGGTAGAGGGTATTGCTTGAACTTGAACTCAGGTCTGTGGGCCCCAGAGCTCAGCCTCTCCCCTCCACACACAAGGCTCAGGGACACCGCACCTCCTACTATGTACTTTGTGCCTCTGTTCTCGGTACACTGTGCGGCTCGGGCCCTGCATTTCCAACAGAGTCCTGTGTCAGTTCAGGGTCCTGGCAGAAGAAACAGGGTGCACTCAAATTAGGATTATCCAGAAGGATCTCCCAAAGAGGCTGTTGGCAAAAGTGAAGGGAAAGGTGAGCAAAGCACAAGAGAAGAGTCACAGAACTGGTGTAACCCCAGGCCTGCAGGGCAGGGGTTCGCATTTGGAGGCTGGAGGCCAGAAGGAGTGTGGCCAGGGGCATCTTTAGAGCCATGACCTTCGGAAGACCTACAGGGAGGTGACCAGGGATGGCACCCTTGGACTGCCCTGTCTCCTCATCCATTTTCCCAGCAGGACTGCCCTTTGGATAAACCCATCAGAAGGTAGTTGGCAAAGGTCATGCAGCCACCCAGGCTGGCCTCCCGGGCACAGCACAGGGGAATCAGCCCAGTGCCGAGCGCTCCTGCAGAGCACCCACCGGCTCCGGCTCTGTGCTCGGATGGAGGACAGGGAGGCAGCTGTGGCCCTCCAGGTGGGATCTTAGGAGGAGGCCTTGACTTGGCTGAGAGGCTAAATGACCCACCAGGTTCAAGGTCCAGAGGATGCACTTTCACAGAGAAGGCTTGGCATTTGCCTTGTGACCGTGTGTGCCTCGAAGGGCCCTTTTGCCTCGAGACACGATAGGTATAATTCTCTTTTATCAAAAGCTTATTAAATAAAATTTAGTTGGAAAAATGGAAAGAAGAAGAGAGAAGTCATTTATCATCTCATTCTCCAAAGACAACAACCGTTAATGGTTGGGTAGACCCCCTCCACTTGCTTTCCTCTAAGCTTTTCCTCCCGACTTACAGTAATATTGCTTAAGCAGTTTTGATTTATGTAGTTTTGATTGAGCGTTGTCACGGCCCTTTGCCATGTTATATTCAAATTTGGGGTAAACAGAGTTTTTGGTGGCTGTGTAATATTCCCTTTGTATGGATGTAACAGAGTTCAGAATACCATTCTTCTACCATTTAGCTGTTTTCTATTTGGGCTCTTTTCTATTTTTCATTCGTATTATATACTGCTATAATTAAGAACTTTGTGTATTAAGAATTTTTTTCACATTTCAGAGTATTTTTTCAGGATGGCATCCCCAAAATAAAATTACCAAATCTAAGGTAGAAACCTCTGTTTAGGCGGTGAAGTACCTAACACAATACTATCTGCAGAATAGAACTCCTTCAGCCAGTTTGGTGACGAGCCCTCAGGTGAAGCTCTTGACCAGTGAATTACTCCAAGGACTTTTGTCTAGAACAGCGCTAGAATACAGAGCGGGCCAGACAGGCAATGCTTAATTTTGTTGTAGCCACATTTTAAAAAAGCAAAAGAAAGTGGTGAAATTACTTTTAATAATACATTTTATTTAACCAATTATGTCGAAAAATTATTATTTCAGCACCGGAATCAATATAAACATCATTAATATTATATTTTACATTTTTTTCACATAAACCTTTGAAATCTGGTGTGTATTTTACACGTATGGCACATTGCAGTTCAGACCAGTCACATTTCAAGCCCACGGTAGCCTCACAGGGTAGCGAAGAGATACCTGTTTAGAACAGTGCGGGTCTAGAGCAAGAAATCTACCAGAAATATTTGCCAGTGTTGGCATCTTCACCTTAGGCCCAAATCCAGCAATCTCTTACTGCCTCCCTCAACCCCCTTCCTGGACTTTGGGATGAGGGTAGATCAGGTGGCCAGGTGTAATATCACTTCCACACCTGGGCATTTGTACCTGTTGTCCTCATTCCTGCCTTGATGATAACAAATCACAGCATCCCCTGTGTCCCAGCTTGTTTTGGACTGATTGACTCAGAAATATTCATTGAGCACTCCGTAGGTATTAACCCTGTGCCCATCCCTAGGGACACAGGTGAGCAAACAGACTTTTTTTGTGAATTCATTACAGAACTTATCAGTGTTCTTAGGGTCTGGTGGGGAGACCGACTTTAATCAAATAATGCAATTACATTATTGTGCAATCAAATTGCACAAGTATGTGATTTCAAACTCTGGTAAGTGCTATGAAGGAAATATACGTTTAAAAAATGCTAACCTGTGGGTCATGGCTTGATTGGCCTGTCCCTAGGGGTGTTTAATAGAGGTTGTCCAGTCCCTGGCCAGGCTGTCTTGGTGAACATTGATTTGACAGATGAGAGTTCAGCGGGAGGATCTCAAGGTCCTTTCTGGTCCCAAGCATCCCAAAGCCACATTTGGAAACTTTCTGGGACGGATAGCAGCACACCAGTCCTTAAGTCAGTGACCCAGCTCATCTGCTGTGTTTATCCTCTCCAAAAACACTTGAGGCTAGCTGGAACACCAACATTACTGAGAAGCAGGAAGCTGTTCATTCATTCGTTCTTTCATTCATGCATGCATCAATTCTTACCGAGTAATCGGGGGGAGGGGGCTGCTGGGGGGGATGTCAGGTACTGCTTTGGACATTCAGAAGAGCAAGGCCAGCATTCTCTCTGGCCACACTGTGCTGCCAACTGGACACACTTTCCCAGAGAAGATAACAATTTAAAAAAAGAGGAAAAATCAATGCTAATAGAACTCCTTTTCTGGTTCCTAAAATGACATTGTCCACAGTCGCCGGGGCTTTGAGCCGGGGGCTGCACCGGGAAGTGTGAGCCGGTGGATGGATGCAATCTCGTGAGCTCTTCAAACCTGGCCAAATCAATAAATGAGAGGCAGAGATGAAGGCTGCTGGGTGGAGGGAGGCTGGGTTCAAGGGGCAAAGTGTACCATTCCTCTTCTACCCCCTGAAACGGGATGGGGATCCTCCCTTCAGCCCGAAGTCCCCAGGGGCAGGGTAATTTCAGCTGCACTTGATGTAACCTATACATCACTGTCTTCTTGACCAGCTCTCAAATTAAACTCTGATGTATAAAGTTAAACAAAAATGAGATAAAAATTGGCAGAGGTTGAAGAGGGTCAAAGTAGTCAAAACACAAGGTTGACTATTGCTCCTTTTGATTTATGTTATTCTATACGCTTAGAAAAAAATAAAATTATAAGTCTCCCTGAGACGTTCTCATTGAGAATGAGGCATTACTAATTTATTTTCAATAGACTCCCAGTTTTCCTCGCTGGGAGGAGTGCTGTAGGTATTGTTTTCAGGGGAAGATGCCACGATTCAACCTCAAAAGGGCTCTGATGATGGGGAAGCTTCTTGCAAAAATTAGAGTCCTTTAATGGCAGCCTAATGGCGACAGACTGCGGGGTATGATGGCCTCATCTTCTTGTCTAATCCTAAGGAGTGAAACACACAGAATAGATCACCCCTATGGCAGCGGAGGGAGCCCTATGGAGACCTCGTGTCTGAAATAAACAACAGCCTGCCTCCTAGGTGCCGGGACTCTGAAGCCAACAGGACGGAGGCCTCTCTTACTTGCCTTCAGCGACAGAGAAAATCAGCAAGCACAATGACTAAAAATAAAGTCTGTTTATGGGTAGACTGAGTTGCTGTGGAGAAAATGAAGTAGATGGGGGCCCGGGGGCTGGGGATATAGAAAGCCAGTAGCAGGTGTAAATGAGGGAAGTGACACAATCGGATTTACATTCTTAAAAGTTCACAAAGGCAGCAGTGCAGAGAATTAACTTCAGGGTCAACGGCGAGATCAGGAGGTTGTGAGTAGGCAATGACAATTGTCCAGGCGACACGGGGTGGTGGCTTGGGCCATGGTGCGGGGGTGGGGGTGGCCGTGGTATGGGGTGAAGAGCCACGGTCTATCCTGAAGGCAGGGCATCTGAGAAGGATCCCTGTCTTCTACTCCAGGGCCCCTTCTGCAAACAGAGCACCACCTGCAGTCATATCCTGACAGGGATGCATCCGAATCCTGAGCCAGCTACTTCTCTGGAGCAAATAAAGATGGGGTGCAGGCAGGGGTGGCGAGACAGCAGCAGCGGAAAGCAGGGGTCCTGACGGAGAGGGGGTACCTGGTCCAGGTGTGTGTGTGTGTGAGCTTTTATACACTTTATCGCCTTCAGCCTTGTTTTTCCCAGTAAATGGGGAAAGTTCACTTGCAGCTCACTAATTTCTGTTCTTTGCTTAAGCTCCTCTGGTCTGGCTTTTGTCTCTGCGGCTCTACTAAAACTACTCTTCAAGGCCATTGTTGCCATGCCCCCCCCCCCCCCCCCCCGCCCCAGCTGCTCCAGGACAGAACAACCAGACATGCGATCCTTGTGACATAGCAGCATCTCGGTAGGTGCTTGACGCTCACCCACCCGGCACCATGAGATGGATTTCCGCACAGATCGCCACCCCTGTGGGCGGAGGCCAGGATGATGTTTATGTGGATGGAAAGAGCAACCTCCGATGTGTTTTCTGAGGCAACCACAGCCGCTTCAGAGCCCACCTCCTCTGAGAGGTTTGACAGGTACAGGTGTTGGGGGGTCCTGGGTAGAGCTCAGGTAGAGCTGGCCAGGTTCCTCTATCCACAGAGATGTGTGAGGGTGGCCAAGCCCCAGGCAACCTCAGGCCAAGCTCACCGAATCCTCGTGGAACATCTTCTTTTTTTTTTTTTAAGATTTTATTTATTTATTTGAGAGAGAGAGAATGAGAGATAGAAAGCACAAGAGGGAAAAGGGTCAGAGGGAGAAGCAGACTCCCCGCTGAGCAGGGAGCCCGAGGCGGGACTCGATCCCGGGACTCCAGGATCATGACCTGAGCCGAAGGCAGTCGCTTAACCAACTGAGCCACCCAGGCGCCCTCGTGGAACATCTTCTGAAGGTCCCTCTCTGTGCTGGGCTCTGGAAGGAGTCAGGGGACCGGGGGACAGAGGCGCTGATGGACCAAAGTCATCCCCTTCTTGGGGACACAGGAGACAATACCTCTTGTTCTCACTTGCAATTCGGTGTGACTGTTTAACTACATTTTGTCAAATGGAATATGGGCATTAAGTGCCTACCCATAAAAAGCATCCTGGGAGCCCTTCATGCTTAGCTAGCCCTAAGCTAGCTTAGTAGCCCTTCTACTAGCTGGATGCAGATAGTGATGAGGAACCAGGGTAAGATAAAGTAGAGGCACAAACTAGAGGGAGTCTGGGTCCCTGGAGGACCATATGGATGGACACACCCCTCTGAAGACTGCCATGTGAGCAAGAAATAAACATCTGCTGTGTTGAACCTTTGCATGTTGGTTCTGTTTGTTACACAGCTTAGCTTACCCTATGTAATCCAATTCCTGCTCTCAGGGAGTTTGCAAGCAAATGAGAAGACAAGCCTCAGTCACACGATACTGGAACATAGTAGGTGGCTTTCAAGAGGAGATGGGTTTGGGCTTTAGGTTCTGAAGTCATGGACTGCAGGCCTCCTGGGCGGGCCACTTTCCCATCGAAGCCCTTTTCTGGAAAAATGGAGAAGAGTCAGATGGTCGGGAAGGCACTTCTGACAGGAGAACATCCCAGTCAAGGGCTCACAGACAGGGCTTGAAGCAAACAGAGGTGAGATGAATCATGTTGATTCTCCATAGGGAAGCAAAGATGGTCCCTGAGTACCTACTAACCTTGGCTGTCACGGAATGGGGTGATGATCAGAACTCTCTAGTTCCCTCTCTCTGACCTGACACACCTCTGAAGTTTCCAAAGAAGGGGAGCTCTCATCTCGGCACCCCTTGTCCAGGCAGGCTATTTGTTGTCCAGGTGTTAGGAGAGAAGTCCTCCCAGATCTGGATGCTTGATGAGAAGAGCACCTTTGTCCAGCTCTCTCCAGAGGCTCGTGAAAACGGGTTTCATTCCATTTCTGAAGAGAGGATCCTGGCTTTCAAGGGCCAGTGGAGATTCAGCTCTGGTCTTCAGAGACCCAGTTCCCAGCTAGGTTGGGCAAGTTCAGCTTGGGTCTGTCTGTTCCCAACCGGTCCAGAAGCAGAGCACCTTACAACCGAGGACACTGAGTCCAAGGGGCAAAGGCCCTGCCCATCAAACTGGACCCCCGGGGCTGCCAGAGCCTCAGGGGTGTTCACAGTCTTTGCCCCCCTTGTTGGGAAAGAAAGACCCTTAGGCCGCTGGTTCTCTTGCTGCTGACACTCCCCCCCAACACACACACTCCCTAACTGCGCCCAGTGAATGGTGCTGTTCTGGGTACCCCCACAGATGCACAGCACGGCGCTGGTGTGTACGGACTTGGGTTCTAGTCCTCTTTTTACTAGTGGTGTGACCTTGGCCTTCCTACTCCCCTCTCCTCACCCGCCCACCCCGTTCTTTCACAACAGTTACATCACACGTTTGCATTCAATGAGCACTCATTGTTCATTATGTCGGTATTGTTCACTGTTGAGTTGTATCCTAGGGTGGGCTGGTGGTTTCCATTCTCGCCTTGTCTTTCCTGGAGCCAAACTTGATTTTCTTGGTGCAGGTGATTAAGGCTGCCCATACCTGCAGCCTCTCGGTACCATTTCCCCAGGAGGTCAAATGTCTCGGGTCCCCTGCTGTAGCAATTCCGTCTTGCCCCTGGACGCATCCCCTCTGCAGCCCCCTGATGTCCAGCCCGGCTCCTTACTCGGGTGACCACACAGGTGGCATCTGGGACTTTCCTTCACCACCGACCTGGGGATTTCCTCCACTTCTTTCAGCCACTGGATCCGCTGCTTCCTGGAGCTTAGGTCTTTTCTGTTCCTTTAATCCCTCCTTTTGTTGGTGCACCAGCCCCAGCAGGGGTTCTGATACTGTAGTTACTGAGTCTGAGTTCAGCTAGCAGGACAAAGTTTCTGTTGCCTTCTCTTCTAAGTACTCTTCCCCCAGACAAACAAACAACAACAAAAATAACAGCAAATAAATGAAAGAAGAAGAAAGCCAAAGAAACACACAAGCTCCCTTTTTTGACAAAATGAGTAATGAGCAGAAATGAGTAAGCCAGGATGGTAAAGGATGAGCAGGGAGAGAGAGAGATCTTATTCTGCTATGTGTCTGTGGCCAGAACCCCAAAGTAGATCAGAAGACACCACAAATATGGGGTGAAGTCTCCACAGGGAGTAGTTGGGGCCCCCAGATCCCCACTCATGAGCTTGTGACCACCTCCTTGTCCTTTTGGAAGATGGGAAGATTCACAACATGCATAGATCATCAAAACAGACCCAGCTGACAGGTCTGCGAATGCAACCCAAATTTGGGGGGTTGGGGGGAAGTCTGTCATTCAAACCCCAGCTCCTTCTCCTTTCGGGCTCACAGAGCAGAGGCAGGCCGGGAAGCCACTTTTTCTTTATGCTGTATGATTTCTGTGAATTTTAACACGTGTGTAGATTTATGTGACTACCACCACCATCAGGACATAGAACAGTTCCATTCCCTGCCTCACCAAAATGCCCTCTTGTTTCCTCTTTATAGACAAACCCTCCCTCCACCAACAACCCCTGGGGACCACTGACCTGTTCTCCATCACTATATTGTGTCTCTCGCAGAATGCCATACACGTGGAATCATGTAGCATGTGACCTTTTGAGACTAACATCTTTCACTTGGCCCAATACCTTTGAGATTCATCCCAATTTTTGTATGTACTGGTATTTACTTCTCTGTTGCTGAGTGGTGTTCCACTGTATGGATGTATCCACAGCGTATGTATCCATTCTTCCTTTGAAGCCCATTTGGGTTGTTTCCAGTTTGGGCAATTATGAAAAACACTGTCACAAACATTAGTATACAGTTGTGTGTGTGTGAGTGTGTGTGTGTGTGTGTGTGTGTGTGTGTGTGTGTAGAGATAGATTTTTATTTCACTTGCGTAAGCACCTAAGCATGGAAGTGTTGGGTCTTCTGATAAGTGTATGTTTGACCTCATAGGAAACTACCTAACCCTTTTCTGGGGGACTGTACCATTTCTCGCTCCCACCAGCAATGTAGGAAAGTTCTCATTGCTAGACCTTGCCAGAACTTGGTATGGATAGTATTTTTTTTTTTGCATTAGTCGTTTTATTATGTACACGGTGTTATCTCACCATGGCTTTTTGCCCTATTTTTTTAATGGCTAATTATGTTGGACATCATTCATGTGCCTATTTTCCATCCTTATATCCTTTGGTCAAGTATCTCTTGAAGTCTTTTTGCCCATTTTTTAATTGTTCTGATACTACTGAGTTTTCAGAGTGCTTTATATATTAAAGATGCAAATTCTTTGTTGTATTGAGCAGGTGATTTGCAAATATTTTCCCTTTTAATTCCCTTCATTGCCTTTCATAGAGCAAACATTTTAAATTGTGCTGATGGAGACTATCTTTAAACTCATTCCCATCCCCATCAATATGCACTTATTGAGCACCTATCGTATACAGATCCCTGTTAGGCATTGAGCTTTAGAAGACCAGTGGCACTTGGACCTTAAAGAATCATCTGATGAGCTCGCTGACTTTCCTGCAGGGAAGACAGTGTCTGGCCTAGACCCAGAGCCCTGGGAGGGGTTGGGGACTTCCTCAGATTTTGAGTCACCAACTCTTCTCAGTTCCAAACCTGTCCCGGAGAATGACACCCAGGCATCCCTGTCTCACCCACCCTCACAGAAGCCAGTTCCTCCACCCAAGCAAGCACTGGCCTCCCACTTCCCCACCTCAATCAGCCTTGCTCGTCCTTCAAGGACCACGTGGATAATCCACCAGGCCTGAAGGCTTCTCTGATCTAAAACTTGTGTTGCTTTGTCTGTTGCCTTCTTTGATGGCATCACCTTTTCTGCCACCCGGTTGAGTTTTAAGACTTAAATCTCCTATATGAAGCATATAGATACGCCCAGCACAGAGCCTATTAGAAAATACAGTGTCCATGTGAGTTCCTGCAAAAGTAGACATGTCCCCACACCCTGAGAGCCCATGCACTTGAGGCTCTCCCCCATCCTTCCTTAGAAGCCAGGACCCAACAGAGGGTTCGGCAAGGTGCTTGCCATGAGAACAACCCAGTCCGTGTGTACCACCCTCAGGCAACATCTCAGTACTGTTGCAGAACCTTCTGAAGACAGCATCCTCCTCCAAAGGATAGCCACTAAGGATGGGATGGCAGGTACCTTGGCAAACCAGTAGAAGGAACAGTTTCTGAGTAGGGAGCTTTTGGTTGCTCCAATGTCCTACCGCAGAATCATAGGCCAGCCTCAGCTGCTATTCAGCGGAGTGCCCTAGGCTTCCTTTTCTAGAACAAGGCCAAACCGAAAGCAATCTGAGTTCTGGAGTCGGGTTTAGCAGGCCCCATTCCCACATGTCTGTTCCTAACGGGCAACAGCTGCGGCTGTGGTTTCTCCTAGGCAAGTGATTCATGTCTTTGCTCAGAAACGATAAGCAGAACAAATGTTTACTTAGACGGATAACAGAGGGACAGTTGGAAAACAGGAGACTGGCAACTGGAAATATTTTGCTGCTATTTGATCCATGACAAGTAGTTGGAATTAGTCATATGGTGCAAACTGGCCAGGCCTCTGGGCCGGAGGCAGAGTGGGGGGCACACAGATTGCCTCCCAGGAAAGGCAGTGTTAGTGGTAACATGGATCATGGGGAAGAAGACCAGAAAGTTTGCTCAGAGCATGTCAGAGTGACTCCTACCTCCCCGAGCGGCTTCCCTCATCAGCTGCCTTATTTGCTGCCTGATCCAATTCTCTTGCCGGGAGGAGCCAGAAAGAAGAGCAGAGAGAGGGAAAACTCTACACACACACACACACACACACACACACACACACACACACACACACACACACACACACACACACACACACACACGGCTGGAGCCTCTAAAATCCGTGAGAAGTGTTTTACACATTCAGAAATTAAAGAAAACATTTAATTTTCTGTGTGCACACAGGGGGGAAAAGCTTAAAAAAATCCAAACACCCACAATAATAAATTTTAATCTTTGGGACAGTCGTATACGCCCTGATTCATTGAAGAAAGAAACATGTACCTTAAAAGTGGAAACCTGAAAATGGGGCCATGGATAGGATTGTCAGTCTAATTATGTTTACATAACTTGAGGCTTGTATCCTCTGTGATGCCCTTACCAGTACGTCCTACTACAGTCGTCCTCGGATGCATTATTTAGTACATAGATCATAAATATTTCTATAAAAAGGGAGAAAAGGCAGATATGTAATTCAATTTTTTGGTCAAAAAGAGAGAAATGCTGTTTTGTGAAAAACTTCTGAGCAGGCCATGCTTTGCAAACACTTGGGAGAAAAAGCACAGGGTAAAGCCCCAAACGGACTCCCTTCTCATCTGAGGTCAGAATCTCTGACGTTCGAGACGGCAAGTGTGAGAGACTAATTACAGTCCCAAGGGGTGGGGGGGTGTACCTTGTCAGAACTGCCAACACTGTGCAGAGCAGGCGACAGGGCTGGTTTTGGGGTTTTTGTTTTTGCTTGGTTTTTTAGATGTATTTATTTCTTTGAAAGAGAGAGAGAGAGAGTCCTCGGGAGCAGGGGGGAGGGGGAGGGGAAGCAGACTCCCCGCTGAACATGGAGCCCAGTGCAGGGCTTATCCCACAGCCCCCAGATCATGACCCGAGTGAAAACTGGGAACTGGACGCTCCACTGAGGGAGCCACCCAGCCCCAGGACAGGGCTGTTTTAACAGCAAACATGAGCATGGAGGATGGAAAACTCAACTCTGCCTTCACAGGTGGATTTTTCTAAGCATGTTACAAAAAGTGTGCAGATGGGAGGATGTGCTCCCTTCTCCTTGTCCTCTAGCACTTCTGGGGGGAGGCTCCCTGTTGGTGCTGAAGCAGCGGGCTGGGGGACGTGGGTGGAACCGAGAGCCTACCCATGGGTGTCTTGCATACTGGACTCAGACAGATGTGGTTTTGATGGCTCGGCTCTTTTTCCTCCTTCTTCCACTGGTTTGCCTCGAAGGGAAGCACTTCTCCCATATTCTCTGTTCATGACATTTGGGTGGGGTGATAAAGTACCTCCCTCTCCCCCTCCACTGGCCCCCACTTCCAGGAAGAAAAGCCTTGGTCCAGCCCGAATCAGCAAGCAGCATCCTCCGGCCAGGCCCCTGAGGCTGGAGCCGGGAAGATTCCCTGCCCAGTCTGGGCCGCAGAGAGTAGGGTGCAGGACTTGCACCTGAACCTCCGGGGAAGAGGATTCGCTTTCCAGTCGTGGCGGCGGATAGGAAGGTGTGGTCCTGGGGTCGCTGATGGGCGTGTGCTGGCCCCTAGTCCAGCCATGCTGTGAACGAGTCTTTGCGACATAGTTTAAGCCTCTGGCTAGACCTCCATTAGACCTCTGACTGGCACCATGGCTCGCCAGTTCGATGCTCCCGTTTGTCTTGCACGAGATCGTGCTTGCAGGTGTGAGAGCCGTCACATGTACTATCTTGGCCTAAGGCAGGGCAGGAGGACAAGCAGGCCATTGATGGCAGGATTCAGGTCTGGCTCACTCAGGCCTCCCGAGGGGATCCCCAGGCTCTCAGAGCAGAGGCCCCTCCAGGACCTGCTCCAGAGGTGGGTGCCAGTGTGACTTCCCTGGCTCCCACCATTGCAGGTCCTGGCCCTGAGGCACATAGTTTGCCCACTTGGACCAGAAGTTGTCCATCAGAGCCCTCTGTTCTCTGGAGCTCTCTGCTCTCTGGAGCTGCCCTCCAGCCGTACCCCGAGCCCCACTCTGTCTGCATGAGGCAGCCTGAACGACAGAAGGCAGACTCCTGTCTCTCCAGCTCATGCCCCCAGCCCCTTCTGCTGGGCTGCCAGCCAGTGGGGCCACAGAGGTCTCAGGCCCGAGTCCTCTGAACACGCCTCCTCAGAACTGGCACAGCTCAACTGGCCTGTCTGGGTGGGGGGGGAAGCATTTGCTCATTCATTCATTCATTCATTATATCGGATATTGGTTGTTAAACAGCACATGGGACATTTCCTGAGTGGGCAGCACTCCACTGGCCTCATACCTGCTCACAATTAACTGACCGTTTGTGACCCTCTGTGGTTCATGAGTCCCTTGATGAGCACTGTGTTCTGAGCCTCTGAGCCTCTGGTGTTTGTGTATACACACACACACACACACACACACACACACACACACATACAGTGGGCTCGTAGCAAATAAATGAATGTATCTGTCTCAGTTCTTATATGCAGTGTACTCTCCTGTCATTCCTGCCAAACCTTACCCTTCCTGCCCTCAGATATGTGGCCACGACTCACACGCTCCTAGAAGCCAGTCCCAAATGACCTAAAAAATAAAAGGTGGGAGGAACGGGTCATGAATTATCCAGAACAGGCACAGCATCCAGTTTGCACCCAATTTTTTATTAGTAAATATTTTGTAACAAAACTGGGAGTTTATTATGTATCTTATCAATTCATTATAATTACTAATTTATGTTATTCTTAATTGTTATCAGTTATCATGCATCTTGCTAAACAATGCCAAGAATGCTTTTGTATCATTATTCTCAGAAAGTATCCTTTTTCTGGTTGCATAGTATTCCACTATTTGGCTCTCTTGCCATTCATTTAAGCAGTCCCCCAGCAGTGGAAATTTAAGGTGTTTTCATTATTTTGCAAAAAAAAAAAAGTAGATACGAGAGAGAACATTCTTATATATAAGTTTTTGTGAGTCTTTCTGATTATGTTCTTAGGAAAATCTCAAGAACTTTGTTGGACCATTTGGGTAAAAGACTTTCTCTTGCTCAGATTGCTTGACTGATAGGATGTTAGCCTGGAGTGGTTGGGGGTCATCTCTGCTGATTTCTAGAGAAGGATGCCAGTGGGAAAGCAGAAAGGGGAGGAGCGATGGCTTTCTGATAATGTCACCGAACACCTGGATCCAGCTATACCTGAATGTGCAGTACCTTTGTCTACCAATACATTTCATCTAATTTAATTTGAGTGGGGTACCTTTCACTTGCCACCGAACCTGTGTCAAACAAGGGATGAAGTGTACTGTCCCAGGGCTGGAAGAGGATGGGGGCTCTGCACCCCCTGCTTGATTCTCTTCTACAACCACAGCTGGCCATCAAGCCTCTGATTAGCATCCTTCTAAGGTACCTTGAGACTCACTACCTTTGAAGTCAGTGTATTTCTTTGCTGAAAACTCTGAGTGTTGGAAAGCTCCTTTTCATATTAGCTAAAACATATTTCCCTGTACCATTTCTCTGCCAATGAAGGTCTGAGAATGCAAGCATTCATATTGAGGATGGTCAGCGCTAGTGACTCACTCCATACCACCAATAACGGGTGAAGTTAACCTACAGTCACAGTGTGCAGTGTCGCCCCTGTGTACCACCAGAACTAGCACACAGAGCCTCACGTTAATTCTTGAAGCAACGTCGGCTCCCTTCGAGGCCTCAGTTTCCCTTCCTTTGGAGTGGGCTGTGAGGGAGAGCTTATTCAGCATGAAACTGTCTTATCTACAGTTTAGCAAATGTCTGTGGAGTCTTTAAAACAGTTTCTATCATAATAAAAATATTTTAACTTATAACCTCAGGAAGAGATAGGCATGGGAGTCTTTATAAAGCACAGAAATCCAGATGAGCATAATTTGAAGGTAATTTGAATCGTAATGAGTATTTTTAAAGTAAACAGGCAGAAGGAAAAACTTGCTGGGTTCCGATGTAGAACACACACCCAAATATGTCTTTGGATGGAAATATCCATGTCATGGGAATCCAAGATGGTGCAGACGTTCATGGCAGCGATGAGAGACAGGGGGCATTTGCTATGGCTGGAGGTTGGAGGTTTCAGCTGGAAAAGAAAGGCAATCATTGTGCCAGATGGTCTGTAGTCCCTGAAGGTCTAGCCCTTAAATGGAAGTGAGGGACAAGAAGTGACTGGTTCTTAGAAAGCCTTGCAGAACGATGGGCCGGGAAGGTTCTCAGGGACAAGATGGTTCAGGTATCCCCAGGTAAGCACCAGGTGTCTGCTACTCTTCTCCACCTGACATCCGCACCTGGATTTACCAGTGCATCTGTTCCATTTTCCCCATCCTTCATACTCACACACATTTATTTGGAAGGAACTTTGATATCAGTACCATGGATGTAAGACCATGATCGCTTGCCTAGATAGAATGAAAGGGGAACAAGACGACATTGTTAAATGCTAGCTAGAAACTTTTGCTTACCTAGAGTTCTGAACCTTATGTCTATTCCCTTGTCGAAAAAGATGAACAAACTCTGAGAACGATGTCAAAGGTGTCTTTGGCCTTGATGTAAGCAGAGGGACAGAAAGAGAATTCAAGCCTGGGCACGTTTCTCAACATGGTGTCAACTGTTATCTAACAGGCTGTCCGTGCACTGCCTTAAACCCTTACAACTACCCCCAGTGCTGAGTGCCCAGGTTGATGGAGTCCCATCTCCTCATTTCACAATGGTAATGCTAAGGACCCCGGAAGGGGAAGGAGCCCTTTTGACTTCCGGTTTCATGCTTTTCCTTTGTTTACCATCGTGACTTCTGCCGTGCACCCCACCTGCTCTCACTCAGATGTCGAGGGATTGCTGCAGGTCCAGGGTAAATCAGGGCAGATGTGCGACCCTCCAGGAAGAAGAGGCAGAATGAGGGTGGTCTCTGGGCAGAGGACATGCCCCGTCTCAGAGACAAGAACACTCAGCTAAAAGCACATGTTTTCTGGCCCCGAGTTTGGCCTCTAGAGTGGCAGTTGCTTCGACCCAAGCAAATGCCCAAAATCCATAATTTTGAGAAATAATCGCCAACCCTGGAAAAAAAAGACATGTTTACACCGAAATCTCTCAGGGTGTCCACCCTGTGTTCACTCAGTGCCTTGTTGCAATTTTCTCTACACTGCATTTTCATGCTTCCTCCTGAACAATTGCTTTTGCTCTGGAGCATTAGCATATGCAAATGAGTCCTGACTGATGTCCAGCTGGGCTTCTCCCCAAATGGAGCCAGATGATTTTGTGTTGTTTATCACTTCCACGTTTTTAAACTCATGGCTATGCTTAAGCAGAGAGCCAACTTGCAGCGTCAGGGGCAGGTCCACGGAAAGCTGAAAGGTTCGTTAATTCTATTTCAGGAATCTTTGTCAGTGTCTCCTCCCATAGGTGGCCTTGGAACCAATGGCCCTTTGCCCTTGTTTCAGAACCTAATTAAAAATGCAGCTTCCTGGGCCTTCCCCAGAGTTATAGAATCTGAAGGTTGAGACCCTTGTAATTCTACATTTTAAAATAAGGCTCACAGTCCTGTCCACCTGATGTCAATGGG
The DNA here is from genome assembly GCF_003265705.2 of Callorhinus ursinus. NCBI lineage: Eukaryota > Metazoa > Chordata > Mammalia > Carnivora > Otariidae > Callorhinus > Callorhinus ursinus. The sequence goes on along the minus strand of NW_027397123.1, from coordinate 7,505,416 downwards.
TAGATGTCCTTGCGAGGCAAATAAGTATCCACTCTTCACCTGGACGCTCATCAGTCAATTCGCATTCCCTTCTAGCTCTGAGACTGTGCACTTCATTCTGTATTTGCCACGGGTTTTGATGGCAGGTGAGAGACAGCTAGTTCCAATTGGATTAGATTAAACATATTGGTAGACAAATGGACAGCAAGTTCAGGTGCAGCTGGATCCAGGTGTTTAGTCCGTCACAAGTTAATCAATCAGTGGATCGTCATTGAGCACCTGCTGAATGCTAAGCCCTGTGCAGGTCTCTGCTGCGGGGCAGAAGGTCCCTGCCTTTAGGAGCCTTTAAGGCTTGCTGGAAAAGCAAGGCACGTGTTTGAAGAAGCCCATCAAAATGCAAAACAAATAGCAATATAATATGATGCTCTAAGATATCTGCCATCGTGCAATAGACCCCGTTCTGTTAATTTACTAACCCACTTTTCATTAGCTGCTCACATGTGCTGATAATTCAAAATAACCAACTTTATGTCCATTTTTCTGTTCCAAGCCCTGGGTTGAGTTTTGGGCACACAGGGATGCACAGCATATGATCTTGGCCCTCCAGAAGAGAGTCAGGGAGCAAGACAGGTCTGAGTGTGCCCCCGCTCCCTGGAGCTTGGGAGGGCAGAGTCCCAGCCTGTGACCCTGGGAGCGGGCGCCGTAAGCACCGGTTCTACTGGAGTGTGCTGCATTAGCTCCCTGGGGTTGCTGTCACAAATGGCCCAGACTGGGGGACTTAAAACAGACGTTTATTCTTAAACAGACGTTTATTCTCTCACATTTCCAGAGGCCAGAGGCCCAACATCAGCATCCCTGGGCCCAAATCAAGGTGTTGGCATGGTCTTGCTTGCTCAGGAAGCTCTGGTGGAAATTCACCCCTTGTCCCATCTAGCTTTGGGGTGGCAGTTGACATTCTCCCCTGGTGGCCGTGGCACTGTGACCTTCCATCCCAGCATCTTCAAACCTGTCTCTGCTCTCTGCATGGGCAAACCCCCTCTGCCTCCCTCCTATAAGGTCACCTGGGATGCATCTGGGGATCCCCGAGATAATCTCATCACTTCAGGATCCTTAACTCAATCACATATGCAAAGACCCCTTTTCCTTCTGGTGTGACATTCACAGCTCCAGGGGTTAGGACCTGCTGTGGACTAAATGTGTATGTTTCCCAAAATTCACAGGTCAAAATCCTACCCCTCACAGATGATGTTGCAATGAGGTAAGGCCTTTGGGGGTGATTAGGGTCATGAGGATCGGTTTCTCATGAATGGGATTAGTGCCTTATAACGCCTTCCATCATGTGAGGACACAGAAGGCAGGTGATGGCCAGGAACTGGGAAGAAGGCCTTTGCCAGAGCTCCACCTTGATCTTAGACTCCCAGCCTCTAGACCTGTGAGAAACAATTTTCTGCTGTTTATAAGCCACCTCGTCTGTGGTACTTTGTGATACTAGCCCGGACGGACTAAGACAGAAACTGACGTTCTAGGGGGCTGTTGTGCCTAGCACACATGCTTTCCTTGGTCACCAGGCAGAGGCCTGGTGTCTAGATGTTGGCTTGTTGGCTTCAGTATTCAGTCCACAAATGTGCAGTCCCTTTTCCCCTTTCGGCCACTTTTTGGCCAACTTCCCCAGGACACGTGTCCTCCTGGGTAAGCAAGAGCCCGGGGTCACAGATCAGGCTGCGGCTTTGTGGCCTCCCCAGGAGACAGCCCGGTTCCACCCCCACCCCTTGGCGAAGGTTTCCGAGAGCTAATCATCACCTTGTCGTCTCTGCGTGTGAATGCCTCCATTCTGCTGGCAGCAAAGGGGTCACAAGTCAGTGCACGCTTAGGGTCAGTGAGGAAACACAGGGAGGTTAAGAGAGGGCAGGGCAGGGCACACTCCCACTGGGAGTTAACCTGGCAGAACTGCAGCAAGACAGGCAGGCCGCCCCGGCGGACCGCCCCTCCCGTGCTTGACTCTTCTCTGTATGACAAGGAACACTAGGCCCACTCCCAGAGTTTCCCCGACCAGGTGTCCCAGGGGCTCAACTCCACACCCACGGGTGAAAACTCTGCCTTAAAAACAAGAAGGCCAAAGGACCCTGCGTTGTGACCCCGATTCGTGCTGAGGCCTTGCGTCAGCATAATGATTTCCCTTCTCAAATCACCTCTTGGGATGTTCACCGCCAGCAGGGGCTGGCCTTAGCATGCCCTTTTTGCAGACGAAGAGACTGAGGCCCAGAGAGCCTGACTAAGGACACAGGAAGGGGAGAGGCATGGATAAAGACCCCAGATTGTGGATACCATGCCCAGGCGTTTCTACTAAATAGCTGAGTTCTTAATCTAGGATAAACCCGTGTGCAGGCAGAGCCTGGCTGGGTGCAGAAGGGAGAGAAAAGGGGCAGCCCTCCAGTCTTTCTGGATGTGGCAAGCCTTGGCTTCTGCCCGGGCCTCCTCCAAGGCCTTGGGGGGTCTTGATGGTCCAAACGCTTGGATGGGTCCCACTCTCCAGAAGTCTCAAGATACACATAACCTGACAAGACTCCCCAGGAGAGTTCTGTTGCAAACATGGGTCCAGAGGGAGGGTTCCTACAGATGCACAGTGAAGTTGTCCCCCAGACCCCAGCCCTTCATCCCCAGCCACACACCCCTCTTTATTACCTGCAAAATCAAATCACTACAGAGAAGCCAGGACCACAGAGGCCCGCTGGGGCAGGGCCTGGCCAGGCTTGATCCCCCCCAGAGAAATCCATCCCATTGTAGAGCCCGTGACCCGATGGGATGATGGGCATTGGTTGAGGGTTTTAGGCGGAAGGAGGGAATCTGCCCTACCCGCTGCCCCTATTGCCCGAGAACAGACCCCAGTTGCCAACACTGATGCTCGGGGGCCATGTGGCCCTAGATGGCCTTCTCGCCATGGTCTTTGTGAAGTGAAACTAGAGTGGATGTCTGGCCCACGCTGCGCCAGTCACCTCCTCCCTGCACGGAGCTAGGTGGGGAGGTTCCAGGAGCCAGTCTCCTCCCATCGGCGTGCTGGTTATAGTCACTGGGGACCCTTGGATTTTTATCTTCTGTCCCAAAGAGGCTGGGAGAGCTGGTCTGCCAAGGGAGACAGGGAAGCTGAGGGAGTGACCTGGAGCCTGGCTGGCTGCACATCCCAGAGGCAAGGCCGTCCTTCCGAGTCAGAGTTGACTTGGTTGTTTAAGACCAAATGAGTGAGCTTCAGTGCCCTTTGAAGGTGGTCAGCGTTCCTGCAGGCAAAGGGAAGACCAAGGGCCAAGAAGATTGTCCGTAATATGTGGCTATTAGAGAGGGGCTGTTGGGAAGGGAGGAGGATTCCATCCCTGAGTGGCAGTGCCATGACAGCTCTTGGTGACCTCCCCCTCACCTTGACGTGTCCACACGTCTCAAAATTCATGTGCATATGAGGTCACTCCCATGTAAGTGAGGAAACCAGGAGTTGGAGCGTGCATGAGCCTCCTAGGGCTGCCATAACATCACCACACACTGGCCAGCCCAATGCAACGGGCAAGCGTTCTCCCACCATTGTGGTAAACTGACAGGGGGGTGCCAGCAGGCTGTGCTCTCCCCACAGGCTCCAGGGGAGAATCTGTCCCTCGGCTCTTCTGGGGCGTTCCGGTGTTCCTTGGCTTGTGGCTGCATCACACCACTCTCTGCCTCCACCCTGTCCTTGACTTCTCCTCTTCCATCTTGTGTAAGGACACTTATCACTGGGTTTAGCCCTCTCCTCCCCCAGATAATCTAGGGTGAATTCATCCAAAGGGCCTTAACTTCATTACATCTGCAAAGACCTTGTTTTGAAACAAGGTCACAGTCGCAGATTCGGAGGGTTAGGATATGGGCATAGTATTTTGAGGACCATTCAATCCTCGACACTAAGGTTGGCTGAGTTCCCACCTTGGTACTCCAGTAAGAGTCTGACTGCACTGGTGTTTGCAGGGTCCTACACAGAGATAAGAGAGGAGCCTAATGCAGGGACAGAGGAGCAAGATGTGAGGGGAGAAAGCCACCCGGCTCTGGTTATTCCTAGCACACACTGAAAAAGCCAAATATGATTATATTTGTTGTAGATCTCTTAGAGAAAAGCCAGTGTCGGGGCCCTGGGGTTCCCCCACACACACCTCTCTCCTTTTGCCCCCACAAATGTTTCTACGGGAACAATCATTCCCTCTTAGGAGACACCTTGCAGATCCCAGCAACAGCATGAGAAATTGGAGCACCTGAGGGAGCCCCCAAAGGTGAAGGTATTGATTGGTCCAGGATAAGAGTTTTCTCCGGGGATGTGTCAGGGGAAGGTGGAAGGACCAGGAGCAGAATGGAGTGGAATTCCTTCTACTGGGTGCTGGGAGAGAAGAAGCGGTCCGAAGCGGTCCCTCCTATTTCGGGCTGCAGGGAAAGGCACCGCCAGGAGGTCTGATGACGGAGTCTGGGTAGCACTTGGGCAGCAGCAGCCTATGAAAAGGAAGGTGGCTGCAAAGAACACTACCCTCCACCCTGAACTTGCCTTGCCCAGAACAGAGAGCTTCATCAGATTCTGCGTGCGGTGCTGCGCCCATCCTGTCGGCCTCTGTAGGACAAAACAGGAACTTTATGGAGGACCCGTCCCCACCCCTACCACACACACACACACACACACACACACACACACACACACACACACACAGAGGCTTCTGTGTGAGGAGTCCAAAAGGACCCTCCCAGGCCTTCCACACCCACTGCCCTATGCTCCTCGTTCACTTTCTCCCTGGCCCCCCATCCACTCCCCATCCTCCCCCTCAGTGTGAGAACCAGCAAAATACACGCTTTCACCCAGACCCGAGTAAATCACTAAGTGACATAGAAAGTTCAGTTCAACACTAGGGAAAATTGAATTTATCTTGGAAATGCTTTATTCTTCCAAAAGTTCACTTTGGCAAAGTCTAATGTACAGAAAAGCATGAAATACTATGGCTACAGATGGAGCAAGTTTTTCCACTGAGCATTAAGCCTCGGGGTCCGAATCCGGGCTCGCTCCCCGTCAACCACTCTCTTTAACTCATATGTCCATCAATGTCCCTGCTAAATGGGAGTCTTACGCACGTCTCATCTCACTGTAATGTCACGAAACCCATAGAATTACAAATCAGGTTTAAGGCAGAAACCATGACAGCCAAATCTAAGTACACAACAAGTACATTAAGTATCTGTCTTCATTTACCCTTCCCATCCCCACCTACCTCTCCGCTCAGACCCACTCCATGCAGCGCTCAGCTTGAGGTAGCCTAAGATCCATTTTAGAGTGGGCTGAAATATACATGACAGTTCACGCTGCACATGAACATAGACAACTGTATAAAATATTTAAATAAAGACAGGAAAGAACAGAGGATTGCAGCAAAGCCTTTGGCAGACCCAGCCTTAGGGAATTTAGCAGCTTGAGATTCATTACAAATTTCATCTTTAATGTTATTTTTAGTTCAATATTTTGTAGCACTCAGAAGTAAATCTTGGTATGCTGTCTCCTCTCCCCTGGCTTCCTCTCTTCCGGTGTCTGATCCTTCGGTTTTACTGAAACCTAATACGTTTTCAATAAAATTGATTTGTGACGTCGTAATGCTGTTTGTTACCGTCTCCCGTTCCTTGATGTAATGGGGAGAGAAGGATTGCCTGATTTGGCAAAGTGAGGCGGATTGCTCCTATTGTGGAATAAATTGGCATGAACTTGGAAACCGCCCTGCTGCAACACGAAAACTCCCCTCTTCCTCTTCCCTCTCGTCCTCTGCCATTTTGAAGTTCTGGCCTCACATCACAGTCCTGAACACAGCGTTCACCACCCTCCCTAGAGAGAGTCATCGTCTCAGATACTGATGCAAAAGAGAGAAAGAGACCTGGGCTTTAAATAATTGCTGCTCAGTTGCTCTCTTGATATGCCTTTCTACCTGGCAACCTTCAGCTAGTTTGTTGCCTTGAAATGAAATTCTAAAAAGAGGCATCTGTCCCCAAGTGAGGGGTAGGAGAGGACAGGTTGACCAGAATCTCCGTCCCAGAATTGTTGCACACACTTTCTGCCTGCTAGGGAGTTGCAGGGAGAATTAGATAAAGCTTTGTCCGGGAGACAGCTGGCAAGATCAGAGGGAACACAGCAAAAGCTGACTAGCTGCCCAACCAGCCCCTGAAATGTACGAACTTGAAGAAGCCCCTGAGAAAAGGACAGAACCCAGAAAATTCCTGATGACTTTGACCAAAGTGGGATGGCCCACATTTGTCGCATTAGGGCAGAACTTGACTTCTGACCCAAGGAAGTGAAGGCGTGGTAGGTAAGGCTCAGGCTGAAGCCCAAAGCAGCTCAACAGAAAAGGATACTCAACCCAAATACCAGGTGAGCTGTGACATTTGCTAAATGGAGGTTTCATGAACAAGTCCTCCTACCTGCGACTTGGTGTTTCCATATCAAAAATTGGTCTGATGACCTTTGCCTCCTATTTTAATAGGGTATCTGAAGATGAAGGAACAAAGAACTTTCAGCATTAAGGGTCTGTTTATAAATGCAAAAGCAAAAGGAGGGGACTGCATGGTTTTCTGGGTAATTGATAACTGAATAAAGCCCGATGGTTTTTAAAGTAAAGATACTCAGAAATTTTGATGCTGGAACAAAGCGTACCTAGAGAATTCAAGCCAAGGATTTATGGAAGAAGTGGTCTCCTAGGGAACCTGTGGGTTGGTGGGGAGGAGGTGAAGGAGGAAAGGGGAGGAAGCCCAGCAATTGTACCATACGGTTCAGCTGGAGTCTATCCTCAGTCCCATTGGGAAGAAGCTCTGGAGTGTCAATGACATGAAGAGCTGCCTCACCTTGAGGCAAGGGGTTTTGGCCGTTTCAGTCAGCCATTGGTTGAGGCCACCTCAAGGGGAAAGGGGGTTACTTCCCAGGTATTTCCAGGTGAGGTGACTCCCAAGGGTTGAGGACAATTCTTGGGAGATGTGTATACTCGTTACCACCCGGCACTCACAGCAGCCAGAGAGGAGCATCACAACCTGCTACAGGCAGATCTGCCAGGCCCCCCTTAGCACCTGCTCCAGGTGGGCATGACTATCCAGTGAAATGTCATTCTATCATTTTTCCCACTGAGCTGAGATCTACACTCCAGATCATGAAGTCAAGAAGACTCACTGTGCTCCAGTAAGTTCTTGAACATCTCAGAAGATAAGCATGCTAACTAACCATGGTGCAGGTGGAAAGAAGAGCTGATGTCTGGAAGCATACATCTGGAAGAGGAAGGGTCAGGCTGAAAGCAGCAGAGGGACCGTTTTTGCCTTTATCCCTGGACATGACACTATTCTACTCAATTCCATTGAGCCCTGAGGTTCAATGAGAAAAGACATTTTATACCATGTCTGGCATGTAGTAACCACTCACTAAATGTTAGCTTGTTGTTAAAATCATATTTCCAAATGGTGTGGTCAAACCAATCAGCTGGGTTTTTCTTTTTAATGAAAACTCCGTTAAGATAATCATTGTGAGGTGGAGAGGCTTTGACTCCCCTGCTAACTGGGATGATTAAGATGTACTTGATGACACGGGGGCAAAGACAGTATATAAATTTTCTTACATGAAAACTCCAATGGTGTAGCGGTGGTCACTATTGTTAGGAAGGCCAAATCCAGACTGGGTTGAGGGAGTTCACTGATTAATTAATTGTGTCCACCACACACACCAGAGAAGAGGTGCGAGCATGTGCAATCCAGCTCTGTCCTTTGGAATAATCAGAACTCGTGGCTTTTATTAATCATAAAGCTCTAAGAAAGCAGATTATAAGGGCACTTAGCTTCTTAGCAGGGAGTGTCAGACTTGGGGCTTTCTGCATTGTAGAGGTGAGATGGGGAAGACGTCCCCAGAAGGTGCCAGATGTAAAGATATTTCCTAGGCAGCACTTGGATGCTCCCAAGTAGAAAAATGAGAAATTAGGAGGAAGAGAATTTCGAGAAGGAGAAATAGCCCTTCATGACTGGAAACACTTAAGGTAACTAAGAGCACTAGTATCCAAAATATATGGGTGTCAATATATAGATAACTACAAATGGAGAATAAAAGACCAACATCTCAATAGAAAGATGGGCAAATGATAGGACTTCTCAGATAAAATCCAACGGCCCCAAACCCAAAGCTGCTCAGTTTCACCAGCTCTCTGTGACAGGTAAAAGAAAACAGCATCACATGCTCCAAATTGGCAGAACTTTAGAATCTGACAATATAAAGCACTGTGGGGTGGGGAGGGGAGGGTAAGAGACTGAGTGGGGCTGCACATATTGCAAACCCTTAGGGGAACAGATTAGTAATGCCTAGTATGACTGAAAAGGTACAGATCTTCTGTTCTTCCCGAATTCTCTCTCTAAATGTATACACTAGAACAATATTGCCCAAGGAGTCACACGGAAGGATGCTTACATTAGTATGGTGCAGCAGTAGTGATGTCCAAAATTAACCAAAGTGCCCATCACCAAGGAAAGGAGAAAACAGATAGTGAACAGATATAAGATGTACAGCTCACCTCTGAGAAGCGAAGCAGCATCCGCATTGTGTTTACGTAGATGACAAGAACAGCAAGAACAAACACAACCCACCCTACCAATGGTTTTCATTTCCTATCTAAATACAAGGGAAATGTCTGGAGGGCTGCACACCCCAGTGGTGGTAATGTATGGGGACTGGAACAGGGAAGGCCACAGAGGATTCACTTTTAATTTCTACAGTAAGAACATATTCATGAATTTTTTGAGTAATTAAGTTAATTTTACAAGAGCCCCGGCTGGCTCTGGGGCCGTACACAGTACAGGAGGGTGGCAGGGTAGAAGTCAGCCAGACAGATTTGCCGGAAGTCCCTATACCCACGGCAACCTTGGGGCCCCTTCCCTTGGTGTTCACTGACCACACTCACTACTGAGTTCCTGGTGAAGCTGATTACACAGGAAGGGCAGTCGGTAGCTTTCCTGCTAGACAGTGCTTGGAATCAGGTTCAGGGAGACTGAGATGTGGAGTGGGCAGGGGACAGAATTATAGCACCTCCATCGCTCAGCCCTTCTGGGCAGGTTCCTGCCATCGCCAGTAACTGAGAGCAGAACAGGGGAAGAAATTTGTCCTGGACCGCCTGTTCTCCTTGTCCATGGTGCTGGATGGTGAGTCTCTCCGTATGGCTACCTCCATGGCATCAAGAGCAGGTGGCCAATAAATTGCTCAGAGGGGTTTTTTCCCCAACCTCTGGGTCTTTCCAGACTCTGAAAACATTCTAGGCAGAGAGCTTTCCCACAAATCCCTCGGGTGCTCTGTCTGTTGTGTGGATTACTCAGACCTTTCTCATTTTCCTCATCCTCCATTGCTGCATTAAAAATGGCGGCCTGTCATCTCTGGGTGCTGTGGGCTGTCACTCACCAGGCTAGGATCCCCCACTGCTGGCTAGTCCTCTCCCTGGTCTCTCCTCCAGGCCAGCCCTGCACCAGCTCTGGGACTATCATGCAGGCTTTATCTTCACTGGGAAGATAACTAGATAACCGGAAGATAACCGGAAAAAACTTGTCCGGGTCCTTTCTCAAGGCCAAGATGAGAGGTCTTGGAACAGCAGCACATTCTTGAGGCCGTCTTGTGAGATCTAGGACTGGAGGTGCAGACATGTGTGCAGTAGTCTTTGTGGCCTTCCATGACCTTGCCTGTGCCCATTGCCCCTTCCCTTAATTCACAACCCCCTTGTCTGTGTTGTGTCAAGCCCCTGAACAGGCTTGCTCTCCACCAGCAGCGCCCCTTCCGCCAGATCTCTGCAGTTGGGAGCACTGCTTTCAGGGAGACATGCTAATACAGAGTGCCCTTGATTGTCATTGTGAATTATTAAATACTTACTGAGCAAAGGACACAAAGCCAGTCAAGACAAACACTGGTAAGCCCGCCCTTAACTGCCAAGCTGTCCATCGTGTGGGTGTCAGGAAGAGGTCAGACATGAGTGTAGTCTTTGGAGGAAGGACCCCCAGGTTGGAGTCATATGGGGGGGCGGGGACTCTGTGGTCCGGGCAGCCCCAGTGGCTCCGGGTCAGCCCATCTCGGTTCAGTTCTCCACCCAACTACCTACATCTTGAGGTGATTGAGTGGATGTCCCAAGTAGCTGAGCCTAGCCTGAACCCAGCTGTCTGTTTCCTCCTGTGAGTAAGTGGCATTATAATCATGTCTGTCTCACCATCCCATGGACCCTCTGAGACTGGAGTGGAGTCATGCATGAGGAAGGATTTTTGTAGCTGCTGAGGCTACCCCTGCACAGGTGTGTTCCTCCGTTGCCCCTCGTCCAGGTTCATTGGTCAAGTCATTTGATCAGCAGAGATACTGAGAACCCATCATGTGCTGGGAATCCTTCTAGACTTGAGGGATGCAAAGAAAGACACAACCTAGTCTTCCAGTGGTTTCCAGTCTAGGAGGAGGGGATAGAAATAGAAATCCAAGAGCACAGAATGGCAGGTGTTGTTCGGGGCAGAAAGGAAAGATGCTCTGGGCACAACACAGGTCATTTAGTGTGGGGGAGAGTCTCCTTAGCTGAGCCCATCTCTGTCAGAGTGAACAGCTTGTACAGCAATTGTGAAGGAGTATGGGACCTTCTTTCTCCAGAAGACTCATTTCGGAGAGGTTGCTCTCTCCTACAGGAGCAGAATTCAAGGAATAGTTGTGTGGTGTAGTCAGTGCAGTAGGTGCCTCACCTGTATTGTATCTGCACCCTCATGGATGCTCCCAAGTGACTGGTTCCTGGTGCAGGCTCCTCCGGCCACAGAAGCCTGCCCACCTGTGGGTGAGGCAGCCCAGACCGCCAGGAAGGTAACACCCCTGGGAGCATCCTTTGCCCCATAATAGTTTCCGTCTCATGGGAGGTGGTGGGGGAGACCAACCTGTGGGCCCTTCTGCACAGTGTCCCAGTGAGTCTCAGCAGGCCTGAGTTCCGGTGGCCCATAGCCGTAGCCAGCTCCCTGGCACCTCCTGCATTACCTGCCTTCCCTTGCCCTTCTTCCTTTCCTGCTTCCCCATTGATGCTTTCTGGGATTATCTGCCCATGCAAATGCTAACACTGGTGTCCTCGTCTAAGGGTTGGCTCCTGGAAGAACCCAACCTGAGACAAGACAGATTGGGAAAAGCCTATTTGTTCCCCAGCTCACCCTTTGTATGTGTTCCAATGGACTGTCCCACTCAGGAGAAGTCTCTGCATTTCCATGGGGTTCCGCTGTTAGTCTGTTTCCGCTCTCCCTGCTGACGGGGCGATGGCACAAAATGCCAACCTCACTCCGGCCTGGTAGGCCCTGCCCCTCCCTCCCCTCCTTCCAGTCTCCCCATCAAACCCACACCCCTTGTTTACCAAATGTTCAATTTTGGTTATGTTACTATAAAAATCAAGCAGCTGGCAATTCTAGCTTGATTAGCAGGTCTCCAGTTTTGATTAGTAAATTACTGTGGTAATCAAGGTTAATTCTCATTGCAGCACTCAGCAATAGATTTCATAGTTTGCAGAGAAATGGTTTTCCTTCCTGGGATGGAGACCATTTCATTAAAGGAACCCAGAGATCCGAAGGGAGGGAAGTGAACCCCACAGAACTGAGAACCCTTCTGCAAGACTCCTCTCTCTCTCTGGTCCACCTTCAGATGGGCCCTTTCCTGAGATAATGGAAGCCTGTGCAAGACCTCCTGAAAAATACCAGTTTTCAACCTCAGGGCTTTCTGAGCGACTTTGAGGAACCAGAGAAACACTCCTTGCTGAACTGGAACCAAAGTGCTGGGGGCCCGGGGTCAGGGCTCAGGACCAGAGATGCTTTTGGGCAGATGGATGTCTTTAGACGCCCCTAGGGGATGTGAAGGAGGGCAGGCTGTTGTCCCAGCTGGTTGGAAGCAGCCTCTCCACTCCCCGCCTGTGGGGAAGCCTCTCTCTCCAGAGAATGAATGGTATCTGTAGACGGGATCAGGACTCTGAGAGACATGCAGGTTGAGAGAAAGCCCTTGAGATGGTGGAGCCTTGCCGTGGAATTTCATTTCTGACTTTGACCTGGGGCCAGTGTGTAGACTGTGGACTCTGGGTGAGTTGAGATTAAGGTGTCCTGTCCCACAATCAAGAAATAGGACAACAGAGAGACGAGGCTGGCCCATGCCCAAACAGGATCTCTCTGTGAGCTCACTCCCTACCTCTTACTCCCCGTACTGTAATCACTAAATGTCAACAATGGAGGCTTTGCCTCCTGTAGGTGACATTTGTTGTCAGAATCTCTTTGGGGGATGGACCCTGTCAATCCATAGGATTCAGGTAAAACTTTGATAGCAGGAAAGAAGTATGGCAGTAAGGTTAGTTGGATGACTCAGAGGTACGCTGGCCCTGTCCTGCCTTCTGAGTCAGCAAGCAGCTCACAGGGGGCTCCGACCCCCAGCCCACCCTGCAGGCAGTCGCTCACTCACACACCTAAAAATGCCTGTTCTCTGCACAGCTGGTCTGAGCTCTACCTCAACGTAAGGTTGAAGCAAGTGACCCCTTCTGACCCTACTCCTATTCCATCCTCCAGAGAGCAGGAAATCGTGTGTGCCCTGCTATAGGTCCTGTGTGTGGATCTTTCCCCTGGACCCTGCTGGTGGGGACAACAGCAAGTTAAAACCCAGACCTTGCCCTTGACTTGGCCACCCTGTATTCTGGGGGTCTTGGGAAAGGACTTTCTTCTTGGTGTCTCACGTTTCCATATTGCCCCTCCCCCAATTTCTGGAGTCCTCAAAGCTTATGAGCAACTTTACTCATAAGTGGGGTAAGATGAGATGGGGCTTTGGACCGGGAGAAGCTAGAGCAAACACTCCTGTTTGGGGTGTGGTTGACAGGTCTCAATTTTCGGTGTCCCTATGGACCACACTTCTATGAGCAGGTGTCTGCTCTGGAGGAGGCCAGGATGTGCCCAAACCTCATTTCAGTGTGTTCCATTAGGTGGAAGGTGAAAAGCTTCTCTTGACCCTATAAAATCTTCAGACCCCTCAGGACTCTCAGGCAAGACCTCTCAGATTTTCAACTCTGTGTCTTTTGTGGGCACATAAACTCATCCCATTCTTAATGTGTTTGTATCACCGATGTCCTGATGTGTTCTTTTGGAGCAATATGAGTAAGGCCCCATGCAAGGAGAGAGGACCCTCTGGGGAAATAATCAAAGGCCAGAAACTGATAAAACTCTTCCAGTTTTTGTTGCCTAAAAGCAATTAAGTTTTCACACTTGTTTGGGTGGTGGAGGCAGGGCGATTGTCTGGTGGGGGGGGCGGTGATTGCAACTTAGGAGGGAAACACCGAGTTCACTTCTCTCTCAACCAGAGCGGCAGCTGGCCTCAAACCCCATCCAGGCTTGTCTACATCCGGCCCATCACTTGCCGGCTGTGTGACCTTGGGCAAGGCACCCCCTTCTTTGGACCCCTTTACCTCAGTTTCTTCATCTGTGAAATGGGCGTTGTAAGGGTAATTAAGTCAGAGGGCTGCGTAAGGATGCGTGAGATAATACCTCTAAAAGGTTTTAACGTTTTCAGAGAAGCAGTGTTTGAATGTTCTCTAGTCCTATGATTTCACAAGTGACAGTGCTCCAACAGGGCAGCTCCAAGGTACCCTTCTGTGTTTACTTCCTGTTTGCGGATGAGCTGTGAGCGAGAGCAGGGAACGTGGCCCAGCCCAGAATCTATTGGGAGAGCGTGGACCCTGGGAGATAATGACTCATGGCAGCCATTGATGGAACAATGAGGCACACATGCCTTTCTTATCCCACTGCTAGTGTAGATGTTGATTACTGGCTTATTCCTTACTGTGATACGTGAGCACTTTCTTGTTTCACTCAGGGATGGAAGTACGTCCCTAAGTTAGCCTTTTACCTATAACTCAGCTACCTCCGTACCCAAATGACTGTTAAATTCATGTGTGCTTGTGAATTTTCTTTGTCCAATCTTGCCAGCAGTTAGCGACCAGGTCTGAGCCTCCATGTCTTTGTCTCTTTGTCCCTCACCTCCTGTGTTCATTCTTCCTTCTCTTCTCCCCACACCTTTGGTTTGGTGTAAAACACCAGCAGGGGAGGAGGGGCATGGGAAAGCGTTATGCCTTGGGGAAGAAGAGATTTCAGGGTCAATGGAGAATCTGCGGACCACACCCTTCTCTGTAGGCTGTTAGATATGGGGAAAAAGTAGTTCTACTGAAGTGGGTTTTCCCAGACTAAATTTTACAAACTTACTTCATATTATGCAGATTTCCGTCAATAGAGAAAAATGTCATTGTGTTGGTGCCCTGTGGATACTGGTAACCATATCAGCCTACAGTAAGACTACTGAGTCAGAACCTAAGAACAGTGGCTTTTGGCTTCGCCTTCCTGCTAGTGACTGCAGTCGATGCCATTTTGCCAAATAAAATTATAAGCAAAATGGATGTTTTGGGTCACAGTGCGGCAAGGAATATATAGCTGCATTTCCTTCAATAAATCTGCCCTCTTCTGCCCAGACAAAGACATACAACCTATAGTGATTGACGTTTTCACCACTAAATTATACTATGTCTGTTTCTAGAAGAAATGTCTCCATTCCAAAATTAGCTAACCATCAACATAACATAAAATAACTTGAACACGGTGTCATTTCACAAAGATATTGATTCATGCAGACTTATTGGATTAATAACTGGTTTCCCATAAAAGGAGTAGTCACTATGTCTTTGGTAGACAGAAAAAATATACACTGTAGAACAATATATATTGGTACATTTAAGCCTGATTGCTGAGCTCAAATAAACAAAACAGTTTTCAAAGGCAACATTACAAATGAAAAGAGAGGTGACACAATGCAACTTACAAATGGATCTGGGGGTGATGGAAAGCTAATAAAAAAAGACAACAATTTATTTATTTGTGGCATTTGATTTTACTCTATTGGATTACACAAAGCTCTAATTTTTCACTGCAGTCAATCTGTATAAAAGTTCAACTGATGGAAGCATATATTTAATTCCCAAATGCCTTTTCTTTCAACCCCTACTTCTTCAGAGTTGGACAACCTTTGGTGTCCTGAGTAGCAAAGAGGTTTGCTTACGTTGGAGCAATCAGACCAGCAGAGATATTTAAAGGCAATAGGTGATTTACTCAGTTCCTAATGACAGCCAGTCCACTTTTTCTCCCTGAGGACCGATTTTGCCAATAAGTTGAGAAAATATGTTTCTTTGCGTTTCTGTTTCGGTTTTTTGGTTTTTGAGTGTGATTTCTTCAGTGAAGTTCCATGGTAATATAGTAATTGAAACTAACCTTCCTGGTTACTCATCTAACAAATCATCCCATGGCATGAAGAATAAAACTGGAGCATCTTATCATTGGTCTGGCATGATTTGACTCAGCTGGCTTTTCTAAACTCATCTTTTTCCTCCCTCTCCCTTGCCACGTCTGGTGCTGGCCTCGTTTGTCCCTTGAGTTTGTCATGTTCACATGCACCATTGTCTGTCTATTTGGACTTATCTGTCAGTTCTCTGCATTGCCGTATCCTTCTTTTTATTGGACACCTTCTCTTGACCATCCGATTTGCTAGAAAAAAAATAGCCATCTCTTCGTTATCCTGTTTTATTTCATTATGGCATTTTATTACTGTCCTCTCCTGCAACTGGGGCATAATCTCCCTGCGGGCAGGCTGGGGCTTTCCTGGTCTTGTTGATGGCTATATCCACGTGGGCCAGCACAGTGGTGGAAGAAGCTAGAAGGTGCTCAAGAACTGAATGGATACGTCTCTGGGAGGAAGACTCAGAAATGGAAAGTTTTCATCTTAATTTGATTCCAACTTTCTGGCATGTCACGGTAGACTACTTATCTTCTTTGCATCTTAGTTTTTCTTCCTTTAAATAAGAGTGGTGTTCATTTGCTGTCCAGAAATGTTGCACGGATTAACTCATTGCACAAAGAAACAGAACAAAATATATTTATTTACTGACTTGCTTTGAAGGTGCTTTTCTGCTTATTCACAATGGGGTTAAGAGGTAGGAAGGAGTTCATTAATATGGAAAGCCAACCAACTAAGGTGGTGAGGTCTTATGTGGGGATTAAAGCAGGTCCAGCCTGTGAGGCGTCCCTTTGGAAATGGCCACATGAGCTTTCAGGATTCCCACAACTGGTTTTCCAATTTATCTTCAGGTCTGAAACAGATCACTTTTTCTGCAGTGGAACACTAGATTAAGTAGTTGTATTAAAAATGAATATTTTAAAGCGCTAGAATCACACACCATGAGATGACCACCCAAGGAGAGACATGTGGGAATGAGACCCAGAAGGGACTGCAGATTCATGGTTCAATTTTATGCTTATTTCCAGGCAAAAGCTGATTGAGTGAGCTGGCAGGTAGAGCGGGGGCCACCACTTCAAGAAATGTTTTTCTTTCTCTGGCCCCCACTTCCCCCAAGTGGGTATGCGTTCGCATTAATCCAACAGTGGGAACTCCCCTGTAGCTTGAGGCTGCTCCAGATTATTTGTAGCTTGATTTATCACTTCTCTAGAGACTGGTGCAGACAGCCTATGAACTTGCAAATCCCTGGGAGGACTCGCTAGCTGTGTTCCCATCTGGAGGCAGTGAGGGGACGGCTCACTTGGATCCCTCTCTCTAGATAAGAGAGGTAGCCCTTTGACAAGGCCTTGGGGCTTTAGGAACGGTCGCGAATTCCCTCTGCCTGCCAAAGCTGGGAGGGTCTTGCCCATCTGCCTCGTGGCCTGTGAGGCATCAAAGGCAGCAGTCCATCAGTATTTAAGGTCTTTTTAAATTGAACCTGGAAATAATATTGTAAAACTGATACCAAACAGCCCTGTTGCCGCCGACTTCGGATCCTAGAAATGTGCGCTCCAGCAGTGTTTGGTGAACTCCCTAAATTCTGTCCTTGCCTTGCAGGTCCAGGGTGGCTCTGCAAGTCTCTCCAGACAAAAGACCTGGAACTGGCACCTCCGGCCACCACTGCACTTTGCACGGCTTTCCTCTGCGGTCTATCCTGGGACAATGAATCAAAGTGTGATTGGTAAATGAAGATTTTTTTTCTCCAGAGGACTGGATACCTGCTGAATCTCATTTGCAACTGGAAAAGTGCTAAACTATTTTAATCCAACACTTTGATTCACGAATGAGAGAAAGGAGAGAGGAGAAAGCACTTCGGGAGGAAAAGGGCGGGGAAGGTAACCCCAGCCAGCACACCTTGCCACCGACCCCTGGAGCTGCCTCAGGAACCATCTCTGGGATTCCTTGACCCCTGCTTCCGTGTTTGTCCCAACCCCCCACTCCCTCACTGATTTGGTAATTTCCATCCCATCCTTCCCGAAGATAAAAGACACCATGGGCGGGATCCATGAATAAAAGTCGTTATTTATCGATGCCAGTTTTGGGGAACATTTTTCCTTCTGATTCATGAACCACTTTTCTACATTCGAAAAGCAGTTCATAAATCGTTCAGTGCCGGCAGAAATTAATAATAATGAATCCATTTACATAAAATAGTCTCATCCTGCCAGGTGCTGATAATATTGGAAGCTAGGACCTCTTTGGGAAGCCGGATGGCCTCTGTGTGTGTGTGTGTGTGTGTGTGTGTGTGTTTTCGCACACTTCAGACCTCATGCCTTCTATCTGTGAGCCTAACCCAAAGTTTAAGTATCTAGTGTCCAGTCTTGATCACTGGGAGATGCTATTTGAAAAAAATGGAACAAGAGGAAAATAAGAGAAATAATTCAGCATCCTAAGAAGACAAGTCACAAGCCATGTAAGAGTGTATATCCAGCCAAATTAACCCTTTAAGCAGTTCTGAGAAAAGCACCAATCCATAGAATCATTAATTGCTGGGAAAGACCACCACCATTCATTTGTACACGCACACACACTCACACAAGCATAAACACACAACGAGCTCCTGGGGCAATGAAGTGAATGCAAAGCCAGCAGGTTGATTTATCGTAACCTATGTTTTTCCAACGCACATGCCAACAAGCACAGATTCTAACCATTCTCAGTAGATCTTATGTAGAATGAGAGTCTTGGGGTCAAATAAGCTGGTGCAGCCCCCAGTTAAGCCAAATTCAAGGGGTTCTTGCCTGTGGTAGAGTGTCACACGCGACAAAATGGATTGATGGGTTAGGCAAAACTTTCCGTCTTGGTTTGTTTGAGTTTTTCCCCTCAGAGACAGACGGTCCATTTCCCCTACTCCTCAGCTCTTAGGACTCAATTATCTTCTGTCTGTACGTGGCTCCCTTTCTTGAGTTGTATATTTATCCCCTTTGCCCCTCACGTCACTCCTACTCCTATAGGAAATGTGTGAATTTTGCTTAGCATGCATTTTTGTTTTGTTTGCATGTATCTTTAACTTATGCAAATGCTACTGTGCTATTTATCTCACCGCCTGTCTTTCCTGTTTCTCTAGGGCACCGTGATCATCCCGTGGACGCACATTGCCCTATAAACACACCGTGTAATGCTTCTGGTCCCACACGATGCTCCATGATGCCCGTCCGTTCTCCCAGGAGAGGGCACCCGTGTCGCAACCAGGTTGCAATCCTGCAAGAAGCATGCTTTGGGATGAGAGCAAGGGTTTCTTTGGGACATGTGTCCAGTGGCAGAATTGCTGGGTCATAGCATCTACGTCTATTAAACTTGACTAGGTGGCACGGCTGCTCCCAGGGTGGCTGCCTCGGTCTACACTCCCACCAGCAGTGATGAAAGCCCCACACGCTTGCCAACACGTGGCACTCTCCGGCTGTCTGTTTTGCCAGTCTAAATGGTGTGAAGTGCTATCTTGTTCTAATGGCATTTTTCTAATTACTCATAAATGTGAGCATCTCTTTATGTGCTTATTAATTAGCCTTTTGAATCTCTTCTGTAAATTGACTATTTATAGCCTTTGTACATTTTTTCCCCCCTTCTAGGTTTGCTGTCTTCTTCTCATGGATTTATAGGAGTGTCTTCTCGGTTTTGGACCTCAAAGCTACCTTGACCCGTTCCATCATTGTTTACTCACTGTCTAGTGTCTTCAGAAATTCTCTGCTTTTTCTAGAGTTCTGTGGTAGGAAGACTTCTCAGGTAGCCCCCAGTGAGCCCTGCCTGGTGGTATTCCTGTGGTATTCCTGTGGTATTCCTGTGGTATTCCTGTGGTGGTGAAAACTCCTCCTCTCCATGGTAGGCCCAAGCGAGGGACCAACTTCTGAGCTAGGGGGTGCGGCCAAGAAGAGAAGAGGCTCCTCTGTGATTACATCACAGCAGATCCTGGCCTTCACTCTGTTAGCAGGGGCTACGGAGGAAGGAAGCTGCCATGTGGGAGCCCCGGGGAACCAGGAACTGAGAGGGACCTCAGGCCCACAGTCTGTGGGGAACCCAGCTTGAAAGCGGGTTGTTCCCCCGGTCGACTGGACCTGCCCGCACCTCGGCTGGGGTGTGTGACAGACCCCCGGGATAGAAGCCTCCACTGAGGCCCGCCCAGTGTTCCGAGCTTCGACCACACTGGTGTGCACTGCTGGAAGGTTCTGGGCCTTGAGGTCAGCCATTACCCAGCTGCAGATACCCCACTCCCATTCCGGGTCGCATCCCCATAGGTAAGTCTTTAACCCATCTCAATTTCAGCCTCGTTTGCAGTGTTATAAAGAGAGCCAGCTTTATTTTTCCGCGGAACTGTGGTGAATTTCAGACCTGCCGCTTCCGGCCTCTCTCAGGAGGTGAGGGAATGCAGGGGAGAATGGCTTCCGGCACGGTTCCCTTACAGAGAGCACTTAGCGAAAGACAAGCTCCAGGTGCAGTTGTTTGCTGTGTGTGGCCTCCGGGAGGGGCCGTTGGAACTGAGGTTTTCCCACATTGGTGTGATGGTGGGCCTTTTCCTGGCCCCTCATTTCCGGTGGCTCCCTCTCGGGAGCTCACTTTGGAACAAGAACCGTTGAGAAGGTGGATGGTTCCAGAAGCCTCCTTGGAGAGACAGGTCCCTTCGTGGGGGGACAAGACCACTTTGAGGGAACATCAGCCTTTCCTACTGACTGGCTGTGCTCCCTTGAGGGGGTTCACTTCCTTCTGGCCTCAGTTTCCCCATCTGGTGAATGAAGCACATGCACAGGTTGACTTCTTTCCATCTTTATAGCTAAATGGAATGGAGCCATCTTTGCTCCCAAGGAAGAATAGGAAGGTCTCAGAGAGTAAGGATATTCACAGTCTGGAGGAAGAGGAAGGTGCCCATTGGAACTCACCTTAGCAAGTTCAGGCCAGGGCTGATGGATCGCTGTTTCCTCTGGCTACAAGAATTGCCTCTGCTAGACCTGCCTGGTGTTCAGTACCCCCCTCTCCTACAAGGGACCTCCAGCTCTCCTGGATGAGATCAGATCTGTTAAAACAGTTCCAATACTCTACACTGGCCTCTTGTCTCCTATCACTGCCACAATGTGTTCTGACAAAGATCCCTGCCTTTAATTTTCAAGTCTATGTTAGGGAGAGAAATGAAATGTGTGTGAATCTGACTCACATTAATGTTGTTCGGGGAAGTGTCTCCCAGGCGGCCTTTTGAAATCATTCTTCCCAAAGAGGGAGTCCCACTGCTCATCTGATCCGCAGAGACAGACGAGGAGGCACCCACACACCAAAGTCCTTCCAGATGGGCTTGGAACTTTGCAAAACACCAGGCAAGGACGTAAGTTCCAGTGTGAGCAGCCTACAGTAAATATGAACTGCCTTTGGGGATCATGTGCTTTTGTGATAGAGCCTCAGGAAACGTATGTGCTGTACAGATTGTCTGGATATGGTGAAGTCCCCACCACCCAAGGCTGCTGATTGAAAAGGACCAAAGGTGGTTCTGGTTAGAGAGAGGATGTGACCGATTGATGTGGCATCTGATTAGCTTCTGCTTCATTTACCCTATAGCTTCAGTTGTCATTGAGGAACCCATAAAATCCCATGAAAAAACCACCAACTACCAATACCATGACTGCTACAAACACTGCTTGCTGAGCTCTGCTTTGTGAATTTGATGTGCCATCTTGTTGAATCCTCAAAACTGCCATCTGAAGTAAATACCCCTATTATCTGCATTTTATAAGAGAGTAAGCAAAGGTGTGCTCTAGGGTCACCAAAGAGGTGACAATAACTAAAGATCAATTTGTCATAATTAAAGAAACTGTGAACACAACTGAGATACAAATAACAGATTGGGAAAAGATATTTGCAATTTCTTTGCCCAACATGGGGTTATATTTAGGTAATAAAAAGAATGCTAGCAAATGTAGAAGAAAGGAACAACCCAAAAAAAGAGATGAAAGATGCGAAATAAATAATTTACAAAAGAAGAAATCCAAAATATTAATGCATAAAGATGCTCAGACCTATTAGAAATCAAAGAAATGCCAATTAAAACAATGAGAAGATGCTCCTTTGTATCTATTATATCTATTGGATTGGCACAAATCAGACAGCTGCATGAGGTTAACCACTGGCAGGATGTGGGGTTACAGGAACTTCCACATGGATCTAGATGAGGTATAGACCGATGCGAGCATTCTGGAAAAGGATAAGGCACAGGAGAGTCAAAATGACACCCTTCCTCCTCTCTGGCAGGGTAGTTCTGCTCCCCAGTACACATCTCTAAGAAATTCTCACACAGGTCCCCAGAAGGGCCTGAGCAAAGGTGCTCATTGCGGCCTTGCCCATGGTGATGGGGAGCTGGAAGCATCATGGGCATCCATCCCTGGGTGAGTGAAGGGCTGTGTCATCTGGTGGATTCCCACCTCAGGGTATCATGCAGCCGTAGAAGCTGCAGACTATGTCATCACTTGGCAACAGGCATGGGCATAAAAACACCACGCTCTGTGAAAACAGTAAGAAACAGAATAAGATAATTAATGCACTGCCATTTGCACAAATTAAAAAAAAAAAAAACAAAACACCTGCACGAGAAACGTCCAATCACACTTTGAAAGAAACATCGAAAGGGAATGGGAGTGGGGATGGCGAAGACTTTAAAGGCGAGAGAAGTAGCTGGAGGAGGTGAGGACTTGGGGACAGTATTTCCCATTAATTTATATGGGAGAAAAAGGTTTTGAACTTGCTCAAAGGCTGACAGGGAGAAGTCAGTGAAGGGCAGGGGTGAAGAGGCAGAGGAGAGGGGGTGAGGGATAAGGAGGGGGCCTGATGAGCAAGGACGAGATGAAATCCCAGGCACAGGTAGGGAGTGTGTGATCTGGGCAGGTAGAGGGGGAGAAAGACAAACAGGGTTAACTCTTGAGGATGGAGTTCAGGAAATTGGAGGGGCTCTTATTTGATCACCTTGTGAGAATAAAGAAATGGATGGCATGGTAAGAGTTTCAGGAGAGTAGAGAAAGTGGAAACGAGCTAGGAAAAGGATCAGGGGGCAGGCAGAGGGCTCAGTGAGGTGGTGACCACTATGGGAACAGAGTGGGTAGACAGGGGCTGATTCTGGGCTGGTCCTGATGGGCAGGAGGGCTGGGGGACAAAGTGGTGAGTGAGTGAGGGGACGAGCCCTGGATTAGAAAGAAGGGAAGAAACATGAAAAGGAATAGGAGGAGTTTGAGGGCTGAGAGGCACATGAGGCCAAGAATACCAGCACTGGGTCCACTGAGCAAAAGCCAGAGAGAGAGGTGATCGTGGTCATGGCACGCAGTGTGGGCATTTTGAAATGCCAGCATGGAGCAGTTCTGGGAAGGCCAGGGTCAATGGTTGGCTAAGGAGAGGATTTCTTTTTCAGAGGAAAATAAACTGAAAGGTGAAGCTGCTCAAAATAATGGCAAGATTTGTGCTAGTTGGGGCATCTTTGGCTACCTCCAAACCCTCAACTCCTGGAGATTCGAGTCACAAGTTTTCCAAAGGAAAAAGGGAACAAGGTGCCAGAGAAGACAGATTGACGTGCGGTGGCCAGCACCCCTTCACAAGGTCACATACGCCCTTCCCTACAGCCCTGACCTTAACCCTCAGCTCCAGAAGCTGGAGCTTCCCTTCGTCAATGACCTGGTAAAGAGGTTGTAGCAGCAGAAATGTTCAGAGAAAGAAATGGAGGTAGAGTCTAAGCTAATGAGTTTCAAAATAGCACAGCAAATTGAAAGTAAAAGGTTTTGAGAGTCCAAGAACATTGATTTTGTCATAAGCAAACATTTTGGAAGAGCAAAGATGAGCATATTCCAGATCCAGCCAAGACCCTAAGAGAAGGGAAGGGGGAGGAGAGCCATGTGGGTAAGTCTACAGTGATGGCAGAAGCAGAGGACCAAAGTCATCCCACTGCCCAGCACGACTGACTGTGCACAGAGCCACAGTTACTCTCAGCCCTGTCCTGGTGGAGGATGGCAAGGACAGTGACCAGCCTGATGCCTGCTGATTATCCTGCAGGTGAGGGTTGTCTGTTCCCCAAGGTTAGGTTCAAGGTTATGTTGACCCATCTAGTGTGGCCACTTAAGAACATAGGCCACTCCTAAACTTTACTTCCTGTGAGCTGGACAGGGTGGTTTGTATCTCTGGGGACAGAGGTGGAGTATGGAAGGGAAAACCTTTCTCCCTTTCGAAGGGATACCACCCAAATACTTAACTTTTATTGTACAAGGAAAATGGGAGTAACGTACTGGAACCTGCCAATCATACGTCCTATAGCTGTTGGGTTGTGGAAGGTCCTAGGGTCTCAGGGAGGGCTGGGATGGCCCGGATGCAGAGGACCTTCAAGGCTCGGGAAACTGGCTTTTGCCAACCAGGACAATATATTTCAATATTTTAGCAGCAGATGCAGCTGTGCTGCTGCGTTTTGACCCTTGAGTGGACCCGCTGAGCACCACGCTTCCGGGAAGAACTCAGTGGTGGGGTTGGGAATACACTCCTGTTTCTTATAGGGAAATAAGTCAGACAGTGGAGTAATGGTGTCAGGTCCCAAGGGCACACCAGACTTGAGGGCATGGACAGGAATGACAGTGTCGGGGGATACATCTGGACATGCAGAAGGGGCTTTTCCAGAAAACGCCTGGAGTCAAAGGAGCAAACCTGGATAAAAATTCAGACACTTTGAAGACCCTGGAGCTGAAATTACTTGTGCATAGTGGAAAGCCTCCTCGAATTCTCCAAGATACAGCAGTACATGTGCATCTAGCTACTGATCTCTGTGGAGGTCCACGTGGTGAGAACAAGCCACCGAGTCTGTCTGGGGTGGCTGTCCTTCCTGCTTGGACAACCTCACTCCTGAAGTGAACGCCTGTAGCTGCCAGGCAGGCAGGTGCCAGATGCAAAATTGTGATTCGGGGTAACCGATTTGGAGGTGCGGGCCAGTGCTGTTGAGTTAGGGGCCCAGCCAGGCTGACGAGCCATGAGCTCCGTAAAGATGGCTGGCACCTTCTGTGGCTGGGGAGGGAGCCCCTGAAGTGAGGGCACGGATCAGACACAGAGATGCATCTGTTTTTGCTCACTCTGAGATGACAGGGACATATCGATCCTATGGTTCACTGGCTCACAAAGGGCTAGGGGCAAAATCAAGGCAATCGCCAACATTAGGGGGAGTGGAGTCTACAGCATTTGGCCCGTCATGGAGGCAGGAGCCTGTGGGGGAAATCTGGGCATGTTCCAAACACAATCAAATCCTGCAGGCATTAGGAGCGTTCCCGAATCCACATTGCTCCATGCCAGGATGCTGAAACACTGAAGGACCATTACCCCCTGGCCCTTCTATTTCTGTCTGCTGTGAGCGTTCCTTTGGAAATAGTGGGGAATTTGCATTTATCAGAAAATTGCTTACTTACTCTAATCAGCTATTTTTAAGGTTTTATTTTAGCTAGATAATGAATAAGACTAAATTGATGTCAGGCATGAAGTAATTTTAACCAATACCTTCAAAAGTCTATAATACCAAATATTGGAAAATTATATGTAGGGTAATCTAAATAATGAGATGTTAAAATTTCTTGGATCCCGGGAACTCTTCTATTCATTTTGCTTCTCTCTCTCTTTCAACCTCACTGTGGGAGGCTCCATCGCTGACATCTTTATATATGATGTTCTCATTTCAAAATGCCACTGAACCTTCAAATGAACACTTGCGTATGATCCTTGAATACAAAAATACTTAAATCAAGATTTTTATGTTTTGGTGCAGTCAGCCAGAATGCACAGAGAGAAATGGGAAGGCTTGGCTCAGGACCCTACCCCAGGAAGGCAGAAAAGGTCCTTCTAAGGAAGGGAGGCCAATTGTGAGGGAGGCACGTGACGTAGATGCATCCAGAATCACTGAAAGATGAAGCATGGAAGAGCATCCTCCCTCCATAAACAAATCACGAGACAAATGCCTCTCCTTACACCAAGGACCTGACCACATGCTCTGAGAGGAAAGAGTGCAATGCAATGAGCACTCCGCCCAGCACAGGGGGCTTCTTTTGTGTCCAGAGGGTTCTAAGTGAGGTCTACATGAAGACCTGGCAGGTCCCTGGCCACTACCTGCTAATTGTCTTCATGATTCTAGTCTCATACCAAAAAGATTGGGCATCCACTGTGTCCCAGAACCGGGCTAGATACTTTCCTGATGTGACCGAACTTGATATTACAGTAAGCCGTACGTCTGCTGCTTATGGATGAGGACGTAGAAGCGTGCAGGTGTGACCAGCTTGCACAAGCATACGTAGAGGGAGGGGCGGAGCCAGAGCACAAACCCAGATCCACCTGGTTCTGGAACCCACACCCTCAAGAGGGTCGTCAGAGATTGGGGAAGACTCCGGCCTAAGTGATTGAGCCATGGATCCAATTGAGGGGGTGGCCTCTGAAGGTTTATTAAGGAGTTTCATTTTGCCCCAGTTGGCCAAATGTTTTAAAAGTTTAAAATTGTGAGACAAAGAGGGGAAAAACTTTCCTGTGGAGAAAGACCTTCGTTTACTCTGGCACTGAGTCCGCCTGGGTTTTGTGGGGGAAGCTCTTGTCCTCCCCATGCTTGAGGTCTGTTGGGCCAGCAATCTGTCAACGTTGCCGAGAACCACGAGGATCTCAGGCGGTGAGGGGGGCAGGAAGCAAGGCTGCTGTCGGACCAGACACATAGCGTGGAGAAAGATCCCCCAGGCTGGAAAACCACATGGCGTACTTTCAGCTAGGGTTTGTTTGTTCCTTTGGATGAGGAACAGGAATACTCCTACTCAAACTTCAAAACTCAGCTCAGATGTTACCTGCTCCAAAACCCTCCCCAGATGTCAGGATGTAGGGCTGGAAGCCCTGTTAGGCACCGCCGCCCCCCATACTTGATGTTATGTGGCATCCTGTGGTGCTCTTTCTGCTGCCCCTCTCTGCTCGGCTGTGAGCTTGGAGAGAGAGGAGCCTGGTCGAGTGCCATGGCTGTGGAAGGTCACGGAGATGAAGTGGGTGCCCACACAGGAAGCCATGATGGACGAGGGCAAGGCAGGTGGCAGCTTAGACCAGCAGTCCCCAGAGAGATGGGCGTCCACCCTGCTGGCTACCCACATACTCCAAAACACAGTACGCGGCCTGCAGAGCAGACTCCTTGGGACCCCCACCTGGGTGGGTGCACGGGGCTGGTGGGCTGTGCTGGTCAACGGAAGGCCAAGGCTGCTCCGTGTGTCATCTGTTCGGTCAGCACACTGGCAAGAAATTCTGTCCTGCGTTAGCAACACCCGAAATGGCTGAAGGATGCAAGTAGTGACCTCACTTCCCACCTGACTGGCCCACTATTTTTTTTTTTTTAAGGAAACTCTACCCCCAATGTGGGGCTCGAACTCACAACGCCAAGATCAAGAGTTGCACACTCCACCGACTGACCCGGCCAGTCGCCCCTCCACTGACTATTGCCCGAACCTCTGGAGCTCCACTGCTGGGCTTGGAAAGGTCTTATTCTTCTCTCAAGTCCTCCCGACCCTCATGGGAAGGAGAAAGAAAGTGAGACAGACACAGAGGAAGCAAAGGGAGAGGAAGAAGCAGAGAGAGACAGCAGGAAAGAGAGAGAGCCGTGAAGCTGAAGGAGATGCACGAAGGAGAGGGAAGGAGCTCAAGATGCACCTGTTATCCACGCAGGTCCACCTCCAGCCCAACTGCCGGGATGGAGAGTGTCCCGCCTCACCCCGCTGTTCTCCCGCCCATAGAGAAATTTAAAAACATATTTTACTCTTTTGTCTGATACTCAGTTCCCCTGAGGAATATTTTTGTTTGGCTTTGTTTTGTTGTTGTTTTTTTTTTTTTTTTTAAGGAAAAATGTTCACTGAAGGTTATAAAACACATATAATTTACTCACGGTAATTGCCCACAT
This sequence comes from Callorhinus ursinus, assembly GCF_003265705.2. Taxonomy (NCBI): domain Eukaryota; kingdom Metazoa; phylum Chordata; class Mammalia; order Carnivora; family Otariidae; genus Callorhinus; species Callorhinus ursinus. The sequence continues at coordinate 7,478,159 of NW_027397123.1, read as the reverse complement.
GTTATTTATGTGCGGAGCTGGCAGTGAAACAGAGAAGAACGACTTGATCAATGCATTAGTCTAATCACGGGGTTCCTGCTCTTAATTTCTTTTGTTAGTAATTTCCATACTCGGGTAGCAATGCGTAGAATTATCTCGATTTACAGATCTTGAGACCCTGGGGAAAATCTCTTTGGAGCCATTTCTGTCTCCTGGGGAATTTGATATTTATTCAATACTGAGTTTGAAAGCCCTATAATACAGATTCAACAACTCCAAATAACTCCTTAGAAATTTAGTGGGTCTCTCGGACATTTTCCTTTTTATAATTGGCAATTTTGGGGTGCTGAGAAATAGATCATAGGACGTGAGTAAGAACAACTTTTAGTCAAGGGGAAGCCATGATTTGGCAGACTTGGCGTTTGTCAGGAAACAAACCCACACAAACAAAAACACTACTCTTTCTTTTCTTTCTAAATACATGGAAGTCCTTCTCTGCTTTGCACAGAGTTTGTAATACAATATTCTACGGCAAAGTACTTATGGTAAGCCTATTGGAGACTGTGGGAGAAGTTTCCTGTAATTTCAATTTGCCTTGACAGAAGGAGACACAGCCCATGCTGTCAGCCAGGCCTGCGGACCAGCACCTTCCCCTCCCAGATTCCAGGGGGCAGAGAGGAGGGGACGAGCAGAACTTCCTTCTCTTCGGTCAGCACCTGGGTTTCCTCCAACGGGAACAGGTTGCAGTCCCTCAAACTGCCAAGCAGATGTGGGAAACCACAGTCCTTCCATTGAGCAAAGCCCTTCAGAGGGGCCCACACTGAAATCCCACAGACATTCCGAACTTCCAAGGACATGGCTAAGGGACCAGAGAGAGATGAGTGGGCAGCTGTCAGGGGACAGTCCCAGAAAGTCTGGGGCTTCAGGTTGCATTCTGATATCGGGAACACTTACCCGAGGATGGTAACGATGACCCTTCCTGCGCCTGGCACCTCATGATTAGCTTCTCATATCACCTCCACACGGATGGTAAGTAACAGAGAGAGCATTTAAACCCAGATTCTGTTCGAACCCACAAATGCATTTCCGACCTTAGTAGGGGACTTGCCACTTCTCAGAAACAACCCGCAAACACTGGGACACCTCTCAGGCAGCAGGATGACCCACTGCTCCGGGTTTGCTGCAGACTGAGAAGTTCCCAGGACATGAGACTTTCAAGGCTCGAACTTGGGAAAGTTCTGGACAAACTGGGACACGCTGGTTTCCTTCTCTGGAAGTGAAAATAAAGCCTAAGCTCTTCGAGGAGGGTTAAGACTCAAAACCGTGAGAACAAAAACAAGGGGCAAGAGCAGCGATTTGACGATGGGAGGCAACCTTCTGGTGAGTTTTATCTGACATGCATGGTGCTCCTAAAGCATTTTAAATAGAATGTGTTTGAAATTCAGGACATTTCACATAGGAAGCTGAATCTCGAAATAGAAAGATCAGGTCTCAGAGGGCTGCAGCACCAGCAAATCCAGTTGCAGCCCAGCTCACCTCACAGATGAGGTCACTGGCCTGGCTTTTATAGACGGTTGAGTCTGGTGTCTGGTAGAGGAAGCGTTATGCCGTGGTGACCGGGAACCAAATAGCAAATCTGGTTGTAAGTTCTTTCTCTCTAGGCCTTTGCAGCCTTTCCAGGTTGAATATTCCAGGGTCCCAGGCGAAACAGAGTACGTTCTTGTTAAGCCAGAATCCCAAATAAATCTCAAGCACTCAGGAAGTTTACAAGCCCTAATCGCTGTTCACAGTGAGAGCTGGAGGCTCATGGGTGGGGAAGTGCCTTCTAATTCCCACGGGAAAACGAACATGGTCCTGCAAGGCTTTTCCGAAAGAAGATAGCCCCCAAGTTTTAGTGTTTGAAATTCGCCACCCCACGGCATCGATGCACGGCTGATGATGACGTAAGAGCTCCGAGCTTAGAAAGCACGTTTGCATATATTATTCCATTTCCTGCTCACGTCAAGCATGTGAGCAGGGCTGATGTCATGCTCCTTTGATGGATGAAGCCCACAGAGGTTGAACTGCCCTAGCCAGGCACTTCTAACTCCCCGTTTCATTCTTCCTCAGTACCAGGTGGGAAATCTTTATTAACCAGAACATGGCCTTTGTCTTGGAGATCATTCCAGACTGATTTTCTTTATAGGAAACTCCCAGGGAGCTGCAGCCTTTCTTGTTCCTCCTCTGATTAGCCGGAGGTCTTCCTGCCAGCCCAGTGGGCCCGCGTTTCAGAGCCTGGGTTGCCGGGCGTATTGCTATGAGCCAGGCGGGTTGTGGGCTGACGCCCAAGACTCCCACATCTCCCTGGTGGACAGGCAGCCTCAGTAGCTCTCCCCTGAAGTGCAGCCACCCAGCGGCCTGACAAAGACAACAACCCTGGGTCATTCCTATTCTCCACGGCCAAGCCGGGGGAAACCTTTCAGATGCTCCTGTTCCGCACCCCGACCTTGCGGTCTTACCCTTCTGGCTGAACAAGAGACAAACAGCTCCTCTCCACTTGGCTGTGTGCAGCTTAACGAATGCGTATGAAGACCATATAAATAATTCACATCACTCAAGAGGTGGTGAGCCGAACAAGTCCCTTCTGGTTACATTTATTTAAAGATAAGGTGAAACTAAGTGAGTGATGGCCCAGTTACAAAGGCCAGGGTCCAAAGGGGATTGGGACACTCTAAGTTACACCACCAGAGTGATTTGTGCAGAATTATGTCAACTTAGAGATCCTGGCACCTTGGGGGAAAAGGAAATGTCTTATCTCTAAGAAAAGTGATACGCGATGTGTATTTTCCAAGTACAGCCTATGAGCTAATTCTACAGAATTCAATTTGGCTCTGGCAGGAACAAAATTTCTATTTCAATCTAAAAGGACCTCTGAATTAGTAACCTTGCAAATGTTGTCTTCACTCGGAGATGTCCCTTGGGGACTCATTGGCCACGTGCCCCGGCTCCCTGGTGTGGGTCCTCCTGGTCCAGGGGTCTGTTCTTCCCAGAAAGAAGCACCAGTGAGATTCCAAAGGGACTAGAGGGCCTTTGATTGGAATCAACTGAGGAGGAAAATGCTGCTTCGAAGCTCGAGCAAGGGCAGTGTTCACAGTCAAAAGCTGGACGAGAAAAGGTTATGAAGGGGCCGTAGACCTGGACACCCACCCCTGCCTGGCAAGGTGACAAGAAACGCTTTCTCTTGTCCTGATTTTTACCTTTCCTGTACTCTAGCCACACATTTTCATCACAACCCCCACCCCTTTTCCCACAGTGCCCCCTAAATATTTCCACGGAAAACTTTTAGAACTTTGTAATAAGGAGATTGTATCACCAGCTGACAATAAAATTTACGAAGCAAAGAATGCTTCTGTTAATACTTTCTGAACGCCTTTGTTTTTGAACGACCAAGATGCTGAGAATATTCCAATTCAGTAACCGTGCCTCCAACAGGCAGTGAAACAGTTAGCGGGGTTGACAGATAGATACAGCCACGATGCAATAATCCTTGCTGCATTGAACTTTGTATTTAAACACTTATTTTATGTTTAATTAATTTCTCCAAAGTGGAAAACTTCCAGGCTGCCTTTGAAGCAGACTGTTTGTTTAAAATATTTTGTTTTAAGAATAAGGGAGAGAAAAGAAGGATGGAAATTGGGGAAAAAAAAGGTTTATGTTTTTCCTGTTGTTTTTTCAAATATGATGTGACATCGTGAAAAAGCCTCCTGAAAGCACAATTCTTTGTGTGATGGAACAGAGATGCACCTACGAGTCTCACTTCATCAAAGAAACAGACGTGTATCTATAATTTATGCTTTGCTTTAAGCTTCTGCTGATCTGATGTGGCTTTTTTAAGACAACACAGGCAGCCCTGGCATCACTTGTCAATCACTGGGGCATGCTCAAATCGGAGACCATTAGTAGAGGAGATGGCAGAGTTTCTTTAATGACGCTTTTATATGTGCGGTGCTGGCAGTGAAACGGAGAGGGTCTGACTTGATCAATGCATTAGTCTAATCACAGCGTTCCTGCTCTTAATTTCTTTTGTCGGCAATTTCCATACCCAGGCTGTGCTCAGGATCCTGGCAAAGACCCGTTCGGAGACCCGCGTGACAGGTGTAGTCACCTCGGCCGGAGGCGGCTCTGCAGGAAGTGATGTTTGCGAGAGAGAGAGAGAGAGAGAGAGAGAGAGAGGCGAGGCCGGCTGGACGGTTGCCTTTGCGTCCTGTCTTGCGGTGAACACAGGGAAAGCCCACCCTGCGGCGATGGCTGGCAGCCCGGTGGCAGCCTTTGGCCCCGCCGATCCTGGCCCCCTCGGTGGTTCTGCTGCAGTGAGCGTTCGCCAAAAGCAGAATCCGTGTATAATGAACAAGTTTCATGTTCAACATTTTAAGTGTCTATTTATGAGTCCTGATAATTAGCCCTTTGTCTGCAATTCCTGCACATGATTAGAGTTCCATCTCACGCTATTAGTGTCGCTCCCCAAACTCGTCCTCCTCGCCTGGAGGACCACAAGATGGGGGCACCTGCAAGGCAACGCGATGGGCCACTGGGGGAGCCGGGCTCCCTTTCCTGACCTGGCCGCCGGGACCCCTCCTTTCTCTGCTGCACTTCTCCTCTGGCTTCTTCTGATTTCACTCTTCCTGGCTTTTGTTCTTCACTTGTTTTCTGCTCACTCCCGTTGTGAGCATTTTTTACATAATACCCT